>NC_064624.1:135373939-135682391 GCF_023898315.1 Schistocerca nitens
TTGTGGCCGAGCGGTTCTAGGCGCTTCAGTCTCGAACTGTGCTGCTGCTATGGTCGCAGATTCGAATCCTGCCTCAGGCATTGATGTGTGTGATGTCCGTAGGGTAGTTAGGTTTAAGCAGTTCTAAGTTCTAGTGGACTGATGACCTCAGATGTTAAGTCCCATAGTGCTCAGAGCCATTTGAACCATTCATCTTGGGGCAAAATATGGGCAAAAATTGCTCCCGCTCTCTCGTCGCAGACCGTTCGCAGCTGTCTGCCTGCAGCAGGACTAAGAACACATGAACCTCTGGCCAGGCTACCACTGATCCCACGACACCATCAACTATCGATAATCCAGCGTCAGGAAAGAATTAACTGGTGAGCGGAATGGCGCTCTTTTCTCTTGAGACTAGGTTATGTCTGTATAGGAGGGTTGGATGTACACAGGACCTGGTGAACTGACTATTCCATAGTACATTTGTTCACGACACACAGGTCGCATCCCAAACTTCATGATGGGATGGGGGGGGGGGGAGGGTGGTGGGTATAAGTTACAGTTCGCAGTCACATTTGGAGTTCCTGCAGGGTAAAGTAACCAGTGCCTGCTACAGTGCAGAGGGTGATAACCCCGTGGTAGTGTCATTTCTTCGAAAAGAAGGTGATGTGCTTTTTCAGCAAGACAACACATGTCCACAAAAGGCTGCTGTGACACAACGTGCTCTTCGTCTTTTTTACAGTAACTGCTGTGGCCAGCTAGACCACCAGGTCTCTCGCCAATTCAAAACGTAACACGATGAAGCGCGAACGTACTCGTTGTCCAGGACATGCAAGAAACATTGCCGAAATGCAACAAAAGGCGCAAGATGCTTGGCACAATCTATTGCAGGATGTTACTCGACATCTTTACGATTATTTACCTGCAAGAACACGTGCCTGCGTTGCAGCTGTGAGGAGGGGTGGGGGGTGGGGGATATACTGTGTATTGATGTGACTGTTGGACACTCCGTCACATGTGTGTTTCATTTGGTCTGACTCCCTTGTGAGCGTGCGGTTGATCTGTTATTCTGCGCAACGGATTAATCTGAGATGTACCCTTTATCCTAGGGCTCCTGCAAGATGCAATTTCCACCCCCATACTACTACAGAAGTCAGACAGACGCTCCTAACGTTCTGAAGAGAAATGCCTGAAAAACTTTCAGTGATAAATATTTTCTGGAGTCGTCCGCTGTAAGGAAATGACACAAAAATTCACAAACTATCTTACATAACTAGTGGGATGCTTGGGTACTGGAGTAGTGCTAGTTAGTGTAAGAAAAACATGAAACTGACGAAAGTTATTATTTATTTTGCAAAAATTCTGAGAAATCACAATGGCACTTTTAGTTATGAATTGAACACGTTATATCCTGGGTCTTTTTGGAATGTGAAGTTACCTCTCAAGGATAGGATTCGCTAATGAAATTTCTATACAAAGTTTAAGATGGTTGTTGACTTGGCAGAATGGCTGAGAGGTGCGCCTACTCAACTTGAATAATTATCCTTCAGAATGTTGCTACGTACAGTCGAGGCTGTCCCATGTGAAATGCAGTGAAATGTACTGTTATGGAGGAAATGTGGGGCTCGCAAGAGCTGTAGCCCACAATACCGTAAGCTGCGATGACTGCTGTCTGCGCCACTCGCTGCTGACAAATAACTCTCGTTCTATCTGGATTTACCTTCGCCAATCAAACTCTCCCTATGCCTTGATGAAGGACCCTTATTCGCCCCTACCCTAACCATTGGCGTGGTACACCGGTCAGATAACCAGTCCACCATGATGCCACTCAAAAATTCGCTCGCAGGCGTTTAACTATAACTCTGTCCGTTCACACCGCACAATAAGTGTGTCGACCAACACAGTGAACAACGCTTAATCGCAAGGACTCAATATAGAGTCGCACTTCGATTCGCTCTTGACAGAGGTGCTCTCCCAGTGAAGTACTGAGGAGAGACTTGTTCCTCGCTCCAAGAGCGACAATGGAATGGCGCCTCTCCACGCCAGACATGAAGGGGAATATCTTTCGATCTCTTCCATTACTCCTTCAGCTCAAGGAGTCAGGAATATCGTCTGCCAATCAGCATTGCTCTTCTAAAACGGGAGAATAACGTTTCGTTTAAGGCGACCAATTCAGAAATCTGTAGTATCGGCGTTTGGCGTTTGCTGTCTCCCTGTGAAAATCTCTGAAACTGCGTGCTATGTGTAAAGAATGCGTAGGCTGGCCGCTCCCACACAATGTAGCGGAGTTTGCTTTTAAGCCAAAGACAGGGTCGTTCCTCCTTTCCCTTGGGCGAAGGCTGTCTGCTCTACAGGCGATCACCGGCCGACGTAGATGGGTTGGGACTGGTCTCCTAGTGTGCGGTTGCCTCTCCCGAACTAAAAGCTCCTGTGACCGTTGTGTCTGGAATGTATGTGTGTACGCCAGCCTCGAGTATTTCAACCATAGCACGCACTTGCAATTTATTAGTTATTTGCATATCGTTTACATGAATTCATACAACACTGACTTTATCTTATCGAGTCTGGATTAGAGTAAAGCGTCTTGATGTGCGGAATATGATTGTGAGGGCGGAATATGTAAGCAATGAAGATCAGGAGACCATGATGTCTTACACCGTCTCTTTCTCAACAGCTCCCTGTAGCACCATGGGAAGTTTTTCCCTGATGTCTTAGCAGGTCTCCTACCATCCTGATCCTTCTTCTTGTCAGAGAATCTCCTCATTCCTTACTTTATCTGTCCACCTAATTTTCAATATTCTTCTGTAGCATCACATATCAAACTATTCTATTCTGTTGTGTTCCGGTTTGCCCACAGCTGATATTTCGCTATGGTATTTAACATCTGAGGTCATCAGTCCCCTAGAACTTTGAACTATATAAACCTAACTAACCTAAGGACTTCATACACATCCATGACCGAGGCAGGATTCGAACCTGACACCGTAGCGGTCGCCCGGTTCCAGACTGAAGCGCCTACAACCCCTCGGTCACACAGGCCGGCGACTATTCATTGTGCAAGTGTTTGCTAACAGCTGTTTATCTACACTTTCCAGCAAAAAAAAAAAATCTCCTCGCTTCTTGAAGGATTTATTAAGTAAGCATCGTTGCTGTGGTATCATGGTCACTGAGGACAAGGTGAATAAGATCAGGTCTCTTTGTGACTGCAAGATCTAAAATATTGCCATTGAGTATGGGTTGTCCAACTAGTTGCTCAAGACAGTTTTCTGAAAATTTATTCTCAACTGTTTCACAATACTCTCCGTCTGTACCAATTGTAATGGCTCCCTAGACCTTCCAGCCTGTACCTGGTAGGCTGAAGTCGCATCCAACGAATACTGCATGCTCGTTTAATTTCGCACTACTGAGCACATACTTTCTTTTAATGATTATACCTCTGTTACGATGAAATCGGGAGGCCGGTAAAAACATCAGATGATCAACTGGAGTTCACATGGGTTGGTTATTCATGTCCTGGTAACTCCGCAGTCAGACTCAATTTCGACCTTGGCAGACAGAATATTTTGACTACTGCAACCAACACTACCCTTCCTACGGCCTCTAACTTGTTTTTCGATATATGTCCCATTCCTCGTTATATATTTCGGAGCTTTCTACTTCAGGTTTCATCCAGCTCTCTGTTCCAGGTATAATTTGAGACTGACAGCTTTGCTGGAGGGTGGTAAATTCAGGAACTTTATTATGAATGCTTCGGCGACTTACTGTTAAAATTTTGACATTCGAAGAGTTTTACTTTATACACGATCTGATTTCGCTGTCTCTGTATAAACTGACTAGTGTTTATCAGAGGATCTCAGACTACCACCTGGCTGCAAAACATCCATGTGTTCTGCTACCCAAGTAGGTGCTTCCTCCGTGTACGTTGCAGGTCCTGTACGGGCCTTTCTGGACACAGAAAAAGGTTCGACTGTTGGCCTGGCCAGCCCATTCTCCAGATCTCTCACCAATTGAAAGCGTCTGGTCAATGGTGGCCGAGCAATTGGCTCGTCATAATACACCAGTCACTACTCTTGATGAGCTGTGGTATGGTGTTGAAGCTGCATGGGCAGCTGTACCTGTACGCACCATCCAAGCTCTGTTTGACTCAATGCCCAGGCGTATTAAGGCCGTTATTACGGCCAGAGGTGGTTGTTCTGGGTACTGATTTCTCATGATCTATGCACCCAAATTGCGTGAAAACGTAATCACATCTCAGTTCTAGTATAATATAGTTGTCTAATGAATACCCGTTTATCATCTGCATTTCTTCTTGGTGTAGCAATTTTAATGGCCAGTAGTGTATCTGTGAATGCAGGAAGAGTTGGCAGCAGTTAATGGACAGCTGAAGTCGATGTTGCTCATGGTCAGCTATCTACAGGCTGCTGCATTGGGTGCAGCGGTTGCAGAGAAACCGACACAAGCATGGTACACTTCAGGTGTCGCTTCTTTCGCCCTCAGGCTCTGTTGCGGGCCCCTACCAGCATACTGGACACAGGGGAACTGCACTCACCACAGAGTCAGTGGCAGGTTGTAAAGTGTTCACACTGGTCGACGTGGACGGACACTGTGGGGACTGGCCGTTCTCAGTGTGGAGGATGGCCTTGGGGCTTTGCTCATTCACCCTGTGAGTGGACAAGTGGCTACTCCTTCAGCAGGATCCTAGCAGGCACAGGAGGAGGAGGGGGTCAATAGTTATCAGTAACCCCAAAGATAGGTGAATTATGGACCTTCTCAGGAAAATAGTGTCCAGAGCTGGAAAGAAGTCCAATGTTTACACAAAAAGTCAGTCAGGAAGAGATGTGGCGACCGTCGAGGGTCTAGGGTGCAGTCATCTACAAGTTGCAGCTCATGTCGGCACCAACTATGCCTGTTGCTAGGGTTCTGAGGCCATTCTCTGTTCTTACAGGCAGCTAGCAGAAGTTGTAAGTAGACTGCTTAGGTTTTTTGTTGGTAACGCCACGTAGCGCTCTGTATGAAAATCACTGACTGTGCTGTGTGCAGTCTGTGGCTTGTTGGTATTGTTGGAATATTCGCTATTGTAGTGTTGGGCAGTTGGATGGGAACAGCACGTAGTGTTGCACAGTTGGAGGTGAGCCGCTAGCAGTGGTGGATGTGGAGAGACAGATGCAAGAGTTTTGAGAACGGATAATCTGGACATGTGTCCGCAAGAAAAAGGAAATTTGTAAAGATGGATGTCATGAATTGACATAGACATATATATATATATATATATATATATATATATATATATATATATATATATATATATATATATATATAATGATTTACATTGTTTGTTCTCCATCAAAATCTTGTTTCAAAGTGGTGAAGGCTGTTGGTTTCACTCAGCAGAGCTCAGAATTTGCAGTATTGTACCCGGAGCTGATCAGGGTCCTTTGGTTTGGAGCTGGATGGAGCGTCTCAACCAGAAGCTCCATCGATTCTGCAAAAGTCTTCGCTGTAGACTTCTAGATCTTTGTTATGGGATGGAGGATTATAGGACTCCTCTTGACAGGTGAGGGGTCGTGCATTATCCTGCTGAAATGTAGGGTTTCGCAGGGATCAAATGAAGGGAGAGCCACGGGTCGTAACACATCTGAAATGCAACGTCCACTGTTCAAAGTGCCATCGATGCGAACAAGAGGTGAGCGAGACGTGTAACCGATGGCACCCCATACCATCACGCTGGGTGATACGCCAGTATGGCGACGACGAATACACGCTTCCAATGTGCGTTCACCGCGATGTCGCCAAACACGGATGCGACCATCATCATGCTGTAAACAGAACCTGGATTCATCCGAAAATATGACGTTTTGCCATTCGTGCACCCAGGTTCGTAGTCGAGTACACCATCGCAGGCGCTCCTGTCTCTGATGCAGCGTCAAGGGTAACCGCAGCCACGGTCTCCGAGCTGATAGTCCATGCTACTGCAAACGTCATCGAACTGTTCGTGCAGATGGTTGTTGTCTTGCAAACGTTCCCATCTGTTGACTCAGGGATCGAGACGTGGCTGCACGATCCGTTACAGCCGTGCGGATAAGATGCCTGTCATATCGACTGCTAGTGATACGAGGCCATTGGGATCCAGCACGGCGTTTCGTATTACCCTCCTGAACCCACCGATTCCGTATTCTGCTAGCAGTCATTGGATCTCTACCAACGCGAGCAGCAATGTCGCGATACGATACACCGCAATCGCGATAGGCTACAATCCGACCTTTATCAAACTCGGAAACGTGATGGTACGCATTTCTCCTCCCTACACGAGGCATCACAACAACGTTTCACCGGGCTACGCCGGTCAACTGCTGTTTGTGTATGAGAAATCGGCTGGAAACTTTCCTCATGTCAGCACGTTGTAGGTGTCGCCACCGGCGCCAACCTTGTGTGAATGCTCTGAAAAGCTAATCATTTGCATATCACAGCATCTTCTTCGTGTCGGTTAATTTCGCGTCTGTAGCATGTCATCTTCGTGGTGTAGCAATTTTAATGGCCAGTAGAGTAGCATGAATGAAAGCAATTGGTAAAAGAAGATTAAAAATGAGAACTGTTTTCTTTTAAACAAGGATTGGCTTATCAGTCTGGTTAAAAACAAAACGTATATGTAATATTATAGGTCCCCACCCCGTTGAATCAGCCCCCGCTGAGAGGGAGACTGTAAATCAGTCTGGAGCTAACCTGATACCCAAGGCCGAGACGCTCTGCTGTTCGCTGGTGCCGAGTTCGAGACCCAGTGCGGTCCTCCGGGAAGAGCCTCCGTGCCTCCAGGAGCCGCAGGACCAGCTGCTGAGTCCTGCCTCGGTGTGTCACGAAGAGGATCACCTGTAACACCGTGAAGAGGACTACCTGCAACACCATGAATAAGACCACCCAAATGGTTCAAATGGCTCTGATCACTATGGGACTTAACAGCTGAGATCATCAATCCCGTAGAACTTAGAACTACTTAAACCTAACTAACCCAACACATCCATGCCCGAGGTAAGATTCGAACCTGCAACCGTAGCGGTTGCGCGGTTCCAGACTGAAGCGCCTAGAACCGCCCGGCCACTCCGGACAGCTAAGACCACCCACCTGACAACACATGAAGAATGCTTGTAATACAACGAAGAGGAGCGCTCGCAACATCACGCAGAGGACAGCCTGCAAGAGCTGCCGAGGACTGATTGCAACGTCATGAACAGGACTGCCTGTATTATCATGCTTGCAAAGGCGTAAGTGGGCTACTAACTCTCTCCTTCAGATCATTAAAACTTACAGCAGCGGTGTAGCACAGTGACTCACCCAAAATTAGTGCAACAGGCAATCATAAACTGAAGCCTTGGCAAATTTCTGTAAGAAAAATGCAGTATGTGATCTGTGAGCCTGCCTTGCAGTTTGGCTATTGTCTGCAAATTAAACTGCACATAAAAGAGATTTAACCATCCTCCTGACTTGCCTAGTTCGTATTTTTTGATCAGAAACCGTCCACCCAAATTATGTGATTAGGTCTATTTTGTGACCAGAAACTTCTTTCTCGATGCTGTTTTGACCACAGGAAATCTATGTGCAGCCACCTACGTAAATGGATGTAAAAGCAAACCTGCATTCTCAGTGCATTGTAGTAGAGCACGTTGTGTGTCCAGTTGCGTGCAGGTCAACTGTCAGCTTAGCACAATTATAAGCACGGTGAGTGGCCCAACGATATGAGGTACACCACCACTAAGTCGTTATTCAAACACTCTCACCGAGCGAGGTGGCGCAGTGGTTAGACACTGGACTCGCATTCGGGAGGACGACGGTTCAATCCCGCGTCCGGCCATCCTGATTTAGGTTTTCCGTGATTTCCCTAAATCGCTCCAGGCAAATGCCGGGATGGTTCCTTTCAAAGGGCACGGCCGACTTCCTTCCCCGTCCTTCCCTAATCCGATGAGACCGATGACCTCGCTGTCTGGTCTCCTTCCCCAAAACAACCAACCAACCAAACACTCTCGGGCGATTCATATCATCCACTTAGTTGTCACTGTGGTCATGAACACAATCTGATGATAGCCAGATACAAATCATGACCTGTAGGTACCCCACCCCTAAGTAGAATTTAACAGAAGAGCACAATACCCTTTGATATGTCTGCGTAAGCAGGAGCAACTAACGATCAAAGTCCGAAACAATTTATTGGACTGTTCAATTAACCAAAACAAATTCTCCAAGTATAACACCAACACAAAACAGTGATCCGTCTTCGAATCATAACTACATACAAGAATAAGATAGAAAACAACTGAAATAATTTCCTACTAGTCTCCGCCACAGACTTCTCCGACATACCACTCCTAATGCAGAGATTTGCGAGAAGATCCAAGCCGGGCTGCCGGGGCGGCAGCCATCCACGTCTGCTGGCGGTCGATGAACTGCCGATGTGCGGCCGAGCGCCGGCCTTTATAGCGCTTCTGCGGATGAGTACCTCGTAACTATTTTCCCTCACGTCGTTGACGTGTGAAAATGGTTCCGGGATCTGCGGCGACCTCTTCCTTATGTTTATGTGGGCCGGTAGTGGCCCCTGATGGCCGCTGGTGTCTTTGCTGTGGTGTTGTTGTTGTGGTTGTTGCTGCGGCCGTTCATCAATATTGCCTGTCGGTCGTGTAGTACTTCGGTGTGCCTGCGAGGCGGGCAACCCGCGGCTGCAGGCTGTCAGTTTGGTTGCTGATACTCTAGGCGCCGTGATGTGTGGTGAAGGCCACAGCACCCTTTATGGAGGCAACCTGACAGTTGTGTGGAGACAGACTATGTGCAATCGTCTCTATATGATCAACTTGTCTTTATTGATGCCACTTATGAGCTATAGTTCAACCCACCCACCTCAAGTACTGCTTCAATGGTGCCAGTTTCTCTTCACTCAAAAGTACAGAGTTAATCAGACGCCTGATGACTGTCGAAGAAGAACATGAAGACAGCCAGCCAGCTGTCAATGCACACCTCAGTCATGTGGTCCCGTAGGATTCGCAGAGAGGTGGTTCAATCAAGTTCTGTGCAGGAATGATAAACGGATTGCAACCGCTTCCCAGCACTACCAGGAGTAATTTGAGGGATGTATAGTATCAGGACTTGATTATCCAACAAACTGCATAGCCCTACTGTCAGCATGTCAGTGATGGGCTTGTCTTTCGAGGCAGTGAAACACGAGTGTATGGTGTCCACCAAGTGACCAAATTCCTTTAGGGACACTACTGAACGGAGTGACCTGTGCTACCTGCTGAGATGGGCACAATTAGGGCGTGCTTGAGACCAGTTCTGACTTGTAGTGGGTCATCTCATGGATGACCTCAGGAGAGCTGATGATGGAAGGTGGGACAGGCTTTAGCAGCAACGTCTCAGTCACCTTGTGGACAGCATGCCAATTACGGCCTGAGCATGGTAAAATGCACGTGGAGAGATAACAGAGCGCTGAAAATTTCTGCTGCTTTCAAACTTCCCAAAATGCTCACAACCTGACAAAAAAATGAAACATGCAAGAGGGTAGAAGGTAACAAATTGATGGGGTATCTGATGTTCCAGTGACACAAAATAGAGCCCCCTTTACAAAGATTTAGCAATATGAGCCAAGTTATCAGTATGATGTTACACCCCCACTGACCTGGATGCTTGCTCTGGTTCGGTTGGGAAAGGTGGCAAAAGGATATTGTATCCTCTCCCGAGGCCAACGGGCCCACAAATGTTGTAACTGGTCCCTCATATCTTGAATAATGGCACTGGAACAGAGCTGCCTTCCGAGCAGATCTCACACATGTTCCACCAGTGTCATGTTTAGGCATCTTGCTGGCCATAGGGATACCTCAGCATCATGTAGTAGAAACTTCCTGGCAGATTAAAACTGTGTGCTCGACCGAGACTCGAACTCGGGACCTTTGCCTTTCGTGGGCAAGTGCTCTACCATCTGAGCTACCGAAGCACGACTCACGCCCGGTACTCACAGCTTTACTTCTGCCAGTATCTCGTCTCCTACCTTCCAAACTTTACAGAAGCTCTCCTGCGAACCTTGCAGAACTAGCACTCCTGAAAGAAAGGATACTGCGGAGACATGGCTTAGCCACAGCCTGGGGGATGTTTCCAGAATGAGATTTTCACTCTACAGCGGAGTGTGCGCTGATATGAAACTTCCTGGCAGATTAAAACTGTGTGCCCGACCGAGACTCGAACTCGGGACCTTTGCCTTTCGCGGGCAAGTTGGTTGGTTGGTTTGGGGAAGGAGACCAGACAGCGTGGTCATCGGTCTCATTGGATTAGGGAAGGATGGGGAAGGAAGTCGGCCGTGCCCTTTCAGAGGAACCATCCCGGCATTTGCCTGGAGTGATTTAGGGAAATCACGGAAAACCTAAATCAGGATGGCCGGACGCGGGATTGAACAGTCGTCCTCGCGGGCAAGTGCTCTACCATCTGAGCTACCGAAGCACGACTCACGCCCGGTACTCACAGCTTTACTTCTGCCAGTATCTCGCCTCCTACCTTCCAAACTTTACAGAAGCTCTCCTGCGAACCTTGCAGAACTAGCACTCCTGAAAGAAAGGATATTGCGGAGACATGGCTTAGCCACAGCCTGGGGGATGTTTCCAGAATGAGATTTTCACTCTACAGCGGAGTGTGCGCTGATATGAAACTTCCTGGCAGATTAAAACTGTGTGCCCGACCGAGACTCGAACTCGGGACCTTTGCCTTTCGCGGGCAAGTTGGTTGGTTGGTTTGGGGAAGGAGACCAGACAGCGTGGTCATCGGTCTCATTGGATTAGGGAAGGATGGGGAAGGAAGTCGGCCGTGCCCTTTCAGAGGAACCATCCCGGCATTTGCCTGGAGTGATTTAGGGAAATCACGGAAAACCTAAATCAGGATGGCCGGACGCGGGATTGAACAGTCGTCCTCGCGGGCAAGTGCTCTACCATCTGAGCTACCGAAGCACGACTCACGCCCGGTACTCACAGCTTTACTTCTGCCAGTATCTCGCCTCCTACCTTCCAAACTTTACAGAAGCTCTCCTGCGAACCTTGCAGAACTAGCACTCCTGAAAGAAAGGATATTGCGGAGACATGGCTTAGCCACAGCCTGGGGGATGTTTCCAGAATGAGATTTTCACTCTACAGCGGAGTGTGCGCTGATATGAAACTTCCTGGCAGATTAAAACTGTGTGCCCGACCGAGACTCGAACTCGGGACCTTTGCCTTTCGCGGGCAAGTGCTCTACCAACTGAGCTACCCAAGCACGACTCACGCCCCGTCCCCACAGCTTCCTGGAAACATTCCCCAGGCTGTGGCTAAGCCATGTCTCCGCAATATACTTTCTTTCAGGAGTGCTAGTTCTGCAAGGTTCGCAGGAGAGCTTCTGTAAAGTTTGGAAGGTAGGAGACGAGATACTGGCAGAAGTAAAGCTGTGAGTACCGGGCGTGAGTCGTGCTTCGGTAGCTCAGATGGTAGAGCACTTGCCCGCGAAAGGCAAAGGTCCCGAGTTCGAGTCTCGGTCGGGCACACAGTTTTAATCTGCCGGGAAGTTTCATATCAGCGCAGACTCCGCTGAAGAGTGAAAATCTCATTCTGGAATCATGTAGTAGGTTCATAAAAACACGTGTGGATGAACATTAGCCGGCCGGAGTGGCCTTGCGGTTCTAGGCGCTACAGTCTGGAGCCGAGCGACCGCTGTTGTCGCAGGTTCGAATCCTGCCTCGGGCATGGATGTGTGTGATGTCCTTAGGTTGGTTAGGTTTAATTAGTTCTAAGTTCTAGGCGACTGATGACCTCGGAAGTTAAGCCACATAGTGCTCAGTGCCATTTGAACCAATTGATGAACATTATCTTGTTGAAAATGGCGCCACAGTACTATCTCAAGAGAGGTGGCACACAAGGATGCGTCACGCAGGGTAGCTGCGCTGTCTGCAGCACCTTGCTGCAGTTCGCGCGATTCCCCCTGTCGGAGATTCGAGTCCTCCCTCGGGTATGGGTGTGTGTGGTCCTTAACGTAAGTTCGTTTAATTTAGATTAAGTAGTATGTAAGCCTAGGGACCGATGACCTCAGCAGTTTGGTCCCACAGGAACTTACCACCACCACCAACACCACCACACGAGGATGCAGGATGTCTGTGACATACCGTTGGGCCATCAGAGTTCCCTCAATCACTACCAGCCATGACACGAAGTCAACTTGTTGGCTCCCATTACCATGACACTAGGAATAACACCCCTCTACCTCTCAAAACATTGAGAAAAGGTGACTTCTCCCAACACCATACTCGCCGACTGTGATCATCCAGGGTAGTTCAGAACCGTGTTTTATCACTGGACACACTGTGATGCCATTCGTCAGCAGTCCATACTTCCTGGGAACGACACAAACTCCAAAAGCAGTTGTTTGTGTTATGGTGTTAGCTGCAGCCTGCACAGGGGACAGTAATCCCCTAGTTCTGATGCCGCAAGTCTTCCACCAACACTGCAGGACGACACAGAGTGTTGCACAGAGTTCAGTACTTATTGTCGGATGGCAGGCACAGTCGTGAATGGGTTACGACGTGCTTGGTGTACATTTCCGCGATCCTTTCTTGCGGTGGTCAGATGTGATCAACCAGAACCTTGACAACAAGTATGCCTGCCGCTACATACCCATGCAGTCAACAATGCGGCAACTGTCACATCTACATTCCCCATATATGTGGATACAGCACATCTCGAGCAGCCAGCGAAATGGTCACTCGAAATGAGGCCCCTATCAAACTACGTTAGGTGCTATTAACGCTGTCTCTCACGAATACAGGACATTTGCATGTCCTTCACAGTGATCACCCAACATCTGACACTGTGCGCTCCGCTTACGTACCCTACCAGGCCTGGTAACAATATTAAATACAACAAGACTAATGCACTTTGCTGGCCATCCCCTTTGTCATAGAGAATTGCAACTCTATAATTATTTACACACCTACCGATGGTGTACAAAGTTACATTGACATCAGACTATGTCTTCTGAGTGCTTCACTTCTTTTTGTCAGGCAGTGCACATATCAAAAAGTAAAAACCAATTTTAGACAATTAACAATACAGTTATACATAAGGTAACAATCATATACATGATTTGACCCAACAAGTTCCATAATAACATACAATTTTAAAAATTAGCTGTGTCATACACGAGAACCTCTTCAAAACATCCAGTCTCTGTTGATCCACTTTGGACGTGGGACAGCAGCTGGTCAAATATTTGACAAAGAAATTCTCCAAACGGCCGTGCAAATTGAGAAGTTCTTTTACTTTATTTTCGCTACCAGTTTCAGCAATTCATTATGCCATCTTCAGGTCCCATAGCCACCTGTCAAAACTTTTTGATCTTGGCATTCTGGAGCCATATGTTTTTGGATGTCGTGAAGTCTCAAACGCTTCCTCCGAAGACTTGACTGCAACTCAACTGGAGTTGCAGTCATGTCTTCGGAGGATACACTTGAGAATTCAAGACATAGAGAAACATATGGCCTCAGTAAGGCGATATCGATTATTTTTTAGAGGTGCATAGGGGGCCTGAAGAATTGCCGAAACTGGTAGCGAAAATAAAATAAAAGAACTTCTCTATTGGGGTGGCTGTTTGGCAAATTTCTTTGTTAAATAAAAATCTTCGAAACATTCCGAAGGTTTATGAATTTAATGCACAGTTTTAATTGTAGCAAAAATAGACTGCTGGCCATTACATTTGCAACACCCAACAGAATAGAGAACAACGAAATTTCACATACTGTGCATATATGGTACAGTATGATTCTTTCTTCATCTTTCCTGCTTGTTTCAATTTCTCTATGCTATACAGGTTTTGACATTGTTGATGACATTTGATATGGCTGGATGCCGCCCCCACCCCCCTCCCCCACTTGGGATGGAATCTGTGTACCCCATCTGTCTGCCTCTAGAGTAAATCTCATCTAGAAGTGTGAGAACATATTCAGAATGTTTGCGAAACGTGTGACTGATGCAGGATGTGGCTACCAGCCCGGTATTTACCTAGCCCTATGCGGAAAACCGCCTAAAAATCACATCCAGGTAGGCTAGCTCAAAAGCCCAGGTCGGTAATCTGCAAAGGGGATTCGAACCGGGGTGGACTTGTCTCCATGAATCCTGGAATCGAGCGCGTTAACACGCTAAGTTATGTGGATCAATCATAGTACAGTGTTAACACTTATGAGTAAATTTGTATTCGGTTTACAGGGCATAGGGGAAAGAGGGATGAGAAAATAAGTAACACCTCTGATAGCAACTATAGCTCTAACTCGGATTGACAATGAACTTGGATGACAGATATGGGTACATCATTCCCCACTGCGTTACCTCAGTCCATCTGTCACAGTGGCTGCCAAGTGGACCAGACGTCTTCACTGGGTGAGGGGTTTGGAGAACGTGCTGGCCAGGGCAAGTGTCTGACACCCACTGTGTCGAAGGAGGTCAGGAGAGCACTCGAAATGTGCGGCCTAGTGTTATCTTGCTGAACTATAATGTCACAAGAAGCTGGAATATGGGGCCCACCAACTGGTCATAATAAGTCATAAATACACTCCTGGAAATGGAAAAAAGAACACATTGACACCGGTGTGTCAGACCCACCGTACTTGCTCCGGACACTGCGAGAGGGCTGTACAAGCAATGATCACACGCACGGCACAGCGGACACACCAGGAACCGCGGTGTTGGCCGTCGAATGGCGCTAGCTGCGCAGCATTTGTGCACCGCCGCCGTCAGTGTCAGCCAGTTTGCCGTGGCATACGGAGCTCCATCGCAGTCTTTAACACTGGTAGCATGCCGCGACAGCGTGGACGTGAACCGTATGTGCAGTTGACGGACTTTGAGCGAGGGCGTATAGTGGGCATGCGGGAGGCCGGGTGGACGTACCGCCGAATTGCTCAACACGTGGGGCGTGAGGTCTCCACAGTACATCGATGTTGTCGCCAGTGGTCGGCGGAAGGTGCACGTGCCCGTCGACCTGGGACCGGACCGCAGCGACGCACGGATGCACGCCAAGACCGTAGGATCCTACGCAGTGCCGTAGGGGACCGCACCGCCACTTCCCAGCAAATTAGGGACACTGTTGCTCCTGGGGTATCGGCGAGGACCATTCGCAACCGTCTCCATGAAGCTGGGCTACGGTCCCGCACACCGTTAGGCCGTCTTCCGCTCACGCCCCAACATCGTGCAGCCCGCCTCCAGTGGTGTCGCGACAGGCGTGAATGGAGGGACGAATGGAGACGTGTCGTCTTCAGCGATGAGAGTCGCTTCTGCCTTGGTGCCAATGATGGTCGTATGCGTGTTTGGCGCCGTGCAGGTGAGCGCCACAATCAGGACTGCATACGACCGAGGCACACAGGGCCAACACCCGGCATCATGGAGTGGGGAGCGATCTCCTACACTGGCCGTACACCACTGGTGATCGTCGAGGGGACACTGAATAGTGCACGGTACATCCAAACCGTCATCGAACCCATCGTTCTACCATTCCTAGACCGGCAAGGGAACTTGCTGTTCCAACAGGACAATGCACGTCCGCATGTATCCCGTGCCACCCAACGTGCTCTAGAAGGTGTAAGTCAACTACCCTGGCCAGCAAGATCTCCGGATCTGTCCCCCATTGAGCATGTTTGGGACTGGATGAAGCGTCGTCTCACGCGGTCTGCACGTCCAGCACGAACGCTGGTCCAACTGAGGCGCCAGGTGGAAATGGCATGGCAAGCCGTTCCACAGGACTACATCCAGCATCTCTACGATCGTCTCCATGGGAGAATAGCAGCCTGCATTGCTGCGAAAGGTGGATATACACTGTACTAGTGCCGACATTGTGCATGCTCTGTTGCCTGTGTCTATGTGCCTGTGGTTCTGTCGGTGTGATCATGTGATGTATCTGACCCCAGGAATGTGTCAATAAAGTTTCCCCTTCCTGGGACAATGAATTCACGGTGTTCTTATTTCAATTTCCAGGAGTGTATAAAGCTTAGACTTGTTCATGTAAACAATACATGCTGACAAAGATAGCAAATTCCACAACCGTGGACAGTTGCAGATGTCATATCAATCTTCAGGAAAAGGTAAACGAAATGAATGCAATTATCATCGTTGTATATCATTAACAAACACAGCTTAGGCCTATAAGATTTAGTCCAAGAAAATAAATCTACATAATCTTGCCGAAAATGTGTTACCTGTAGAACAAAATGGTTTCAGAAAAGGCAGACCGTGTACATCCAAACAAATCATAGAGAAACAAAAAGAGTTCAATAAGGAAACACATATCGAATTTGTAGACTTAAAGAAAGCCTTCGACCATGTAGATAGTAAAATCTTAATGAGAAGTTTTACACGAGAATGTTTATCCTCAGGAAATGATTAAGGTGATAGAATGCGTATATGGAGGTACAAAAATAAGAATAAAGACTAACCGTGCTATATCAGAAGACATGCTGATACAACAAGGGGTGTAAGTTATTACTCACTCTTCTTAATATGACGATATGATTGAAAAATTGCATCAGGAAATTGATCCAGGCTTGAGATTATCACATGATATATTTTTTTAATGTGATGCTTTTCGCAAACAACCTTACAACCGTACACGGTAGTGAGACTTCGCTACAAAGATCCATCTATAGACTGAACCAAATTTCGAAAGAATACAGTACAAGAATATCTGTTTCATAAACAAAAACAAATGGCTTTAAAAGGGACAAAACCACGCTGGACAAAGATCATAGTAGGAAACAAGTCCGTCTCTTTAATTACCTGTAGAATATTATAGGCTACCAGAACGAATTCGACATTGACAACAAATGACAAAACCACTCAGCTCATAGATCTTAATAGGAAATAAAATAATTGAACTAAATAGTCACTTTAATTATCTGGAAAATATTGTAAGCTATTAGAATGAAATCGACATTGGCAACAAATTGCAGAAATATCAAATGATGTATGGAACAATATGTAGAAAATTGAGAAAAGACACAAATATCAAGTTTTATAAGGTAATGACTACCCCCACATTGCTATTTGGAAGAAAAACTTGGATAACCATTAAAAAGCAAGAAAATGGAATCCGAGCGGCAGAACTGAAATTTCTAAGAGAAGTTAGGGAAGCACAAGATCAGACAGGCTAAGAAAGGAAAACATAAGAGCAGAGCTTGGAATACCCATACTAATACCATAAATGCGAAAGTAATTCTGCGTGTTGCGCATTCACGACTAAAGCGCTACACCGAATTTGTTGAAATTTGGTATAGAGATCCCCTGAAGGCTGCGGAATAACATAGGCTACGTGAGAAAGTGTGTAGTACAACATATTTACTGATTTCCAGAATGTGATGTGAAATATGTAATAATAATGACTGTTTAAAAAAACTAAATTGTATCATAATTGTGAAAAATTGTTTTATTTTTTGATATATTCTGCATAATACAGTTCAACGTAATGATTACAACGCTTATCAGTCCACTATGTCTTTACTCCACATTTCCGTACTAATATAAGTCACAAGCCTGTAGCATTTTAGACACTGAGCAATGTGCGCCTCTTCAAGTATTCCGAGACGCTTCAATTCTCAGAAAGACGGCATCGTTTAAAGGCTGTACGACAAACAGAGAGTCATCATGCCATTACATGTGGAGTGTGGGAGGCTTTTGGTGAGGTTGCATTTGATTGTTGTTGTTGTTGTTGTGGTCTTCAGTCCTGAGACTGGTTTGATGCAGCCCTCCATGCTACTCTATCCTGTGCAAGCTTCTTCATCTCCCAGTACCTACTGCAACCTACATCCTTCTGAATCTGCTTAGTGTATTCATCTCTTGGTCTCCCTCTACGATTTTTACCCTCCACGCTGCCCTCCAATGCTAAATTTGTGATCCCTTGATGCCTCAAAACATGTCCTACCAACCGATCCCTTCTTCTACTCAAGTTGTGCCACAAACTCCTCTTCTCCCCAATCCTATTCAATACCTCCTCATCAGTTACGTGATCTACCCACCTTATCTTCAGCATTCTTCTGTAGCACCACATTTCGAAAGCTTCTATTCTCTTCTTGTCCATACTAGTTATCGTCCATGTTTCACTTCCATACATGGCTACACTCCATACAAATAC
This sequence comes from Schistocerca nitens, assembly GCF_023898315.1. Taxonomy (NCBI): domain Eukaryota; kingdom Metazoa; phylum Arthropoda; class Insecta; order Orthoptera; family Acrididae; genus Schistocerca; species Schistocerca nitens. The sequence goes on from NC_064624.1 coordinate 135,392,069, forward strand.
TTTCAGAAACGACTTCCTGACACTTAAATCTTTACTCGATGTTAACAAATTTCTCTTCTTCAGAAACGCTTTCCTTGCCATTGCCAGTCTACATTTTATATCCTCTCTACTTCGACCATCATCAGTTATTTTACTCCCTAAATAGCAAAACTCCTTTACTACTTTAAGTGTCTCATTTCCTAATCTAATTCCCTCAGCATCACCCGATTTAATTTGACTACATTCCATTATCCTCGTTTTGCTTTTGTTGATGTTCATCTTACACCCTTCTTTCAAGACACTGTCCATTCCGTTCAACTGCTCTTCCAAGTCCTTTCCAGTCTCTGACAGAATTACAATGTCATCGGCGAACCTCAAAGTTTTTATTTCTTCTCCATGAATTTTAATACCTACTCCGAATTTTTCTTTTGTTTCCTTTACTGCTTGCTCAATATACAGATTGAATAACATCGGGGAGAGGCTACAACCCTGTCTCACTCCTTTCCCAACCACTGCTTCCCTTTCATGTCCTTCGACTCTTATAACTGCCATCTGGTTTCTGTACAAATTGTAAATAGCCTTTCGCTCCCTGTATTTTACCCCCGGCACCTTCAGAATGTGAAAGAGAGTATTCCAGTCAACATTGTCAAAAGCTTTCTCTGTCTACAAATGCTAGAAACGTAGGTTTGCCTTTTCTTAATCTTTCTTCTAAGATAAGTCGTAAGGTTAGTATTGCCTCACGTGTTCCAACATTTCTACGGAATCCAAACTGATCTTCCCCGAGGTCCGCTTCTACCAGTTTTTCCATTCGTCTGTAAAGAATTCGCGTTAGTATTTTGCAGCTGTGACTTATTAAATTGATAGTTCGGTAATTTTCACATCTGTCAACACCTGCTCTCTTTGGGATTGGAAATATTATATTCTTCTTGAAGTCTGAGGGTATTTCACCTGTCTCATACATCTTGCTCACCAGATGGTAGAGTTTTGTCATGACTGGCTCTCCCAAAGCTGTCAGTAGTTCTAATGGAATGTTGTCTACTCCCGGGGCCTTGTTTCGACTCAGGTCTTTCAGTGCTCTGTGAAACTCTTCACGCAGTATCGTATCTCCCATTTCATCTTCATCTACATCCTCTTCCATTTCCATAATATTGTCCTCAAGTACATCGCCCTTGTATAAACCCTCTATATACTCCTTCCACCTTTCTGCCTTCCCTTCTTTGCTTAGAACTGGGTTGCCATCTGAGCTCTTGATATTCATACAAGTGGTTCTCTTCTCTCCAAAGGTCTCTTTAATTTTCCTGTAGGCAGTATCTATCTTACCCCTAGTGAGACAAGCCTCTACATCCTTACATTTGTCCTCTAGCCATCCCTGCTTAGGCATTTTGCACTTCCTGTCGATCTCATTTTTGAGACGTTTGTATTCCTTTTTGCCTGCTTCATTTACTGCATTTTTATATTTTCTCCTTTCATCAATTAAATTCAATATTTCTTCTGTTACCCAAGGATTTCTATTAGCCCTCGTCTTTTTACCTACTTGATCGTCTGCTGCTTTCACTACTTCATCCCTCAGAGCTACCCATTCTTCTTCTACTGTATTTCTTTCCCCCATTCTTGTCAATTGTTCCCTTATGCTCTCCCTGAAACTCCCTACAACCTCTCGTTCTTTCAGTTTATCTAGGTCCCATCTCGTTAAATTCCCACCTTTTTGCAGTTTCTTCAGTTTCAATCTGCAGTTCATAACCAAGAGATTGTGGTCAGAATCCATATCTGCCCCTGGAATTGTCTTACAATTTAAAACTTGGTTCCTAAATCTCTGTCTTACCATTATATAATCTGTCTGATACATTTTAGTATCTCCAGGATTCTTCCAGGTATACAACCTTCTTTTATGATTCTTGAACCAAGTGTTAGCTATGATTAAGTTATGCTCTATGCAAAATTCTACAAGGCGGCTTCCTCTTTCATTTCTTCCCCGCAATCCATATTCACCTACTATGTTTCCTTCTCTCCCTTTTCCTACTGACGAATTCCAGTCACCCATGACTATTAAATTTTCGTCTCCCTTCACTACCTGAATAATTTCTTTTATCTCGTCATACATTTCATCAATTTCTTCATCATCTGCAGAGCTAGTTGGCATATAAACTTGTACTACTGTAGTAGGCATGGGCTTTGTGTCTATCTTGGCCACAATAATGCGTTCACTATGCTGTTTGTAGTAGCTAACCCGCACTCCTATTTTTTTATTCATTATTAAACCTACTCCTGCATTACCTCTATTTGATTTTGTATTTATAACCCTGTTACCTGACCAAATTATTGACTTGTCTGTCATAAATTAGTCACCTTAGTGGCATAAATCAAAAATGTAGGCACTAAATGCATTGAAATGGAAGGGAGAAATCATTAGTATGTCCAGTATTAGGTGTGCCAGAGGACGCCTTTGAAACTCTACTTCAGTACTAGTGTAATGAATCGAGGCATATTTTAAACAGGATCAGAATATATAATGCATGCTTTCAGATTGACATACAGCAAAATAACAAACACTTTCGTTATGTATCTACATACTAGCACTGCACACATTTTTATACACACGTCTCTACACTGCTATGCAGGGTGTTTCCGTAAGAGCGTGCAAAAATATAATTGGACATAGAGAATGCTCCACTGAAGAATTTGAGGTAGGGAACCTGGGATTGCCGAAGCCAGCTTAAGGAGGTATGGAAGTAAACTTTTCAACCACTTTGTCTAGAATTACTGTTTTCCAGCTTAGGTTTTTATGTTGGTAACGCCACGTTGCGCTCTGTATGAAAATCACTGACTGAGCTGTGTGCAGTCTGTGTCTGGTTGGACTCATTGTTGGAATATTCGCTTGTGTAGTGTTGGGCTGTTGGATGTGAACAGCGCGTAGCGCTGGGCAGTTGGAGGTGAGCCGCCAGCAGTGGTGGATGTGGGGAGAGAGATGGCGGAGTTTTGAGCGGACGATCTGGACGTGTGTCCGTTAGAAAAAGGAAATTTGTTTAATTGGATGTCACAAAATTATATTATGACTTTCGAACGCTATTAAGGTAAATACATTGTTTGTTCTCTATCAAAATCTTTCATTTGCTGACTATGCCTATCAGTAGTTAGTGCCTTCAGTAGTTAGAATCTTTTATTTAGCCGTATTGCAGTAGTTCGAGTAACGAAGATTTTTGTGAGGTAAGTGATTCATGAAAGGTATAGGTTATTGTGAGTCAGGGCCACGCTTTTGTAGGGATTATTGAAAGTCAGATTGCGTTGCGCGAAAAATATTGTGTGTCGGTTTAGTGATGATCAGAGTAAGTAAAGAGAGAACTGTCTGAGTACGTTCAGTTTCACTCAGCTGTCTTCGTATCAAATAACGTAGAAGATTACTAGCACAGTCATTCATAATTATTCTAAGGGGACGTTTCTTGTTGAAACATGCGCACAGGTTTACACATAGTGTGCTGTTTATTTACATGTAAATTCTTTATTTCCTGCAAGGAAACAGGAAGGATGAGTCTGATTACGAGGAAGTCACGATGTAGGTTTTGTTCACTTTGCTTATCCATAAGGTGGCTCTGCTGTATCGTATTTACACTGTTCCATGACAGAACGTGCTACGAATCAACGACAGACCCATTCATTACTCGGTGCTATTCAGAGTAGTAGAGTACAGTACGATGGAGCAGTACCGGCACAGTATTTCCTGTTCGTTGGATTGGAATGGGAGGTCCTATTCCATGACCTGCGAGGTCACCTGACCTGAATCCCCTTTATTATTTCCTACGGGGATATCTAAAGTCACCTGTGTATGAGGCTCCAGTGGAAACTGAGATGGAATTAGTTGCCAGAATTGTAGCTGCCTGTGATTTGATGCGAAACACACCACGGATATTTGTGAGGGTGCGTCAGACTCTTGTTCGCCGATGTCACGCTTGCATTGAGGTTGATGGCCGTCAGTTTCAGCACAGATACAGTACAAACGGTACGTTCATTGTGTCAATGGCGGTATTTGTAGTTAACTAATGTAAATAAAAAAGTACACAGTAATGTGATTTTATTCCTATTTTCTCCTTAAGCTGGCTTCTTCGACCCCAGTTTCCCTACCTCAAAATGTTCAGTGGAGCGTTCTGTATGTCCTGTTAAATTTTTTCATGCTCTTATGGAAACATCCCGTGTACCGACATTTATAAATTACTAGTTTGCTTACTCGCCATCATTCGTCATAACAAAACCATTGGTATCCGAGCTCAACTGAGGGGAACGGCTAGCGTACTATAAATAAGAAGGTCGTATCTAATCTACAAAGCTCGCTAGATCATCTAGAAAGACTGCCAGACTTAACACCACCAAAACAAGTCCTAATTTCACTTAGGTTCAAGATCCATTGGAAGATCAAGAAAAAGATGGGATGGCTGGATGCATAGAAGACGGAACAGATCTATGCCCTCGATTAAGGAAGCAGAAGAAGGTGTTATTGTTGCCGCCCAAATTCACGAATAGCCTAGCCTACCAGAGGCAACGGCCTTGCCTCAGTGGGTACACCGGTTTCCGTGAGATCACTGAAGTTAAGCGCTGTCGGGCGTGGCCGGCACTCGGACGGGTGACTCCGGGCTGCAATGAGCTGTTGGCGTTTTTATTTATTTATTTGTTTATTGTTCCGTGGGACCAAATTAAGGAGAAGTCTCCATGGTCATGGAACGAGTCAGTACATGAAATTATAACACGATATTAGAAACAGATAAAATGAAATATAAAAAAACATATTCAGGTGACAAGTCGTAAGTTTAAATAAAGAAAATCAACAATGCAACACTGGAATTTGCTTAATTATTTAGCTCTTCCAGGAGCTCCTCGACAGAGTAGAAGGAGTGAGCCATGAGGAAACTCTTCAGTTTAGACTTAAAAGAGTTTGCGCTACTGCTAAGATTTTTGAGTTCTTGTGGTAGCTTATTGAAAATGGATGCAGCAGAATACTGCACTCCTTTCTGCACAAGAGTCAAGGGAGTGCATTCCACATGCAGATTGGTTTTCTGCCTAGTATTAACTGAGTGAAAGCTGCTAACTCTTGGGAATAGGCTAATATTGCTAACAACAAACGACATTAAAGAAAATATATACTGTTAGGACAATGTCAGAATTCCCAGACTATTGACCAGGGGTCGACAAGAGGTTCTCGAACTTACACCACATATAGCTCGAACAGCCCGTTTTTGAACCAAAAATACCCTCTTTGAATCAGAAGAATTACCCCAAAAAATAATACCATACGACATAAACGTATGAAAATATGCGAAGTAGACTACTTTTCGCATTGAAGTGTCACTTATTTCAGATATTGTTCTAATGGTAAATAAAGCAGCATTTAGTTTCTGAACAAGGTCCTGGACATGGGCTTTCCACAACAGCTTACTATCTATCCGAACACCTAGGAACTTGAACTGTTCCGTCTCGCTTATAATATGCCCATTCTGTCTGATCAAAATATCGGTTCTTGTTGAATTGTGAGTTAGAAACTGTAAAAACTGAGTCTTACTGTGATTTAGCATCAAATTACACTCCTGGAAATTGAAATAAGAACACCGTGAATTCATTGTCCCAGGAAGGGGACAGATACATCACATGATCACACTGACAGAACCACAGGCACATAGACACAGGCAACAGAGCATGCACAATGTCGGCACTAGTACAGTGTATATCCACCTTTCGCAGCAATGCAGGCTGCTATTCTCCCATGGAGACGATCGTAGAGATGCTGGATGTAGTCCTGTGGAACGGCTTGCCATGCCATTTCCACCTGGCGCCTCAGTTGGACCAGCGTTCGTGCTGGACGTGCAGACCGCGTGAGATGACACTTCATCCAGTCCCAAACATGCTCAATGGGGGACAGATCCGGAGATCTTGCTGGCCAGGGTAGTTGACTTACACCTTCTAGAGCACGTTGGGTGGCACGGGATACATGCGGACGTGCATTGTCCTGTTGGAACAGCAAGTTCCCTTGCCGGTCTAGGAATGGTAGAACGATGGGTTCGATGACGGTTTGGATGTACCGTGCACTATTCAGTGTCCCCTCGACGATCACCAGTGGTGTACGGCCAGTGTAGGAGATCGCTCCCCACACCATGATGCCGGGTGTTGGCCCTGTGTGCCTCGGTCATATGCAGTCCTGATTGTGGCGCTCACCTGCACGGTGCCAAACACGCATACGACCATCATTGGCACCAAGGCAGAAGCGACTCTCATCGCTGAAGACGACACGTCTCCATTCGTCCCTCCATTCACGCCTGTCGCGACACCACTGGAGGCGGGCTGCACGATGTCGGGGCGTGAGCGGAAGACGGCCTAACGGTGTGCGGGACCGTAGCCCAGCTTCATGGAGACGGTTGCGAATGGTCCTCGCCGATACCCCAGGAGCAACAGTGTCCCTAATTTGCTGGGACGTGGCGGTGCGGTCCCCTACGGCACTGCGTAGGATCCTACGGTCTTGGCGTGCATCCGTGCGTCGCTGCGGTCCGGTCCCAGGTCGACGGGCACGTGCACCTTCCGCCGACCACTGGCGACAACATCGATGTACTGTGGAGACCTCACGCCCCACGTGTTGAGCAATTCGGCGGTACGTCCACCCGGCCTCCCGCATGCCCACTATACGCCCTCGCTCAAAGTCCGTCAACTGCACATACGGTTCACGTCCACGCTGTCGCGGCATGCTACCAGTGTTAAAGACTGCGATGGAGCTCCGTATGCCACGGCAAACTGGCTGACACTGACGGCGGCGGTGCACAAATGCTGCGCAGCTAGCGCCATTCGACGGCCAACACCGCGGTTCCTGGTGTGTCCGCTGTGCCGTGCGTGTGATCATTGCTTGTACAGTCCTCTCGCAGTGTCCGGAGCAAGTATTGTGGGTCTGACACACCGGTGTCAATGTGTTCTTTTTTCCATTTCCAGGAATGTATTTTCCACAAGCCACGAACTTATTTCATGAACTACATTATTTGATACTGTTTCAATATTACACACAAGATCCTTCACTATCAAGCTGGTGTCATCAGCAAACAGAAATATTTTTGAATCACCTGTAATACTAGAAGGCATATAAATAAGAAACAGCAGTGGCCCCATCACCGACCCTTGGGGAACGCCCCACTTAACAGGGGCGGTGCACTCAGCCTCGTGTTGCCAATTGAGGAGCTACTCGACCGAATAGTAGCGGCTCCGGTCAAAGAAAACCATCGTAACGACCGGGAGAGTGGTGTGCTGACCCACGCCCCTCCTATCCGCATCCTCAACTGAGGATGATACGGCGGTCGAATGGTCCCGATGGGCCACTTGTGGCCTGAAGACGGAGTGCTAGCATACCAGACACTGGCTCAATGCAACAAAAATGAATTCAGCCTGTCAATTTTCGTCTCCTCGAATTCTATACACCTGAATATGTTCCATCGTGACGAATCCGTAACTGGTATTCGCCTGAAAACACGCCTCGCTGCTGCCGCATCAAGGGAAGCCGCAACATTGTACTTTGCCGTGCTACAGACGTCGACGCGCTGGCCATGTCGACGCTTCTGCCGGCCGGATTGGCCGAGCGGTTCTAGGGCTACAGTCTGGAACCGCTCGACCGCTACGGTCGCAGGTTCGAATCCTGCCTCGGGCATGGATGTGTGTGATGTCCTTAGGTTAGTTAGGTTTAAGGGGCACCGGAACGCCCTATACTTGCAATGGTAAAATAACGCTTATAAATTACATCTTTCCTCACAAAGTATTTGAGGTAGGACGTTGAACTTTTTACAGATTATTTATTGGAATATGGGCTACAACTTAACACAGGGATTTTACAAAATTTTAGTTCAGTTATTAAAGATGATTTTTTTTCAATTGTAATGAAAATTCACAACATTTTTTTGCAAACATTTATTTATATATTCAAAAATATACAGTTTTTTTGGAAAAAGGCTGTGTTAAATTATGCAGAGGGTACTGTGTAACATTTACTGAAAGTTTGAAACAAATATGTTTGGAAGATCCTTAGAAAACATGTAATTAGTATGAGAAAATAAAAGTTTTGGGAATCGAGCGACAAAGATTGGATTAACTTTTTAGTGCATTCCAGGTCCATAGGATGGATTATCTTCATCCTCTGCAAACTCCTCCTCCAGCTTCCTCTTGTTCCTCCTCCTGTTTACTCTTGCTTGTATTTCTCGACTCTTTACAGCCCTGTCTGCAGCCCGAAGGCGTTCCTTGTCTAAAGCAAGCATCGCTCGTACCATGTTAGAACCTATCTTCATTCCTATATTTCTAAATACCTTTGGCTTTCCAACATTTCTCCTTTTCTTAAAAGCCTTCAGAGGATTTCTAATAACTTTACTTTTACTCATTATTATACTTCAACAAAACAGAGACTCAAGAAACAGAATTAATTACGAATATTTTCGAGATAACGACAGAGTAAATAAACATGAAACAATCGACAATCACACCAGCGATATATATTGAACCATCACAGGTTAGCCACAACACATACTTTATCTCACATCACTAAAATGTACCTGATGAACACGGACGTTAATAATAACACCATTTGACAGCAGTTTAACAGCGCCACAGTAGGTCACGCCCATGTAGAACACATTTAAAAAAAAATTTAAAAATAGTTATAGTCTTCGGAATTGAATAAATTATATATCTATTAAAAGGTAATAGTCTGCAGATTCAGAAAACGCAAAAAAGTAAAAATTGAACTTTTCATGATTTTGAGCCTTTCCGGAGCCCCTTAAGCAGTTCTAAGTTCTAGGGGACTAATGACCACAGCAGTTAAGTCCCATAGTGCTCAGAGCCATTTGAATCTACGCTTCTCTTACATTATCGGAAGATAATGTCGTTTCTGCGTGTGTCGATGTTCGTTCACGATTTATCAGCTCATTTTGTACTTCAAATTCGTCATGACGATATTCTTAGAGTAACTTGTTTATTTGTAAACACACTGAAGGGCCAAAGAAACTGGTACACGTGCCTAATATCGTGTAGGGCCCCCAAGAGTACGCACAAGTGCCACAGCACGACGTGGCGTGGACTCGACTAATGTCTAATGTAGTGCTGGAGGGAGCTGACACCATGAATCCTGCAGGGCTTCCCATAAATCCGTAAGAGAGGTTGGAGATCTCTTCTGAACGGCAGGTTGGAAGGCATCCCAGATAATAATGTTCATGTCTGAGGTGTTTGGTGGCCAGTGGAAGCGTTTAAACCCAGAAGAGTGCTTCCGGAGCCACTTTGTAGCAATTCTGGACGTGTGGGGTGTCGCATTATCCTGCTGGAATTGTCTAAGTCCGTCGGAATGCACAATGGACATGAATGGATGCAGGTGATCGGACAGGATGCTTACGTATGAGTCACCTGTCAGAGCCGTATCTAGACGTATCAGGGATCCCATATCATTCCAGCCGCACACGCCCTACACCGTTACAGAGCCTCCAGCAGCCTCAACAGTCCCCTGCTGACATGCAGTTCCATGGATTCATGAGCTTGTCTGCATACCCATACATGTCAATCTGCTCAATACAGTTTCAAACGAGACTCGTCCAACCAGGCAACATACTTCCTGTTATCAACAGTCCACTGTCGGTGTCGACGGGCCCAAGCGAGGTTGAAACGTCCCCTTTAGAAAAAGTTATACAAGACTGTGCTTAAGCTGAAACACAATATTTTTAGCGCAACGCAATCTGACTTTCAAAAATCCATACAAAAGAATGGCCCTGACTAACATTAACCTATACCTTTCACAAATCACTTACCTCACAAAAATCTTGGTTACTCGAACTACTGCAATACAGCTGCGCCACTACTGCCAGATAAATAAAAGATTCAAACTATGGAAGGCACTAACTACTGATAGGGATAGTTAGCAAATGAAAGATATTAATAGAGAACAAACACTGTATTTACCTTAATAGTCATAATATATGTAGCAGTTCATGACAAATTACAAAACTCCGCCATCTCCCCCCCACATCCACCACTGCTGGCGGCTCACCTCCAACTGCCCAATGCTACGCGCTGTTCACAGCCAGCTGCCTAACACTACAATGGCGAGTATTACAACAATGCAAAGCAGCCACAGACTGCACACAGCACAGCCAGTGATTTTCATACAGAGGTGGCGTTACCAATAAAAAAACCTAAACAGCCTACTTACAAGGTGTAAAACTTTGCGTCGTGTTCCAAAAGCCCATAGCGATGATGTTTCGTTGAATGATTCGCACGCTGACGCTTGTTGATGGCCCAGCATTGAAATCTACAGCAATTTGTGGAAGGGTTGCACTTCTGTCGCGTTGAACGATTCTCTTCAGACATCGTCGGTCCCGTTCTTGCAGTATCTTTTACCGGCCGCAGCGATGTCGGAGATTTGATCTTTTATTGGATTCCTGGTATTCATGGTAGACTCGTGAAATGGTCCTACGCGAGAATCCCCACTTCATCGCTACCTTGGAGATGCTGTGTCCCATCGCTCGTGTGCCGACTATAACACTGCGTTCGAACTCAAATCTTGATAACCTGCCAGTGTAGCAGCAGTAACCGATCTAACAACTGCGCCAGACACTTGTTGTCTTACACAGGCGTTGCCGACCGACTTCTGCGTGTTCTCGGGGGCTCTACACAATGTTACGCAGGTGTACCAGTTGCTTTGGCTCTTCTGTGTAAGTGAACATGGTGAAATGGTTAGCCAGATACGACAAGAGGTACATATCCGGCATCGCATGCTTTTGAGTTTCACAAGGGTACTAATGCAACAGTTGCTACCAAAAACACCGACTTCTGCGTGTTCTCGGGGGCCCTACACAATGTTACGCAGGTGTACCAGTTGCTTTGGCTCTTCTGTGTAAGTGAACATGGTGAAATGGTTAGCCAGATACGACAAGAGGTACATATCCGGCATCGCATGCTTTTGAGTTTCACAAGGGTACTAATGCAACAGTTGCTACCAAAAACACCGACTTCTGCGTGTTCTCGGGGGCCCTACACAATGTTACGCAGGTGTACCAGTTGCTTTGGCTCTTCTGTGTAAGTGAACATGGTGAAATGGTTAGCCAGATACGACAAGAGGTACATATCCGGCATCGCATGCTTTTGAGTTTCACAAGGGTACTAATGCAACAGTTGCTACCAAAAACACCGACTTCTGCGTGTTCTCGGGGGCCCTACACAATGTTACGCAGGTGTACCAGTTGCTTTGGCTCTTCTGTGTAAGTGAACATGGTGAAATGGTTAGCCAGATACGACAAGAGGTACATATCCGGCATCGCATGCTTTTGAGTTTCACAAGGGTACTAATGCAACAGTTGCTACCAAAAACACCGACTTCTGCGTGTTCTCGGGGGCCCTACACAATGTTACGCAGGTGTACCAGTTGCTTTGGCTCTTCTGTGTAAGTGAACATGGTGAAATGGTTAGCCAGATACGACAAGAGGTACATATCCGGCATCGCATGCTTTTGAGTTTCACAAGGGTACTAATGCAACAGTTGCTACCAAAAACACCGACTTCTGCGTGTTCTCGGGGGCCCTACACAATGTTACGCAGGTGTACCAGTTGCTTTGGCTCTTCTGTGTAAGTGAACATGGTGAAATGGTTAGCCAGATACGACAAGAGGTACATATCCGGCATCGAATGCTTTTGAGTTTCACAAGGGTACTAATGCAACAGTTGCTACCAAAAACACCGACTTCTGCGTGTTCTCGGGGGCCCTACACAATGTTACGCAGGTGTACCAGTTGCTTTGGCTCTTCTGTGTAAGTGAACATGGTGAAATGGTTAGCCAGATACGACAAGAGGTACATATCCGGCATCGCATGCTTTTGAGTTTCACAAGCGTACCAATGCAACAGTTGCTACCAAAAACACCGACTTCTGCGTGTTCTCGGGGGCCCTGCACAATGTTACGCAGGTGTACCAGTTGCTTTGGCTCTTCTGTGTAAGCGAACATGGTGAAATGGTTAGCCAGATACGACAAGAGGTACATATCCGGCATCGCATGCTTTTGAGTTTCACAAGGTACTAATGTAACAGTTGCTACCAAAAACATGTTTTATGTTTATCCAAATGCGTTATACGTTCGTACATGCCAAAGGTGGTTTTCTTATCCGATAATTTTGATCTTTACTTCTCGTGTCGATCGTGTTAAGGTCGGAAGTGGAAGCAAATCCGTGTCAGACAATCGAGGAAATGTCAGGCATTCATTACAGATCCTGGCCGACCATCCAAGAACATTTGCGGTAGATTGATAAAGACAAATAAGGCTAACCGATCGACGAACATGCTGCAGCTTATTGCTTCAGCGGCACAGTACAGAAGCGTTTCTTGATCGCTCGACCACTGGAGATTAAAAATGCGTCCTCTATGATAATGCAAAACGCAAAAGGCCGTGGCTCTCTCTCTCTCAACTAATTGTTACGAAGTACAACTAAGCCAGGTTTACACCCCAAAAAGGCTTTTTCTTTATGTTAGGTTGAGGGTTCGCGGGGTCGCTCATTTTGAAGTGCCGAAACCTGGACAAACTGTGAATGGAGATCATTACTGTGAACAGTTGGATCTAGTAAATCAGTCTTTGATTCTAAAGAACCCAGAGTCTGTCAACAGAAAAGGAGTTCATATGCAATAAGATAAAGCAAGAAGGCGGACCCTGCAAAAAATTAAAGAACTGGAGTGGCAGAGATATTGTCTCACCCACCTTACTCGATTGAAAAATTTGGAAAAGCAGGGTGTCCGCAGCTCGTGGCCGTGCGGTAGCGTTCTCGCTTCCCACGCCCGGGTTCCCGGGTTCGATTCCCGGCGGGGTCAGGGATTTTCTCTGCCTCGTGATGACTGGGTGTTGTGTGCTGTCCTCAGATAGGTCTAAGTAGTTCTAAGTTCTAGGGGACTGATGACCATCGCTGTTAAGTCCCATAGTGCTCAGAGCCATTTGAACCATTTGAAAAGCAGGTGATGTCCAAAACGGCATCTCGAAACGTTTTTCTCAGAAATCGATTGATTTTTTATCGATCAGCCATTGAAAATTTACGTACTAGATGGCCAACGTAGTTGATAACGAGGGTGATTGCATCATTGATTAAAAATGAGAATTTGTTGACAATTTATCTCTTAGAATTTAATGTAAAAACGAGATGACTTTCCGGTCCCCTAACATAAACGAGCGAATTTCCTGTGTGAAGTTATATGATATATCTCTACTATCCTGCCCGGTCGAGCGAAAAATATATTTGTCCTCTCTGGCACTAGTCGTGTGGATCCAGCACAGCGTTGAGAATGTGGTGTCACCGCCAGACACCACACTTGCTAGGTGGTAGCCTTTAAATCGGCCGCGGTCCGTTAGAATACGTCGGACCCGCGTGTCGCCACTGTCAGTGATTGCAGACCGAGCGCCACCACACGGCAGGTCTAGTCTAGAGAGACTCCCTAGCACTCGGCCCAGTTGTACAGCCGACGTTAATAGCAATGGTTCACTGACTACATACGCTCTCATTTGCCGAGACGATAGTTAGCATAGCCTTCAGCTACGTCATTTGCTACGACCTAGCAAGGCGCCATTACCAGTTTATATTCAGTGTAATAATGTCTAAACAAGAGCGATGTTCTCCAATTGTGGATTAAAGTTAAGTATTCCAAGAACTACGTTCTTTTCTTTATAGGATAATTACTTTACCTTGTTCCAGACCTCGCGCCAGCCTGCGTGAGCTTAAGCGTGTGCCTTTCGGCTTCCTCTCATAGTGACTTGGCTGTCTTGCCAAGTCACAACAGAGAAGGGCCTCAAGAACCAACCAGTACCACATTCGTATGACAGTCGTGGGTTCACGACCAACGTGAGCAGCAGTACAGAGGAACCATAAACCACATCCTAGAGAGGCCGTGGTACTTCTGACACATGCTGGAGGGCGTTTCGTCTTTTTGCACAACACGTGTTAGGATTTTCTCACGAACAACCAACATTCAAATGAGATTTGTGAACGGGAAACCCGTTGTTTAATCATTCCCAATATACAAGACGTGGGTTGTGTTAGGCCTACCTTCTTTGTGCGGGCGTGCTGAAATGTTAAACCTTTAAACACTGGAGCGCCAAAGCAAGTGGTATAGACATGCGTATTCAAATACAGAGATATGTAAACAGGCAGAAAACAGCGCTACAGTCGGCAACGCCTACATAAGACAAGTGTCTGGCGCACTTGTTAGATCGGTTCCTTCTGCTACAATAGCAAGTTATCAAGATTTAAGTGAGTTTGAACGTAGTGTTACGAGGTGTGGCTAGAAAAAAACCGGACTAGTACTGGTGAAACAATAAAACGAATGCAATAAGGCTGAAAGTCGCGTGGCCTGTCACGTGACTCTCGCTCCGCCTACTGTTCGAGTTTCATCTGCCTCCTGCGCTCAGTCTGCCCGTGGCGTCTGTTTTAAGTAGATGACGTTTTGTCTGTGCGTCGGAAAATGTTGAGTGTACAGAAAGAACAGCGTGTTAACATCAAATTTTGTTTCAAACTAGGAAAATCTGCAAGTGAAACGTTTGTAATGTTACAACAAGTGTACGGCGATGATTGTTTATCGCGAACACAAGTGTTTGAGTGGTTTAAACGATTTAAAGATGGCCGCGAAGACACCAGTGATGACACTCGCACTGGCAGACCATTGTCAGCAAAAACTGATGCAAACATTGAAAAAATCGGTAAACTTGTTCGACAAGATCGCCGTTTAACAATCAGAGCAGTGTCTGAGTTAACAGGAGTTGACAAGGAAAGTGTCGAACAAGTTTACCGATGTTTTTCAATGTTTGCATCAGTTTTCGCTGACAATGGTCCGCCAGTGCGAGTGTCATCACTGGTGTCTTCGCGGCCATCTTTAAATCGTTTAAACCACTCAAACACTTGTGTTCGCGATAAACAATCATCGCCGTACACTTGTTGTAACATTACAAACGTTTCACTTGCAGATTTTCCTAGTTTGAAACAAAATTTGATGTTAACACGCTGTTCTTTCTGTACACTCAACATTTTCCGACGCACAGACAAAACGTCAACTACTTAAAACAGACGCCACGGGCAGACTGAGTGCAGGAGGCAGATGAAACTCGAGCAGTAGGCGGAGCGAGAGTCACGTGACAGGCCACGCGACTTTCAGCCTTATTGCATTTGTTTTATTGTTTCACCAGTACTAGTGCGTTTTTTTCTAGCCACACCTCGTATAGTCGGCGCACGAGTGATGGGTCACAGGATCTCCGAGGTAGCGATGAAGTGGAGGTTTTCCTGTACGAGCATTTCACGAGCGCGCCGCGATTATAGGAATCCGCTAAAACATGAAATCTCCGACATCGCTGAGGCCGGAAAAAGATCCTACAAGAACGGGACCAACGACGATTGAAAAGAATGGTTCAACGTGACAGAAGTGCTACCCTTCCACAAATTGCTGCAGATTTCAATGCTGGGCCACCAACAAGTGTCAGTGTGGGAACGAAACGTCATCGATATGGGCTTTCAGAGCTGAAGGCCCACTCCTGTACCCTTGATGACTGCACGACACGAAGCTTTATACCTCGCCTGGGCCCATCAACACCTACACTGGACTGTTGATGACTGGAAACATGTTGCCTGGTTGGACGAGTCTCATTTGAAATTGTGTCGATCAATGGACGTGTTCGGGTATGGAGACAACATAATGAATCCACGGACCCTCCATGTCAGCAGGGGACTGTTCAAGCTGGTGGTGGCTCTGTAATGGTGTGGGGTGTGTGCAGTTGGAGTGATATGGGACACCTGATACGTCTAGATACGACATGTGACATGTACGTAAGCATGATATCTGATCACCTGCATCCATTCATGTCCATTGTGCATTCTGTAGGATTTGGGCAATTCCAGCAGGACAATGCTACACCGCACACGTCCAGAATTGCTACAGAGTGGCTCCAGGAACACTCTTCAGGGTCTAAACACTTCCACTGGCCACCAAACTTCCCAGATATTAACATTATTGAGCATATCTGCGATGCCTTGTAACGTCCTGTTCAGAAGTGATCTCAACCCCAACCCTACCCTGCTTACTCTTTCCAATTTATGGACAACTCTACAGGATTCTTGGTATCAGTTCTCTCCAGCACTACTTCACACATTAGTAGAGTCCACGCCACTTCGTGTTGCCGCACTTAGGCAGGTGTATCAGTTTCTTTGGATCTTCAGTGTATTTGCAAGCACGTGCGAGGTCTGTTCAAAAATTCCCGAACTTTGTCCACAAAATTTTTCTACGCTTACCGTTTACTTGTTGTGCATGGTCTCCGAAATACTCTGCTCCACAACTGACACACCGCTTCCATCGCCGTTTCCACTTCTAGAAGCAGTCTTCATGCGCCCCTTGCTGGATCATGCGAAGCGTCGTCTGAGAATTTTCTTTTATCTCGTCTATCGTTGGAAATCTTCGGCGTTTCAACGGGGTTTCCAACTTTGGAAATAAAAAAACGTCAGCATTGACCAGATCTGGAGAGTACAATAGTCACGCAACAACGGGGATGAGTGTGTGGGTGCGATATCGTGATGCCGGTTTCTTCTCACATTTTCTCTCAGGCGTCGCAAAAAGTCCCAATAGTACCATCGGTTAACAGTTTGTCCCTGTGGCACGAATTCATGATGGACTAACTATCAGCATGGCTTTGACATTTGACATGACCTTTCCTTGGTCTTGGAGAACTTTTCCGACCCTTTGCGAAGATTGCGTCGTGGTCTCAACATCATAAGCGTAGACCCACGCCCCATCAACCAGTTATGATTCTCTTATGTTACATCTCGTTCTCATTTGCGCAATCCAAAGCATCTTGACAGATTTCGAGGCGAAGGTCTTTCTAGTCTTGACTTTGACGGACGAACTGTTATGAGCCATGGGACGAACTTGGCGGCAACATGATGCATTCCAAGTTTCTGTGTCAGGACTTCATGACATGATCCAACTGAAATGTGACATTCTTCTGCAATTTCTCGGGCAGTCGTTCTTCTATTGACAGGTACAATTTCGTCGACGTTCCTGACATGAGCGTTGTCTGTAGACGTCGAAGGGCGTCCTGAACGAGGCCATTTATAAACCGTGTGAACCATTCGTAGAACACCGACTACGGCTGAAGCACTCATGAACGTAGGCTTCCTGCATCACTTTTTGTGTCTCTGTAAAGGTTTTCCTGAGTTTCACGCAAAATGTAATGCAGACGCGTTGCTCCTCTAACCCTGCCGTCTCGAAATTCGCAGACTGAGAGACACAAAGCTCTACTCAATACAGCACTGAACAATAACTAACAGGCATACAACACTGAAACTTCTGACAGTTACTCACGAAACACAGGCGTGTCCAGGGATTCCTACCGCATTTCACTCCATCTCACCATTGGTGCGAAATTGCGAATGTTCCGGAAGTTTTTGAACAGACCTCCTAGTGTACTCCGTGGCAATTTGACGTTTTTCGCGTGCTGCCTACAAGCTGTTGCTGTTCTAGAGGTCAACAGTATAGACAGAAAGCAAGCCAGTCAAACAGAAGAATTGTTCCATCAGTGACTATTTCACTCGAAAAGACTCCCATGAAATGAGTTACTGCTTCACGCAATAATATGATTATGGCTTTGCAACCAGTACTGTACAGTAACCAGGAAAAAAGTATGTTATACATTTATCCAGTCGTAAAATGACGTCATTTAAAAAATTTGAGGTACAGACTGAAATCACGTTCATTTTTAGCTTTGTTATTAGCTTTGTGTTGATATTTCAACTCAATACCTTTCTGTCCATCTCAGTTGTACATCACAACATTATCTTTTTAAATTCTGTCAGGCAATACTTGAGTGTAACACTTTGAGGGGATATGGAATGGAATGACCACATGGGATGAATCATAGGTAAAGCAAATGATGGTCGAACTAGAGAGATAAAATGTAGACTCGAAATAGTGAGGAAAGTATACCTGAGAAAGAGAAATTTTTTCACATTGAAGGTAAATCTAAATGTTAGGAAGTCTTTTCTGAAGGCATTTGAGAGTTCAAGGAAGTATACCTGAGGAAGAGAAATCTTTTTCGCATTGAAGGTATATCTAAATGTTAGGAAGTCTTTTCTGAAGGCATTTGAGAGTGCAAGGAAGTATACCTGGGAAAGAGAAATTTTTTCACATTGAAGGTATATCTAAATGTTAGGAAGTCTTTTCTGAAGGCATTTGAGAGTGCAAGGAAGTGAATTACAGAAGATAAGTAGTTCAGACAAGAGAAAGAGAGGAGGTTTTGAAAATGTGGTAAGACAGAGGATGCTGTAGATGGGTATATCGAATAGCTAATGAGGAAGTCCTGAACCGAATTGCCGAAAAAAGAAATTTAAGAGACGAATTGACTGAAAGAAGAGATCACTTCATAGCACACGTCCTGAGGCATCAAGAAATCGCCAATTTGGCAATGAGGGAACTGTGGGAGAGGAGAGCAAAACCAAGGGCTGTGTGCAGTAACCAAGTTCTGGTAGATGGTAGGTTGCAGCAGTTATGCGGAGATGAAAAGAGCTGCACAGGAGACCAACGTGTGGAGCTGCGTCGTTCAGAAATCTAGGATCCAGTGTCCCCTCAAACTGCGATGCACTTCTGGTGCTCATGCCAGGGGAAATGCAGTTTGGCCCAAGTGGAGGAGGTTCACTGAAAGGCTCCCTCTGTCTACATGCTGTTAAAAAAAGTGTTGAATATTTTCAGAGTTGGTTTTCCGTAGTGAAATAAGAAAAACATGTCCAATAAACATGAGCCTGGAGAGGCATGCTTCTTCTCTCTCAGATCTGGACATTTGACTGTAGGAGGGACTGAAAGTCCTTTAGCTGTAGACATCACCACAGTGGTTCAATTGGCGCCCTGTCGACAGCGTCTACAGAATGTTTTGATGTCTGTATGCATGAGTGATTCAGTACATTTCCCTTCCTCTTTTCCACCACTTGTTACCAATAGAAGCCTACTGCTCCACATCAATCGCCGCGTGAATGAGACATCACTATCTAAAAACGGCTCGAGCGACGTAGCTGATTTTTTAAATTGTTGTTGTTGTTGTTGTGTTCGTGACTGTCAGGGACAGGTTTGCATGAAACTTAAATTTTTGGAAAATCTCCCGGAAAAGTCGGTAATTTGGGTGGTATTTTAGCACGAAAATCTCAGTGAAAGAAATGTGATGGTCGGTTCGAGAGTACTGCTGTAGGTATAATATTCTGCTTCATGTTCTCAATACTGGAATATGGCTGCGAGCCCATGCCTTCTACACAGAGAGTACCCATGGTGTAGAGCGCTGTCTAGCATGTTCGTGCGAGTTTTCAAGAGTCTTGAGCAAAGGTTGTGTTCTCTAGCACCCTAAAAGGTAAAGGGTGGACGATGTTTCTCTTCTGTTTGTTTCTAGAAGTACCGTCATCTCTCAAAATACTCTACGCTTTTTTTACACCCTAAGTATCTACGTATATCACTAACAGGGTGAGTCACCTAACGTTACCGCTGGATATATTTCGTAAACCACATCAAATACTGACGAACCGATTCCACAGACCGAACGTGAGGAGAGGGGCTAGTGTACTTGTTTATTACAAACCATACAAAAATCCACGGAAGTATGTTTTTTAACACAAACCTACGTTTTTTTTTTTAAATGGAACCCCGTTAGTTTTGTTAGCACATCTGAACATATAAACAAATACGTTATCAGTGCCGTTTGTTGCATTGTAAAATGTTAATTACATCCGGAGATGTTGTAACCTAAAGTTGACGCTCGAGTACCACTCCTCCGCTGTTCGATCGTGTGTATCGGAGAGCACCGAATTACGTAGGGATCCAAAGGGAACGGTGATGGACCTTAGGTACAGAAGAGACTAGAACAGCACATTACGTCCACATGCTAACACCTTTTTATTGGTCTTTTTCACTGACGCACATGTATATTACCATGAGGGGTGAGGTACACGTACACGCGTGGTTTCCGTTTTCAATTACGGAGTGGAATAGAGTGTGTCCCGACATGTCAGGCCAATAGGTGTTCAATGTGGTGGCCATCATTTGCTGCACACAATTGCAATCTCTGGCGTAATGAATGTCGTACACGCCGCAGTACATCTGGTGTAATGTCGCCGCAGGCTGCCACAATACGTTGTTTCATATCCTCTGGGGTTGTAGGCACATCACGGTACACATTGTCCTTTAACGTACCCCACAGAAAGAAGTCCAGAGCTGTAAGATTAGGAGAACGGGCTGGCCAATTTATGCGTCCTCCACGTCCTATGAAACGCCCGTCGAACATCCTGTCAAGGGTCAGCCTAGTGTTAATTGCGGAATGTGCAGGTGCACCATCATGCTGATACCACATACGTCGACGCGTTTCCAGTGGGACATTTTCGAGCAACGTTGGCAGATCATTCTGTAGAAACGCGATGTATGTTGCAGTGCTCTCCGATACACACGATCGAACAGCGGAGGAGTGGCACTCAAGCGTCAACTTTAGGTTACAATATCTCCGGATGTAATTAACATTTTACAATGCAACAAACGGCAGTGATTACGTATTTGTTTATATGTTCAGATGTGCTAACAAAGCTAACGTGGTTCCATTTAAAAAAACGTAGGTTTGTGTTAAAAAACATACTTCCGTGGATTTTTGTATGGTTTGTATTAAACAATTACACTAGCCCCTCTCCTCACGTTCGGTCTGTGGAATCGATTCGTCAGTATTTGATGTGGTTTACCAAATATATCCAGCGGTAACGTTAGGTGATTCACCATGTATAAAGAAAAGTCGTGGTTTAAAGTTGTTACCAAAAATCTCAAAAAGTTCTTTGCCAGTTTGCTTCAGATTTTTACACGTTGCTCTAATAAACGTCTGGGGGCACACAAGATATATATTTTTTTATAT
This sequence comes from Schistocerca nitens, assembly GCF_023898315.1. Classification (NCBI taxonomy): domain Eukaryota; kingdom Metazoa; phylum Arthropoda; class Insecta; order Orthoptera; family Acrididae; genus Schistocerca; species Schistocerca nitens. The sequence goes on from NC_064624.1 coordinate 135,412,971, forward strand.
GAATAAATGATTTCTGTTCTTTCGGACATGTACGTGAGAACAGACACTAAGCAGAATCCGCAGCTGTGAAACATTGCATGTAAATTAAAGGGGATCACTGCTGTCAGCTGCAGCGGGACATTACGCGGAATGAGCGGAGACTAGCACCGGACCGGGATTCGAACTGGGGATCTCCTGCTTACGAAGCAGGTGCATTAACCGCTGTACCATCTGGGACATAGAGTTATTACAACTGCACGGGCTATCTTGGCAAGCCTGAAGGCTGATCCACATTCCCACAGAGTACCACCTACCTGCAGTCCCTCTCCATTGACTCAGTGTTCGCTACTCTGAGATTCTCACAGGAGGTCGGGCGTATCTGTGCGTCCGCACTGAAGGTGGGTCCATTGACCAGCTAGGCGTTCTGTTCTTTCGGGCATGTCAGTCACACAACTACGTACAATTACCATTTGCCCATCTGTTAGATCCTTGGTCGACCATTAATTACGAGGGGCGTTCAGAAAGTAAGCTCCGATCGGTCGCGAAATGGAAACGACTATGAAAATCCGATAAAGCTTTGCACAGATGTGTTGGGTAGTGTCTCTAGTATAACCCCAGTTAGCATCACGTCGCTCTTCTCATTTCTGAGCTCGCAGTGAGTGCGTAAAGATGTCTAGAAAATAGTGTCTGCCGCCAAGTACGAGGGCCTGGTGAGAAATTTCGCCTGAAGCTATGCAGCTAACATTACATAACTGTCGTGCTGTTTCTTCTTCAAGACAATTCTCAGCCGCATTCTGCAGGGGCAATGAAGATGCTCCTGCATCGTTTTCAAATGGAAATGTGAGATTACCCACAATACAGTCCGCAATTGTCTCCCCCTGAGTTTCATCTCTGGTCACATGAACCGCTGTCTTTGAAGACAACATTTTGACACAGACAACGAGGTGTAGGCCAGCGTGGAGAATTGGCGGAAAGCACTGGCGGCTGCCTTCTATGATGAGGCTATTGAAAAGTTGGTACAACGCTATGACAAAAGTCTAAGTCAGAACGGCGACTACGTAGAGAAGTACCTGAAAGGTGTAGCTAATTGTTACAAGTAAAACATTTCTGATGTTCACTGTGGTTTCAATTTGGCAATCAATCGGAGCTTACTTTCTGAACAGGCCTCGTATGTTTACCTTTGCCTATGATATTCTTTATTCCGTTACCGTTACGTCCATTATAGTACCGTAATAAAGAACAATAAAGCAAGAACGAGTTAACCCTTTCCTTATTTTTCACTGTGTGTTACTGGACATCTCTATTGTTTCCAGTCTCCTTAATAACAGCGTAAATGTCAATAAGTACAGCGTTTGTTTCGTCGTAGTACGTCAATCGATCGCGATTACAAGCAACATGCAGTTCACACTTCCATCTTGGGATGTGCAATAGTGACGTGTTCCGTTTATTTCAAGCGTCAATTTCACTTTGCAATTTCTCGGGATGTAATTGACGTATTGCGATGCAACCAAAACCATTCTTTTTGTGATTTTTTTTTTGTGTTATTGATTGTGTCATAAATAATACAACGTGTCCATTAAAAACATAAATTTGCGATGTAAATAATATTTGCATACGTTTTAAAATGTCCCGTACTATTTACTTTCACACATACACACCCACACACCCACACCCACACACACACACATATATATATATATATATATATATATATATATATATGTGTGTGTGTGTGTGTGTGTGTGTGTGTGTGTGTGTGTGTGTGTGTACAACGTTTCACTTCCATGCACTCTACACACACACACACACACACACACACACACACACACACACACACACAAACATGAAAGTAAAATGGCTCAAATGGCTCTGAGCACTATGGGACTTAATTGCTGAGGTCATTAGTCCCCTGTAATTTAGAACTAGTTAAACCTAACTAACCTACGGACATCACACACATCCATGCCCGATGCAGGATTCGAACCTGCGACCGTAGCGGTCGCGTGGTTCCAGACTGTAGCGCCTAGAACGGCTCGGCCACTCCAGCCGGGCATGAAAGTAAATATGAAAGTGTGTGTGTGTGTGTGTGTGTGTGTGTGTGTGTATACAACGTTTCTCTTCCATGCACTCTCCACACACACACACACACACACACACACACACAGGCTCACACACACACACACAAACATGAAAGTAGATAGTATGAGACATTCTAAAACATACGCAAAATTATTTTCAACGCAAACTTACTTTTTTTTTAATGGACACCTGGTATTACTTATTACAGAATCAATAACACAAAAAACTCACAAAAAGAATAGTGTTGGTTGCATCGCAATACCTCAGTCACATCCCAATAAACTGCAAAGTGAAACTGACGCTTGAAACAACTAACTATTGCTACCTATAATAAGTACGAAAGTATGATAGTAGTTGAAATTTGTGGGGCAAATGTTGCATGGGACAATGGGGCCATAATATGGCGTTGGTTTTTTGTTGCTAGGTGCGGTCGCTTCAGAGGTATGAAGGTTAATTTTGTTTTAAATGGGATGCTATAGTTTGGTACTTATTTTCTGATAGCGGCTATCAAGACGAATCCAATGATGTGTAACAGTAAGGTCTTTGAATGTCAACGAAGGTCACAAAGCTTTCATGAATGTCCATTTAAAGAAGGTGTTCGAAGTGATGACCATTGGTATCAATGCAGTGCTGCAATCTTCCTATCATGGATTGAGTGGTATTCCTTATCACATCGGCACTTATCGAAGCACATGCTCTGATAATTATCTCTCGCATATCGTGCAGATAGTAAATATTCACCGAATGCGGCAAATCCATATAACGTGCCATTGACATGTAAACACCATTCGACGGTTTCGCAATACAACACTAAAAGAAACGGTAAGACTAGTATCGTGGAATCAAGCCAATGTGAATGATGTATTCCTTCGAATAACAAGTCGGTATGCTTCTCATTTACGGAGAGTGCCAACAAAATTTAGTGAGAGCTAGAGACTTATAAGCTGAAAGATATCCTCAACGTACTCACCCTACACATTTAAATACACTCGTGGAAATTGAAATAAGAACACCGTGAATTCATTGTCCCAGGAAGGGGAAACTTTATTGACATATTCCTGGGGTCAGATACATCACATGATCACACTGACAGAACCACAGGCACATAGACACAGGCAACAGAGCATGCACAATGTCGGCACTAGTACAGTGTATATCCACCTTTCGCAGCAATGCAGGCTGCTATTCTCCCATGGAGACGATCGTAGAGATGCTGGATGTAGTCCTGTGGAACGGCTTGCCATGCCATTTCCACCTGGCGCCTCAGTTGGACCAGCGTTCGTGCTGGACGTGCAGACCGCGTGAGACGACGCTTCATCCAGTCCCAAACATGCTCAATGGGGGACAGATCCGGAGATCTTGCTGGCCAGGGTAGTTGACTTACACCTTCTAGAGCACGTTGGGTGGCACGGGATACATGCGGACGTGCATTGTCCTGTTGGAACAGCAAGTTCCCTTGCCGGTCTAGGAATGGTAGAACGATGGGTTCGATGACGGTTTGGATGTACCGTGCACTATTCAATGTCCCCTCGACGATCACCAGTGGTGTACGGCCAGTGTAGGAGATCGCTCCCCACACCATGATGCCGGGTGTTGGCCCTGTGTGCCTCGGTCGTATGCAGTCCTGATTGTGGCGCTCACCTGCACGGCGCCAAACACGCATACGACCAACATTGGCACCAAGGCAGAAGCGACTCTCATCGCTGAAGACGACACGTCTCCATTCGTCCCTCCATTCACGCCTGTCGCGACACCACTGGAGGCGGGCTGCACGATGTTGGGGCGTGAGCGGAAGACGGCCTAACGGTGTGCGGGACCGTAGCCCAGCTTCATGGAGACGGTTGCGAATGGTCCTCGCCGATACCCCAGGAGCAACAGTGTCCCTAATTTGCTGGGAAGTGGCGGTGCGGTCCCCTACGGCACTGCGTAGGATCCTACGGTCTTGGCGTGCATCCGTGCGTCGCTGCGGTCCGGTCCCAGGTCGACGGGCACGTGCACCTTCCGCCGACCACTGGCGACAACATCGATGTACTGTGGAGACCTCACGCCCCACGTGTTGAGCAATTCGGCGGTACGTCCACCCGGCCTCCCACATGCCCACTATACGCCCTCGCTCAAAGTCCGTCAACTGCACATACGGTTCACGTCCACGCTGTCGCGGCATGCTACCAGTGTTAAAGACTGCGATGGAGCTCCGTATGCCACGGCAAACTGGCTGACACTGACGGCGGCGGTGCACAAATGCTGCGCAGCTAGCGCCATTCGACGGCCAACACCGCGGTTCCTGGTGTGTCCGCTGTGCCGTGCGTGTGATCATTGCTTGTACAGCCCTCTCGCAGTGTCCGGAGCAAGTATGGTGGGTCTGACACACCGGTGTCAATGTGTTCTTTTTTCCATTTCCAGGAGGTCCATGGAGAATAAAAACGTTGAGGTTCGCCGATGACATTGTAATTCTGTGTATATATATATATATAAAATGTGTGTGTGTGTGTGTGTGTGTGTGTGTGTACAATGTTTCTCTTCCATGCACTCTCCACACACACACACACACACACACACACACACACACACACACACACACACACACACAAACATGAAAGTAAAATGGCTCAAATGGCTCTGAGCACTATGGGACTTAACATCTGTGGTCATCAGTCCCCTAGAACTTAGAACTACTTAAACCTAACTAACCTAAGGACATCACATACATCCATGCCCGAGGCAGGATTCGAACCTGCGACCGTAGCGGTCGCGTGGTTCGAGACTGTAGCGCCTAGAACGGCTCGGCCACTCCAGCCGGGCATGAAAGGAAATATGAAAGTGTGTGTGTGTGTGTGTGTGTGTGTGTGTGTGTCTGTGTCTATACAACGTTCCTCTTCCATGCACTCTCCACACACACACACACACACACACACAAACATGAAAGTAAATAGTATGAGACATTCTAAAACATACGCAAATATTATTTTCAACGCAAACTTACTTTTTTTTAATGGACACCTGGTATTACTTATTACAGAATCAATAAAACAAAAAACTCACAAAAAGAATAGTGTTGGTTGCATCGCAATACCTCAGTCACATCCCAATAAACTGAAAGTGAAACTGACGCTTGAAACAACTAACTATTGCTACCTAGAATAAGTACGAAAGTATGATAGTAGTTTGTGGGGCAAATGTTCCATGGGACAATGGGGCCATAATATGGCGTTGGTTTTTTGTTGCTAGGTGCGGTCGCTTCAGAGGTAAGAAGGTTAATTTTGTTTTAAATGGGATGCTATAGTTTGGTACTTATTTTCTGATAGCGGCTATCAAGACGAATCCAATGATGTGTAACAGTAAGGTCTTTGAATGTCAACGAAGGTCACAAAGCTTTCATGAATGTCCATTTAAAGAAGGTGTTCGAAGTGATGACCATTGGTATCAATGCAGTGCTGCAATCTTCCTATCATGGATTGAGTGGTATTCCTTATCACATCGGCACTTATCGAAGCACATGCTCTGATAATTATCTCTCGCATATCGTGCAGATAGTAAATATTCACCGAATGCGGCAAATCCATATAACGTGCCATTGACATGTAAACACCATTCGACGGTTTCGCAATACAACACTAAAAGAAACGGTAAGACTAGTATCGTGGAATCAAGCCAATGTGAATGATGTATTCCTTCGAATAACAAGTCGGTATGCTTCTCATTTACGGAGAGTGCCAACAAAATTTAGTGAGAGCTAGAGACTTATAAGCTGAAAGATATCCTCAACGTACTCACCCTACACATTTAAATACACTCGTGGAAATTGAAATAAGAACACCGTGAATTCATTGTCCCAGGAAGGGGAAACTTTATTGACATATTCCTGGGGTCAGATACATCACATGATCACACTGACAGAACCACAGGCACATAGACACAGGCAACAGAGCATGCACAATGTCGGCACTAGTACAGTGTATATCCACCTTTCGCAGCAATGCAGGCTGCTATTCTCCCATGGAGACGATCGTAGAGATGCTGGATGTAGTCCTGTGGAACGGCTTGCCATGCCATTTCCACCTGGCGCCTCAGTTGGACCAGCGTTCGTGCTGGACGTGCAGACCGCGTGAGACGACGCTTCATCCAGTCCCAAACATGCTCAATGGGGGACAGATCCGGAGATCTTGCTGGCCAGGGTAGTTGACTTACACCTTCTAGAGCACGTTGGGTGGCACGGGATACATGCGGACGTGCATTGTCCTGTTGGAACAGCAAGTTCCCTTGCCGGTCTAGGAATGGTAGAACGATGGGTTCGATGACGGTTTGGATGTACCGTGCACTATTCAGTGTCCCCTCGACGATCACCAGTGGTGTACGGCCAGTGTAGGAGATCGCTCCCCACACCGTGATGCCGGGTGTTGGCCCTGTGTGCCTCGGTCGTATGCAGTCCTGATTGTGGCGCTCACCTGCACGGCGCCAAACACGCATACGACCATCATTGGCACCGAGGCAGAAGCGACTCTCATCGCTGAAGACGACACGTCTCCATTCGTCCCTCCATTCACGCCTGTCGCGACACCACTGGAGGCGGGCTGCACGATGTTGGGGCGTGAGCGGAAGACGGCCTAACGGTGTGCGGGACCGTAGCCCAGCTTCATAGAGACGCTTGCGAATGGTCCTCGCCGATACCCCAGGAGCAACAGTGTCCCTAATTTGCTGGGAAGTGGCGGTGCGGTCCCCTACGGCACTGCGTAGGATCCTACGGTCTTGGCGTGCATCCGTGCGTCGCTGCGGTCCGGTCCCAGGTCGACGGGCACGTGCACCTTCCGCCGACCACTGGCGACAACATCGATGTACTGTGGAGACCTCACGCCCCACGTGTTGAGCAATTCGGCGGTACGTCCACCCGGCCTCCCGCATGCCCACTATACGCCCTCGCTCAAAGTCCGTCAACTGCACATACGGTTCACGTCCACGCTGTCGCGGCATGCTACCAGTGTTAAAGACTGCGATGGAGCTCCGTATGCCACGGCAAACTGGCTGACACTGACGGCGGCGGTGCACAAATGCTGCGCAGCTAGCGCCATTCGACGGCCAACACCGCGGTTCCTGGTGTGTCCGCTGTGCCGTGCGTGTGATCATTGCTTGTACAGCCCTCTCGCAGTGTCCGGAGCAAGTATGGTGGGTCTGACACACCGGTGTCAATGTGTTCTTTTTTCCATTTCCAGGAGTGTATTCACCGAATGCGGCAAATCCATATAACGTGCCATTGACATGTAAACACCATTCGACGGTTTCGCAATACAACACTAAAAGAAACGGTAAGACTAGTATCGTGGAATCAAGCCAATGTGAATGATGTATTCCTTCGAATAACAAGTCGGTATGCTTCTCATTTACGGAGAGTGCCAACAAAATTTAGTGAGAGCTACAGACTTATAAGCTGAAAGATATCCTCACCGTACTCACCCTACACATTTAAATATGTGTATGATCATTTGAGAACAAGTGAATCTTTCATGCATCGTAAACATATCCGGCAAAGGGAAGTTACTAACGAGGAAACGGAAATTGGTACTCTCGCCACTGTGGTTCGAGATCCTTGTGTTAGTTCGCCTCAATTCGGAAGGGAATCTGGCATGAGCCAGGGTAGTGTTGTTCGTGTTCTGCAACGCCATAAATATCATTCTTACCATATCAGTCTCCACCAAGAATTAGCTGGTACGGATTGTATGCGTCGCAATGAATTCTGCCGATGGACTCAACTTCAGATTCAGAGGGATGGCACATTTATTAATTTGGTTTTATTTACTGATGAGGCTACATTCACAAACCGTGTTAATTTGCATAACATGCATTACTGGGCAACTGAAAATCTACTTTGGCTGCGGCAAGTTGCACACCAAAAACCGTGGTCGGTGAATGTATGGTGTGGGATTCTGGAGGACAGAATTATAGCCCCCATTTCATCGAAGGAAAAGTTAATGGTAAGAAGTACACCATATTCCTGCAAGAAACATTAGATCAGTTATTGGAAGAAATACCTTTAGGAACAAGGAACAGAATGTGGTATCAACACGATGGGTGTCCGGCACATTTTTCGCTGATGGCCAGAAATGAGTTGCAGAGAGAATTCCCAAATCGTTGGATTGGACGCTGAGGAGATATGTCGTGGCCGGCTCGTTCGCCAGACTTGACGCCTCTGTATTTTCTTCCTGTGGGGATTCGTAAAAGACGTTGTTTATAAAGACCTTCCAAATACACCTGGAGATATGTGAGAGAGAATTGTCAGAGCATGAGCTTCGATAAGTGCCGATGTGATAAGGAATACCACTAAATCCGTGATAAGAAGATGGCAGCACTGCATTGATACCAATGGTCATCACTTCGAACACCTTCTGTGAATGGACGTTCATGCCACCTTTTTGACCTCCGCTGACCTTCAAAGACTTTACTGTTACACATCGTTGGGTTCGTCTCGATAGCCGGTTGCAGAAAATAAGTACTAAACTATAGCATCCCATTTAAAAAAGAAAGTTGACCATATCCCTGAAGCGAACCCACCTAGCAACAAAAAAACAGGCGGCCGGAGTGACCGAGCGGTTCTAGGCGCTACAGTCTGGAACCGCGCGACCGCTACGGCCGCAGGTTCGAATCCTGCCTCGGGCATGGATGTGTGTGCTGTCCTTAGGTTAGTTAGGTTTAAGTAGTTCTAAGTTCTAGGGGACTGATGACCTCAGAAGTTGAGTCCCATAGTGCTCAGAACCATTTGAACCATTTTTTTTTTACAAAAAACCAACGTCATATTATGGCCCCCGTTATCCCATGCAACTTTTGTCCGACAAACTTTTCAGCTCCTATCATACTTTCGGAGTTATTCTTGGTGGCAATAGTTAGTGACTCACCCTGTATATATAAAAGAGAAACGTTGTTGGTAAAAATCTTTTGCACAATACTCTGAAACATGTTCGGTGTACAAATATGTGCATACTACATGAAAGAGAAACGTTATTAACAAATATCGAAATGTCCTTGACTGAATTACTTGAAATTTTTAGACTATACCGGAATAATCGTTTCGGCAGATATGTCCCTCCTAAGGGTCGTCAGGCGCATTTTCTCTTGTGTTTCGACAGATATGTGCAATTCTGTCTTTGTATTGTGTATCTGACGTCAGCCAAGACAATTACTACACGTCACGTCTTTCATGCGGCGCCCAGTTTCCACAGAAACCGTCGGTTTGTTCCCATTTTCCTGTTGTGGTCTTCAGTCTAAAGACTGGATTGATGCTGCTTTCCATGCTACTCAATCCTGTGCAAGCCACTTCATCTCCCATCCTTCCGAATCTGCTTACTGTATTCATCTCTTGGTTTCCCTCTACCATTTTTAACCCCCTACACTTCCGTACAATACTAAATTAGTGATCCCTTGATGTCTCAGAACGTGTCCTGTCAACCAATAACTTCTTTTACATAAGTTGTGCTACAAATTTCTTGTCCCCCCAGTTTCATTCAGTACTTTCTCACTATTTATGTGATCTACTCATCTGATCTTCAGCATTCCTCTGTAGCCCACATTTCAAAAGCCTCCATTCTCTTCTTGTCTAAATTGTTTGCCGTCGATGTTTACTTCCATACTTTGCTACACTGCAGAGAAAACCTTCAGAAAAGACTTCCTAACACTTATGTCTATATTTTATACTAACAAATTTCTTTTCTTCATAAACGCTTTTCCTGCCATTGCAAGTGTATATTTTATGTCACCTCTACTTCAGCTATTTATTTTGTTAATCTAATTCGACTATGTTCCATTATTCTTGTTCCGTTTGTGTTGAGCCGGCCGGAATGGCCGAGCGGTTCTAGGCGCTAGAGTTTGGAACCGCACGACCGCTACGGTCGCAGGTTCGAATCCTGCCTCGGGCATGGATGTGTGTGATGTCCTTAGGTTAGTTAGGTTTAAGTAGTTCTAAGTTCTAGGGGACTGATGACCTCAGATGTTAAGTCCCATAGTGCTCAGAGCCATTTGAACCATTTGTTTGTGTTGACATTCATCTTATATCCTCCTTTGAAGACCCTCTCCAGTTCGATCAGCTACTCTTCCAAATCCTTCGTTGTCTCTGACACAATTACAGTGTGACTCGCAAATCTCAAAATTTTTGTTTGTTCTTCCTTAACTTTAATTTCTACTCCAAATTTGTCTTTGGTTTCCTTTATTGCTTGCTCAGTATACACAATAATATGGGGGATAGCTACAGCCCTGTCTCACTCTTTCTCAATCACTGCTTCCCTTTCATGCCCCTTGACTTTTAGGACTGTCCTCTGTACTAGCTGTAAGTAGCCTTTCGCTCAATGTATTTTGCCCTTGCTACCTTTCTCATTCCAAACAAAATGATTTTCAAATCGTAATTATACGTGCCCAACTTAATCCAGACGTTTTATTCAAATGTATTGACAGGGACAGTAAAACTCGAAGAATAACAAACAGTAGTGCAGTAGCGACAGCACCACACTGACTGCTACTGCCAAGCATGCAGCACTGCTCAGTCGCTACTGCAGTACTGTTTGTTATTCTTCGAGTTTTACTGTCCCTGCCCGGATTAAGTTGGAACCGCTCTATCTAATGGGCACGTGAAATTCCTGTTAGGTCGGCCCGTGTGGCCGTGCGGTTCTAGGCGCTTGAGTCTGGAACCGCGTGACCGCTGCGGTCGCAGGTTCGAATCCTGCCTCGGGCAAGGATGTGTGTGATGTCCTTAGTTAGGTTTAAGCAGTTCTAAGTTCTAGGGACTGATGGCCATAGATATTAAGTCCCATAGTGCTCAGAGCCATTTGAACCAACCAAATTCCTCTTAGAAAATCACTGTTTGTTTCGGCTGACTCCAGCTACACAATGCAGAAACAAAATTGCAATTATCTGCTGAAAGAGACACTCTCTATACCATAGGAATGCTAAAAGTTATCAGCAAAACTCTCGAAAATATCTTGAGCAGTTTACTTCAGATTTTTACTCAACAAAGGTTGGGGTGGACATAGACTACAGTTATATAAATCCATGGTATATAAATATCCTATACCTGACGTAAATGGGTAAGATTTGTACCCGTGGTGTAGAGCCAGTGTCTTTGATTCCTAATCAAAACGACGTAATTCCCGGTTCCAAACTTGCCACTACTTAAATTTTGATTAACCCATTAGGTACCAGTGTCCTATTTTGAGGACAGAGCACGTATTTATGTATAAATAGACAATAAATTATTAATTTGCAACTATTACTGTTCTATGTCATTTGTTGATGCTTTTTATAACAAATGTATGCTTACAGGAAATTGAAAGCAATAAATCCTACCATTAATTGATTATTGAATACTAAGGCACACTTTTCGTGATTATAGGTATTTACTTTATCGACAATTTAGTAATATTTGAGATATGTGGCAAAGATCTTTTTGTGATTATTTATAGTCAACAATGTGTCTTTTAAACTACTTGCATTGTTAGCTCAATTGGAGTTATATTCACTGTTTTCCATTGTTATAAAATTTGGTGTACTCGAAATAGGACACTGGGACTTGGTGTTATCATTTCAGTTATTTGTATTTGTATCTTCTGATTCACCTGACAAATTTCGGTTTTCGAGCAACTGGGACTGTCACGAGAGAATCGAGTTTGTGACTGTCCACTACTGAGCAGCAACGAACTGAAAAAGACAGTTCGAGGGAACTATGCCTACCAGTTCGACAGGAATGGTGAAGTCTTATTTGTTAGATGGCACGACAACAGATGCGTTACAATTGGTACAAATTTTGACAAAGTTGGACCTCTGGGAGCAGCTACGCGGTACAGTAGACAAGCAAGTAAGAAGACACAAGTGCAGCAACCTGCCGTTTTGAAGTCGTATAACGCGTACATGGGAGGTGTTGACCACCATGACTGGTTAGTTGGAAAATATGCGACGGTAATTAGAGGGAGAAAATGGTACTGGGTCCTATTTACACGTATGCTGGAAATGGCCCTCGTAATGCCTGGCTCTTCTACGCACTAGTACATGGGAAAAATGCACTGGATTTACTGGATTTCAGACGTGCTGTTACAGTTACATACCTGAAATTGGACACTGGATGACCGAATATTGGACGTCCAATGGAATACCCATCAAGTCAGTTGAGAGTGATACTAGACATCAGGTTTGATGGAATTGGCCATATGATTGACAAAAGAAGCACGCAAAGATGTGTAAGAGGTAAATGCAATGGGAAGCCGAAAACGTGTTAAATGCCGTGTAACACTGTGTATGAAGTGTTCTGTACCATTTCACAAGAAATAAATGGTTAAGACTTGAAAACAGTTTAGTGTGCTATACGATACTGTTAGATCCCAGCGTCCTATTTTGAGGACGGCCATTATATCAGCATGTATAAATATTCTTTGGCTACTTTTGTACTTATTGTGGTTCATACAGTATGTACATTATAATTAAGGAATAAAAAATTCAATTTTTAAAAAAAATTAATTTGGGACTTAATGGGTTAATAATCAGCTTTGGCGGCCGACCACTTCCGGCATAAGACGGCACCCACACTCTGCCAAGGGCCTTGTCAAAGATGGTGGAGGAGTGGACAGAGGTTCAGGGCACTCTCTTGTCCTTGGAATGGGAAACTGCCGCTAAAGGCGGAAGAATCATCAATGATTAACGGCATGAGGATGCAGAAGGCAATGGAAACCACTGCATCAAAGACACATAACGTGCATCCACAGGACATGTGGCCTGTAACTAAAAAAGTGTCATGATGATCTCTCCTTTAGCAAAAGATTCCCGAATGGTTCTCAGTTCTGATTTCCAGGAAGGGATTGCCAAGGGGGAGGTGACCATGAGAAAATGATTGAATAATCAACAAAAGGATATACACTCCTGGAAATTGAAATAAGAACACCGTGAATTCATTGTCCCAGGAAGGGGAAACTTCATTGACACATTCCTGGGGTCAGATACATCACATGATCACACTGACAGAACCACAGGCACATAGACACAGGCAACAGAGCATGCACAATGTCGGCACTAGTACAGTGTATATCCACCTTTCGCAGCAATGCAGGCTGCTATTCTCCCATGGAGACGATCGTAGAGATGCTCGATGTAGTCCTGTGGAACGGCTTGCCATGCCATTTCCACCTGGCGCCTCAGCTGGACCAGCGTTCGTGCTGGACGTGCAGACCGCGTGAGACGACGCTTCATCCAGTCCCAAACATGCTCAATGGGGGACAGATCCGGAGATCTTGCTGGCCAGGGTAGTTGACTTACACCTTCTAGAGCACGTTGGGTGGCACGGGATACATGCGGACGTGCATTGTCCTGTTGGAACAGCAAGTTCCCTTGCCGGTCTAGGAATGGTAGAACGATGGGTTCGATGACGGTTTGGATGTACCGTGCACTATTCAGTGTCCCCTCGACGATCACCAGTAGTGTACGGGCAGTGTAGGAGATCACTCCCCACTCCATGATGCCGGGTGTTGGCCCTGTGTGCCTCGGTCGTATGCAGTCCTGATTGTGGCGCTCACCTGCACGGCGCCAAACACGCATACGACCATCATTGGCACCGAGGCAGAAGCGACTCTCATCTCTGAAGACGACACGTCTCCATTCGTCCCTCCATTCACGCCCGTCGCGACACCACTGGAGGCGGGCTGCACGATGTTGGGGCGTGAGCGGAAGACGGCCTAACGGTGTGCGGGACCGTAGCCCAGCTTCATGGAGACGGTTGCGAATGGTCCTCGCCGATACCCCAGGAGCAACAGTGTCCCTAATTTGCTGGGAAGTGGCGGTGCGGTCCCCTACGGCACTGCGTAGGATCCTACGGTCTTGGCGTGCATCCGTGCGTCGCTGCGGTCCGGTCCCAGGTCGACGGGCACGTGCACCTTCCGCCGACCACTGGCGACAACATCGATGTACTGTGGAGACCTCACGCCCCACGTGTTGAGCAATTCGGCGGTACGTCCACCCGGCCTCCCGCATGCCCACTATACGCCCTCGCTCAAAGTCCGTCAACTGCACATACGGTTCACGTCCACGCTGTCGCGGCATGCTACCAGTGTTAAAGACTGCGATGGAGCTCCGTATGCCACGGCAAACTGGCTGACACTGACGGCGGCGGTGCACAAATGCTGCGCAGCTAGCGCCATTCGACGGCCAACACCGCGGTTCCTGGTGTGTCCGCTGTGCCGTGCGTGTGATCATTGCTTGTACAGCCCTCTCGCAGTGTCCGGAGCAAGTATGGTGGGTCTAACACACCGGTGTCAATGTGTTCTGTTTTGCATTTCCAGGAGTGTAGTTCTATGAGACGGGGCGTGGAATGTCAGAAACTTGAAAGTGGTAGGAAAGCTAGAAAATCTGAAAAGGGAAATGCAAAGGCTCAGTCTAGATATAGTTGGGATCAGTGAAGTGAAATGGAAAGAAGACAAGGATTTCTGGTGTGATGAGCACAGGGTAATATCAACAGCAGCAGAAAATGGTATAAAGGGAGTAGGATTCGCTATGAATAGGAAGGTAGGGAAGAAAGTGTGTTACTGTGAGCAATTCACTGAGAGGGTTTTCCTTATCAGAATCGACAGCAAACCGAAACTGACAGCGATAGTTCAATGCCGCCGTCGCAAGCTGAAGATGCAGAGATAGAGAAAATATATGAGGATACTTAAAGGGTAACATCGTACATAAAGGGAGATGAAAATGTAATTTTTCATGGGGGAATGGAATGCACTTGTAGTGGAAGGAGCAGAAGAAAACGTTACAGGAGAATATGGCCTTGGGACAAGGAACGAGTGAGGAGAAAGACTAATTGTGTTCTGTAATAAATTTCGGTTTGTAGTACCGAATACTCTGTTCAAGAATCACAGGAGGAGGAAGGATATCAATGATACATCTCGCTGAATACATTGCTAACCTGAGTGAAAGCGAAGAAGAATTGTGTGATCTGCTGAATGGAGCGAACAGTCTAATGAGTACAGAATATGGACTGCAAGTAAATCGGAGAAAGATGGAACTGATGAGAAGTAGGAGAAATTAGAACAGCGAGAAAATCAACATTGGGATTGATGATAATGAAGTAGATGAAGAAATTCTGCTGCCTTAGGCAGCAAAAGAACAATGACTCATGGACCAAGGAGGACATCAAAAGTGGACTGCGACTGGCAAAAAGGGCATTCCTGGTCAAGAGAAGTCTATTAGTACCAAACATAGACCTTAATTTGAGGAAGAAATTTCTGAGAATGTAGGTTTGTACAGTGATGAAGCATGGACTGTGGGAAAACCGGAACGGAAGAGAATCGAAGCATTTGAGATGTGGTGCTATAGACGAATGTTGAAAATTAGGTAGACTGATAAGGTAAGGAATGAGGAGGTTCTACGCAGAATCGGAGAGGAAAGGAATACGTGGAAAACACTGATAAGGAGAAGGGACAGGATGATAGGACATCTGCTAAGACATGAAGGAATGACTCGCATGGTACTAGAGGGAGCTGTAGAGGGCAAAAACTGTAGAGGAAGACAGAGATTGGAATACGTCAAGCAAATAATTGAGGACATAGGTTGCAAGTGCTACTCTGAGATGAAGAGGTTAGCACAGGAAAGGAATTCGTGGCGGGCCGCATCAAAACAGTCAGTAGACTGATGGCGCCAAAAAAAAAAGTACGAAGGGGTAAGAACAATAGGCAAACGTTGTTAGCAAAAATGTCGAAAAGTTCTTCACTGATTTACTTCAAACTTTTGTACAATACTCTAATAACATTCAAACTAACATAGGACATAAATTTTTTGAACAACGCTGTACAGGTTTTCTGCTGAAAATCGACTGTGAGAAAAAAATGCTGTGCTACATTTTCCTTTTTCACATTCAGTTTTAACTATGAGATCAAGGCATTTACACCATTAGACGTATTCATATTCTTTCCCCTTATAGGTAATTTTAAACAGTATTTGCATACACGACATTGTGCCGTTTTGTTTTCTTCCACACTGTCATTTTAACAATCAAAATGCAGCCACAGTATGAAAGTTGTTCTGAGGCTAGTGCAATCACCTTTCCCCGCGCGGGGGCGAACAGAGAGACACGATTGGTGGGTTCCATTTTGAACGGAGTTTCAGTTTGTTCCAGAACATTCTAGGCGCAGTAAGGCGCAGGATGTTTTAATTGGCTGGAAGGAGCCAGGAAATAATAGCGGGAGTGAACTATGCTGGTCTAGAGCCACGGGACTGGTCAGCTCGAAAAATAACGGGGGGGGGGGGGGTGTTACGGATTTTTGCAGAGGGAAGCTTTTGGAGCTGTTATCGAGGAGAAACGTGTTAGCTCCTGCAGGGAGCGGACGTCGTGCTTTCGGCTCTGCTATAGGAGAGTAAATTCTTTTCAGTGTGCTGTGCAGGACTTTGAATAAGTCTGCCAGCTGCAACTGAAACGTATTCAGTTAGGGGAACTGTCGTGTTTTACTGTTAGAGACGGGCTGATTCCGCCAGTTACGGTTGGGGGTACTGTCTCACAGGAAGCAGACAGGAGCAGAGCAATTTCCTTGAGCCACACTTTATTAAAGACGTTACTGGATTCCGCCTTTGGGCTGGTCAGTCCCGTCTGAACGAGTGCGAGACGATTGGAAAGAAAGCAGAATTAGCTTTTGAATAGGAGTTTACGAACAGGAAGCCTGTTCGCGAAAATAAATTCATTTTTTGTTGCAATTGAGGCTCCTCGACGACGCAGACGCCATCGGCAGCTTGCTGACCTGTCCACGAAGCTGCATTTGGTAACGTGATGTTCAGTTTCGGCATTTAATCCGATATTACGCACGCCTGCGATTACCGAAGCTCAGTTTTCCCGCCACGCTCTTATTGAGAATTTGTTAATTTCAGTAGGTTTGTCTGGCGTATTTTATGCCGTCTGACAAGGTAGGAGAGTAGAAAATAACAAGTACAGATGCGTCATCCGACCTTAAGAGTTAGTTTTGGAATTTAAGGCCCATTGCCATTACTAGCTTAATTTTATCACTTTTAAATGTACAGGGTGATTCAAAAAGAATACCACTACTTTAGGAATTTAAAACTCTGCAACGACAAAAGGCAGAGCTAAGCACTATCTTTCGGCGAATTAAGGGAGCTATAAAGTTTCATTTAGTTGTACATTTGTTCGCTCGAAGCGCTGTTGACTAGGCGTCAGCGTCAGTTGATGCTAATATGGCGACCGCTCAACAGAAAGCTTTTTGTGTTATTGAGTACGGCAGAAGTGAATCGACGACAGTTGTTCAGCGTGCATTTCGAACGAAGTATGGTGTTAAACCTCCTGATAGGTGGTGTATTAAACGTTGGTATAAACAGTTTACAGAGAATGGGTGTTTGTGCAAAGGGAAAAGTTCTGGACGGCCGAGAACGAAGGTGCTACTGTAACTGGACTACAGTATCTGGAGATGTTAGAGAATTGGCTGTTCCCTCAGCTCGAACAAGAAGCACAACAATTCATATTTCAGCAGGATGTAGCGCCACCACATTTGCACTTATCTGTCCGTAACTACCTGAACGTCAACTACCCGAGGCGATGGATCGGCCGCCAGGCAGCCCGTGACAGAGCACTTCATCACTGGCCTCCAAGAAGCCCTGATCTTACCCCCTGCGATTTTTTCTTATGGGGGTATGTTAAGGATATGGTGTTTCGGCCACCTCTCCCAGCCACCATTGATGATTTGAAACGAGAAATAACAGCAGCTATGCAAACTGTTACGCCTGATATGCTACAGAGAGTGTGGAACGAGTTGGAGTATCGGGTTGATATTGCTCGTGTGTCTGGAGGGGGCCATATTGAACATCTCTGAACTTGTTTTTGAGTGAAAAAAAACCTTTTTAAATACTCTTTGTAATGATGTATAACAGAAGGTTATATTATGTTTCTTTCATTAAATACACATTTTTAAAGTTGTGGTATTCTTTTTGAATCACCCTGTATATCATTGTTCAGTTTGATGTTAGGAAGATTGGCGTTCAATACATGTGTTCAACGGTATCCTTGTTTGTTTAGTACTGATCAGTTCCCTGAACACTATTTAATTATTAAATATTAATCAAAATTAGTGAAGGGGCAGTTTTAATTAACAGGTTGGGTCTCATAACAGGCCTTCAGCCAGAGCCAACGACCCGATCCAGTAGGCAAAGTGAACAAGTAAAAGCATTCTTGTTAAAACCCCCAGACATTTGGCTGACTTGCCTAGGGTCCCTAATCATCATTTTATACACTCCTGGAAATCGAAATAAGAACACCGTGAATTCATTGTCCCAGGAAGGGGAAACTTTATTGACACATTCCTGGGGTCAGATACATCACATGATCACACTGACAGAACCACAGGCACATAGACACAGGCAACAGAGCATGCACAATGTCGGCACTAGTACAGTGTATATCCACCTTTCGCAGCAATGCAGGCTGCTATTCTCCCATGGAGACGATCGTAGAGATGCTGGATGTAGTCCTGTGGAACGGCTTGCCATGCCATTTCCACCTGGCGCCTCAGTTGGACCAGCATTCGAGCTGGACGTGCAGACCGCGTGAGACGACGCTTCATCCAGTCCCAAACATGCTCAATGGGGGACAGATCCGGAGATCTTGCTGGCCAGGGTAGTTGACTTACACCTTCTAGAGCACGTTGGGTAGCACGGGATACATGCGGACGTGCATTGTCCTGTTGGAACAGCAAGTTCCCTTGCCGGTCTAGGAATGGTAGAACGATGGGTTCGATGACGGTTTGGATGTACCGTGCACTATTCAGTGTCCCCTCGACGATCACCAGTGGTGTACAGCCAGTGTAGGAGATCGCTCCCCACACCATGATGCCGGGTGTTGGCCCTGTGTGCCTCGGTCGTATGCAGTCCTGACTGTGGCGCTCACCTGCACGGCGCCAAACACGCATACGACCATCACTGGCACCAAGGCAGAAGCGACTCTCATCGCTGAAGACGACACGTCTCCATTCGTCCCTCCATTCACGCCTGTCGCGACACCACTGGAGGCGGGCTGCACGATGTTGGGGCGTGAGCGGAAGACGGCCTAACGGTGTGCGGGACCGTAGCCCAGCATCATGGAGACGGTTGCGAATGGTCCTCGCCGATACCCCAGGAGCAACAGTGTCCCTAATTTGCTGGGAAGTGGCGGTGCGGTCCCCTACGGCACTGCGTAGGATCCTACGGTCTTGGCGTGCATCCGTGCGTCGCTGCGGTCCGGTCCCAGGTCGACGGGCACGTGCACCTTCCGCCGACCACTGGCGACAACATCGATGTACTGTGGAGACCTCACGCCCCACGTGTTGAGCAATTCGGCGCTACGTCCACCCGGCCTCCCGCATGCCCACTATACGCCCTCGCTCAAAGTCCGTCAACTGCACATACGGTTCACGTCCACGCTGTCGCGGCATGCTACCAGTGTTAAAGACTGCGATGGAGCTCCGTATGCCACGGCAAACTGGCTGACACTGACGGCGGCGGTGCACAAATGCTGCGCAGCTAGCGCCATTCGACGGCCAACACCGCGGTTCCTGGTGTGTCCGCTGTGCCGTGCGTGTGATCATTGCTTGTACAGCCCTCTCGCAGTGTCCGGAGCAAGTATGGTGGGTCTGACACACCGGTGTCAATGTGTTCTTTTTTCCATTTCCAGGAGTGTAGAAAGAAACCCCTTCCAATTGTATGGCCGAAACCGGTTATGACTGTGTCATAAACATGTGATTTCGTCTATAAATAAACAAAAAAATTTTTACACGCTATAAAACAAAGCTTAGGCTATAGATAGAAAAATTCTGAATGAAACGCGTTTGGTTGTCAAGAGAGCAACATGATGCCTTCATTGACTGCCATAGCAAATATTGTCAAGTGATTTTTCACAGAACCCAAACAAATTCTAGTCATGTGCAGCAAACGAGACAGGAACTGAAATTGACCATAGGAAAGCAAAATCTGGAATGGTTAACTCCGTTTTCAAATGCTTCCTTACAAAGGTAAACCCAGGAGGATTGCCCCAATTTAATACTTGTGCCATTGAAAAGGTGAATGAAGTAAGTCTTAGTGTCCGCAGTGGCGAGAAAGCTAAAATCCTTAACATTCGACAAAGCTCAAGGCCCCAGCGGAATCCCTGTCAGATTGTATACTGAACTTGCGGCTGAGTTAGCCCCTTTCTGATTATAATTATAGAACACCATGCCCAGTAGCTGGGGCAAAGCACAGGTAACACCCGTCTACAAAAGGAGTAGCAGGAGTGGTCCACGAAGCTACCGTCCAGTACCCTTGACGTCGATATGTTGTAGAATCTTAGAACGTATTCTGAGCTCAAGCATAATGAGACACCTTGAACAGATTGACCTCCTCAGAGCCAAACAGCATGGATTTCGAAAACATCGATCATGTGAGACCCGACTCGCATTTTTCTCACATGACGTACTGAAAGTTTTGGATCAAGGTAGTCAGGTTGCGGGCTTTCAAATAAAAATGTGGAATGTGATGGTGGTGGTGGCTCCCAACTACATACCCTCCGACTCAGAGTTGAAATATTAGAAGTTTTGGCTGGTTTCGTTGTCTAGGGTCTGGGATACGTAGTTTATGTAGTTACATACTGCTGAGTCTGCAGTATACAATATGAACAGACATATGAATCGAATAGTCGAAGTTTCCTATCACTCGGCAGTTGCGAATTTTGAACGTGATGTAGACACTTATAAATGAAAGATTGCAATTAAATAAAATCTGCAAGTACTCTCTTAACGATTTTAAATGATGAGTACGATAGTAGAAGTACTTTTGAGAATGCGGTATATTTCTGCAAAACACTTATTGGTGTCGATGGTCCATCAATTAAAAAATATATAAGTTGAATAACGGGTAAACAATAGATTCCTACTTCACGTAATTAGTTATGAACAACAACATAGCTAGCGAGATATTCACTTCCAAACTCGTACTACGTCTTCACTGCAGAAGCCACGGAAATCTTACAAGTACACAAGATGGCACTCCGAAGTATTTCTATTTCTCGCGATCACGCGCAAACTGTTCCACTCCAAGACTTTCCCGCGACTGTCCGTCGCTCCTTCGCGTCCAGCACTCTCTGTGTCCTCTGTGACTGTCCCCTGCGCCGCGCTGCCCAGAACTCCCCAGAACTCCCCCGTGTCCTCTCCGGAAACCATGCTCCTCCCTAACATCCATACGTCTCTCTTAGTAACGAGCTCTGTGATTGGCTAGAGCGCTCCCTCCATGTCTCCAAGCCAACGTACACTCACAAACATGTTGAAATGTCCATTATAATTATCCGGGCTGTTATGCCGTGGTCGGTTGATGAATTCTGTGTCGATTCCCAACGTTTCGTCTCCGACTGCGGGAGACATCTTCAAGGGGGTCCGTAGCTCGATGGAAGGTCCAACACACCCACTGGCTCGCTACTGACTGCCGCTAAATTCCGTGTCCGCGCGCTCCCATGCCGCGGCGTGACGTCACGTCTTTTGAAAACGTCAGTGCAATTGGCCGCTGTCCGCTGCCATCACCCAGTGGTGGACGGGTGGTACACATCTTCTTCAACACCAGCATCCATATACCGTTTAATTTCACGTCCTCCTCCTTTCGGTTGAAATTATTTGGGTGTTTAGCGATTTCGATTGCCTCCCTGTAGAGCCTTTCGTAATATCCGCTTGTGGCCGCTAGTACTTGCGTCTCCTCGAAACGAATATGATGGTTCCTTGGCTGGAAAGCATGCTCCGCAACAGCTGATCGTTCCGTTTCCCCTCTTCTACAATTGCCCTTGTGCACTTCCAAACGTTTTGAAACAGTTCTTTTAGTGGTACCAACACAAACATCTCCACAGCTGCATGGAATCCCATGCACTCCAGCTTTTTCCAATGGTCTTGGCAGGCTTAAGGTATTCCTCTATCTTCCTGGTGGGCTTGTAAATTACGGTAATATTTTGCTTCGTCAAGATCCTCCCTATTCTTTCCGTTACATTTTTAACAAACGGCAGGAAAACCTTAGATTTAGCAGTAGCCTGTACATCACTATGATTTCTGCGTGGCTGTCTCAACTCACGTTTTATTTCGCCGGACGAATACCCGTTCTTTATTAGTGCATTGTGGAGATGTTCCATCTCAGCGTCGAGCAACTCAGGTTCACAAATATTTCTAGCTCTGTCCGCTAACGTCTTGATAACACCCCGCTTCTGTTGTGGGTGGTGGTTCGAATCCCGGTGCAAATAACGGTCTGTGTGCGTGGGTTTGCGGTATACTCCACAATGCAATGAGCTAGAAACATTTGTGAACCTGAGTTGCTCGACGCTGAGATGGAACATCTCCACAATGCACTAATGAAGAACGGATATTCGTCCGCCGAAATAAAACATGCGTTGAGACAGCCACGCAGAAATCATAGTGACGTACAGGCTACTGCTAAATCTAAGGTTTTCCTGCCGTTTGTTAAAAATGTAACGGAAAGAATAGGGAGGATCTTGACGAAGCAAAATATTACCGTAATTTACAAGCCCACCAGGAAGATAGAGGAATACCTTAAGCCTGCCAAGACCATTGGAAAAAGCTGGAGTGCATGGGATTCCATGCAGCTGTGGAGATGTTTGTGTTGGTACCACTAAAAGAACTGTTTCAAAACGTTTGGAAGTGCACAAGGGCAATTGTAGAAGAGGGGAAACGGAACGATCAGCTGTTGCGGAGCATGCTTTCCAGCCAGGGAACCATCATATTCGTTTCGAGGAGACGCAAGTACTAGCGGCCACAAGCGGATATTACGAAAGGCTCTACAGGGAGGCAATCGAAATCGCTAAACACCCAAATAATTTCAGCTGAAAGGAGGAGGGCGTGAAATTAAACGGTATATGGATGCCGGTGTTGAAGAAGATGTGTACCACCCGCCCGCTACTGGGTGATGCAACGGCGAACGACGGCGACGGACAGCGGCCAATTGCACTGACGTTTTCAAAAGACGTGACGTCACGCCGCGGCGTGGGAGCGCGCGGATACGGAATTTAGCGGCAGTCAGTAGCGAGCCAGTGGGTGTGTTGGACCTTCCATAGAGCTACGGACCCCCTTGAAGATGTCTCCCGCAGTGGGAGACGAAACGTTGGGAATCGACACAGAATTCATCAACCGACCACGGCATAACAGCCCGGATAATTATAATGGACATGATATTTCCGGCCGTGAAAGTCTACATTTTAGTAAACATGTTGAAACACATACGAAATACTGGATTTACATTTAAATAACTTGAAATTAAATAAATATTCCTATGGCTCGACCATAAACACGCTCTAACTCACATTATTAGATACATAAACAATTAAATAAACATACATCAGAAGAAGCAGAAGGTAGGCCGGGAGCCTAATGTCTCTGCGCTTTCTAACCAATATATTTTTGAATAGTGTATATCAAATATAAACAAAGACATATACGAATAGCACTCCGTCTTCAGGCCACGAGTGGCCTATCGGGACCATCCGAACGCCGTGTCATCCTCAGCTGAGGATGCGGATAGGAGGGGCGTGGGGTCAGCACACCGCTCTCCCGGTCGTTACGATGGTTTGCTTTGACCAGAGCCGCAACTAATCGGTCGAGTAGCTCCTCAATTGGCGTCACGAGGCTGAGTGCACCCCGAAAAATGGCAACAGCACATTGCGGCCTGCATGGTCACCCATCCAAGTGCCGGCCAAGCCCGACAGCGCTTAACTTCAGTGATCTTACTGGAACAGGTGTATCCACTGCAGCAAGGCCGTTGCCCATAGACGAATAAATATATTTATAAACATGCTGCTAGCGTTTTTTGTGTCACTGTGGAGTACTTATGGCCTGACACGATCGATAGTAATCGAACACTTTGACCTGCAATAACTCATGTTCTATTTAAGATAGATGCCTGTAATTCATACCAATTTAGGTTTACACTGATAGCTTTCTAAAGACACGTCAATCCACAAAATCAGATGAACCGTTTAGATTTTGGAAATTCTTTGCTGGGTGTTACTTGTATAATTTACAGTAAGATACTAAAGTATAAACTAATAAAGATATTGAAAATCTGATTATACCATCAGAATCGACGTGCAAATAATGGTAATGTACATGTTTCTTTTTGAGGTATCATGATTCTTCTGGCTACTATTAATTTCTATATGAACTGTGAAATGTCTGCCATTAAGGTCTGACAAAGTCCGCCATCTTTGGCACTCCCCACATACGAGTCTCTTTCATCAACACAGCGTCACCAAGGAATTCCCAGCCATGCGGCCGATGCACCATGTGCTGGGGCTACTCCTCTTGCAACGGCCTGCTGAGCCCCGGCTAGCCCAGCAGCACGTGCAGTCACGCCAACTGCAAACTTAGAATATTTTCAGGGTGCCACACTCGCTCGTTACAAGGTAGATACAGTATTTCTTTATTTCAGGAAAGCATTTAACTCAATACCACACTTACGCTTACTGTCAAAAGTACGATCATAATGGGTATTAAGTAAAATTTGTGACTGGACTGAGGACTTTCTGGTAGGGAAGACACATGTAATTCTGGATGGAGGCTCAATGGCAGATGTAGAAGTAACTTAGGGTGTGACTCAGGGAAGTATGTTGCGACCCTAGCTGTTCATGTTGTATATTACTGACCTCCCAGACAATATTAATAGTGAAATGATAATTAAATAGACACCCTAGCTGCAAGCAGGCGTTGATACACTTCATTGGGGACATGTTGAAAATGTGTGCCCCGACCGGGACTCGAACCCGGGATCTCCTGCTTACACGGCAGACGCTCTATCCATCTGAGCCACCGCGGGCACAGAGGATAGTGCGTCTGCAGGGACTTATCCCTTGCACGCTCCCCGTGACATCCACATTCCCAACATGTCCACACCACTACATTCGTAGTGCGCCTAATAGATGTTTGCCCATCATACTCAGTACTCGTGGCAGATTAATCTACCAAGTCCCGCACGAGTTCGGGCATAGCGTGTGCGTTCGCACAAGAAGGTCAAAGGCCGGGAACCCATATTTTTAACTATATATGACGGTAGTATCTGTTCCCGAAAGAACAGTTACCGTCGATGACCATGCAGCTTTGCTAGAAATGAAATGATAATTAAATAGACACCCTAGCTGCAAGCAGGCGTTGATACACTTCATTGGGGACATGTTGAAAATGTATGATGGGCAAACATCTATTAGGCGCACTACGAATGTAGTGTTGTGGACAGGTTGGGAATGTGGATCTCACGGGGAGCGTGCAAGGGATAAGTCCCTGCAGACGCACTATCCTCTGTACCAGCGGTGGCTCAGATGGATAGAGCGTCTGCCATGTAAGCAGGAGATCCCGGGTTCGAGTCCCAGTCGGTGCACACATTTTCAACATGTCCCCAATGAAGTGTATCAACGCCTGCTTGCAGCTAGGGTGTCTATTTAATTATCATTTCATTTCTAGCAAAGCTGCATGGTCATCGACGGTAACTGTTCTTTCGGGAACAGATACTACCGTCATATATAGTTAATATTAATAGTAATATCACACTTTTGCAGAAAATGCAGTTATTTGTAATGAAGTACTATCTAAAATAAGCTGCATAAATATTCAGCCAGATTTTGACAAGCTTTCAAAGTGGAGCAGAGGTTGGCAACTTGCTTTACCTGTTCAGAAATATAAAATTGGGGACTTCACAAAACAAACAAATGTAGTATGACCATAACATCAAAGAGTCACTGTTGGAATCGGCCAACTCATATAAATACCTGGGTGTAACACTGTGTAGGGATATGAGGTGGAATGATCACATAGTCTCGGTTGTGTGTAAAGCAGGTGGTAGACTTTGGTTTATTGGTAGAATACTCGGGAAGTGCAATCAGTCTACAAAGGAGATTGCTTACAAATCACTCATGCAATAGGTTCTAGATTATTGTTCAAGTGTGCGGTACCCACACCAGATAGGACTGACAGGGGATATCGACTGTAAATAAGATACATAAAACAGCAACCAGTCACTTTCTGAATAATTATGTTTTATTCCATGAACCAAATTCCAAACCTTTTCAGGTTTAAATTCAGATGGTTTCTGGAGGTTACATCATTATTTCTAGCATAAGATGGTTGTCACAGAGCCAGTACTCAGCATTACACTGGAAATAATAATGAAAACTCCAGAAACCATCTGAAGATGAACCTGAATAGGTTCCAAAAGTGACTGGTCCCTGTTTTATGTAATTTGTTTATATTCAATTAACAGTCACAGGTTCTAAAATATCTGCTGTAGATAAGCTAAATATATCTAATGTATACAAAAAAGGGGTAGCATGAATGGTCACAGGTTTGTTTAACTCGAGGAAGCACGTCACAGAGATAATGAAGGAACTGAATTGGAAGACTCTTCAAAGTACACATAAACTACACTGAGAAAGGCTATTAACGAAGTATTAAGCATCAACTTTAAATGACGACTCCAGGAATATATTACAACCCTGTACGTATCGCTCATGTAGGGATTGTCTGGATCAGATTAGAATAATTACTGCACACAAAGAGATATTCAAGCAATCATTCTTCCCTCACTCCATATTTGAATGGAGAAGCAGTAAACCCTAATTACTGGCATAGTGGGACATACGCATTGCCATGCACCACATGGTAAGTTGCAGAGTATAGAGGTAGATGTAGAACAGAAAACAAGAAATTTGTATTTATGGCTTACTAGTTTATGATTAGAATACTAGTGTGGCAATTGAATCTTCCAAAACTTTGTAACGTAACCCACTCGCAGATTAAAACCATGCGAAATACTACCATTGAAGCTGTTATCGTCTCATATCCAGCAGCAGGAGAGGTCTCTCTCTTACCTCCTATATCAATGATCCCAACCGATTCATCCATTCTTTTTAAGTGACTTTAATATCCAATTTGAACTGTCGTTTTCCTGAATGAGAGTCCAGTGTGCTAACCACTGCGCTACCCCACTCGGTTTTGATGATTGGATCACTTTCAAATCACCCTCATCACTGCACACACACAAACTGAGAAGAGGTCGCCATTGTCAATTCCTGTTGTAATCATGACATCACATAACACCTTCAAAGGTGCGAGAAATTGGTATGAACGAAACTGGAAAAACGTACATGTGCCATTTAAAGAAACGTAACTTTCTTTTGCAAGTGATGCTTGTTTCCACTTACGGATTGTGTGTGAGGTGCTGAGAACCATAAGGGTCCAATGGACAGAGACGAAGCTTTGAGACAAACAGATGTTTGTGAAAACCAGATCTGTAGGCAAACCACCATTCTCATAGATTTGATATTTTTTTAACCTCAGCGCCATACATTTCTTATAAAAGAAACAATGTATCAACTTAATATTATGTAATTTTAATTAATATTTAGGATTGTTCTCATTAATGTTGATTCTTAAAATTTTCATTTATGGACCAGTGTCATTAATGTCTATCATGACTGTTGTATGGTTTGTAATTAATGTGAAACAAGAAGCAGAACATAAAGAATAGAACATAAATGCACCACGCATTCAATTATGATCTACTTCATGATTCCCACTATCCTCATTTTCATTAAGCACATTCTCTGCCTTGAGGCTCAGACAAAGCTGTCTGTTCACTTCAGGCATGAAATCTAATTGTTTTGTTAAATCTATATATTTCAGATTTGATTTAGCAATCTTCCTAAGTTTTTGCGTTTGAAGGTTGATGTTTCCCTTCCTCCTACATGTTTGGCCGCTAGATTGTGCAAGGCATCTACAAAGTATGGGAACATGACAAATTGTGGTCTTTCTCAATGTGACTTAAAAAAATTGTGACCCCTGTGGCTCCAATGAAGAATATGCTACCTTAACCAATAGATCATGACAACATGTTGAAAACTTTATCACTTTAAAATTTCTGAAAAGTGCATTGGTACCATGAACACCAACTTTTGGTTTGGTAATGAGGTCCATAACACTCTTAAGGCTTTTGAAATCCTCCGCATCCATTTTAAACCCCTGAATGCTGAAAACATGGAACATGATATGGTGATGGATTCCTTCTAGATCTTACAGCTTTTATGAAGAAGTGGGCATCAATATACCCAGTGTGTGTTCCTACAGCAATGAAAATTTGTGCTTTAGACCCATATGGAAGTGAATAGCAGAGAAGATGTTCAGACAACTTTTTTGCAGATGTTCATACATTCCAGTATATGGGTACAGCACAGCAAAGCTGTTTCACCATAATATCAACAGGTCAGGCGCATGGATTCTGAAAAGCATTCAACCACACTACAGACTGTTAACGAAGGTACATTCATATGGAATAGGCTCCCAGATATGTAACTGGCTCAAAGACTTCTTAAATCATATAGCTCAGTGGTCATTGGAGATAAGGGTAACACCAGGAGTACCTCAGGGAAGTGTGATAGGACCGTTGCTATTTTCTGTGAACATACTGATCTGGCAGACTGGATTTGCAGCAATCTGCAGTTGTTCGCTGATGAAGAAAGGCAGCACATTTTGTATTATCGCGAAATATGGGAGATAGAGTCACAGAAATGATACATAATTTGGGCTGGAAATCATTAAAAGAAAGGCGTTTTTCGTTGCGACGGAATCTTCTCACAAAATTCCAATCACCAACTTTCTCCTCCGAATGCGAAAATATTGACACCGACCTACATAGGGAGGAACGATCACCACGATAAAATAAGGGAAATCAGAGCTCGTACGGAAAGATACAGGTGTTTGTTCTTCCCGTGCGCTATACGAGATTGGAATAATAGGGAATTGTGAAGGTGGTTCGATGAACCCTCTGTCAGGCACTTAAATGTGATTTGCAGAGCATCCATGTAGATGTAGATGTAGATGCTGTGGTGTACAGGAAGGTGTTGAAGGTAAGTCATTGTACGTAGATGCATAATGACCTAGACACAATTTCTAGTTGGTGTGATGAATGGCAGCTGGCTCTTCATGCAGAAAAACATAAGTTAATGCAGGAGTAGGGAAAACACATCTGTAATGTTTGGATACAGCATTAGTACTGTCCTGGTTGACACAGTCACATTGCTTAAATATTTGGGCATGACATTACGAAGCGATATGAAGTGGAATGAGTATGTGAGGAGTGTGTTAACAAGGCAAGAGGGAGAATTTTAGGAAAGTGTGGTTCAGCTGTAGAGGAGACCTTATGTAGAACATTAGTGTGACCTATTCTTGAGTACTGCTGAAGTGTTTGTGATCCACACTATGTCAGATTGAAAGAAAGCAGCTGCTAGATTTGTTACTGGTAGGTCGGTCAGCATGCAAGTATTACAGATATACTATGCTGAGCTCAAATACGAATTCCTGTAGGAAAAAAGACATTCCTTTCGAAGAACACTATTGAAAAAGTTTTGAGGCTGACTGTAGAACGATCCTACTGCCGCCGACATACATTTCACATAGCGGCTATGAAGACAAGATATGAGAAATTAGGGCTCATAAGGAGGCATATAGACAGTCCTTTTTCCCTCGTACTATCTGCTAGTGGAACAGGAAAGGAAACGACTAGTTATGATACAGGGTACCCTCCGCCACGCAGCATACAGTGGCCTGCAGAGTATGATGTAGATGTAGATCTAGATGTAGATACACTCTAAAGTCTCAAAATCGATGACGGTGTGCTTTAGACACTTATGGTTATCAGTACCTCAGGGTGATTCACAAAGATATGCAAATATTTTAGTATGGTATTCTACAAGTAAAACTAAAGAAAAAAGTGCATATGAACGTAGGTAATCAAATATTTAGTTACAGAGTTACAGCTAATAAAAGATTTTGCCTGAAATTTAGTAACTTCGGTAATATGAAGCCATCGCAAAACTGTACGAGGTTAGAGTAAAGCACAATTTCCATTTATTTTGTTGTTATTGGTCTGGTGAGTCTAATAAAACATGTCCCAGACGTGTATCTGCAGTAGTTTTCCAGAAAATCCAGAGAAGCAAAGATTATTATACAAGTAAATTTGTTTAATTTCCACTAAGAATGTAGAAGCGTTTGTGTCATTGTTCACAACCGTTACTGAGTTGTTTCAGTCTTTTCCAAACAGTAAAACGAGTTAGGTTCCTGTATTGTTCAGTGAAAGAACATAATAACTTCCATAACACTGAGATTTGTTTTGTCTGGTTTCAAACGAATTCACGTGTGCTATGGTATTAATAAAAGCAGATTATGTGACATATTAATACAGTTTCAATTAACGTTATTACCATCATTTTTCTGAAATTAAATTTTCTACAACATCTGTTGAAAGCTTTGTGCAATTCTCTGGAATTTAAAAAACAAATTGGGCCAAGTAGTTAACAAATTAAAAATTTTACGAAATTACTTCTTTGCTTCCCTGGATCTTCTGGAAAACTACTGCAGATACACGTCTGCGACATGTTTTATTAGATTCACCAGACCAGTGACAAGAAAATAACTGGAAATTGTGCTTTACCTCGTACAGTTTTGCGATGGCTTCATATTAGCAAAGTTGCTAAATTTCAGGCAAAATCTATTACTAGCCATAACTCTGTAACTAAGTATTTGACGACCTATGTTTATCTGAACTTTTTTCTTTAGTTTTACTTGTAGAATAACATATTAAAATATTTGCATATCTTTGCGAATCACCCTGAGGTACTGATAACCATAAGAGTCTAAAGCACACTGTCATAGATTTTGAGACTTTAGCATGTATCTACATCTAGATCTACATCATACTCCGCAGGCCACCGTACGATGCGTGGCGGAGGGTACCTGTACCACAACTAGTCGTTTCCTTCCCTGTTCCACTAGCAGATAGTACGAGGGAAAAAGGACTGTCTATATGCCTCCTTATGAGTCCTAATTTCTCATATCTTGTCTTCATAGTTCCTATGTGAAATGTATGTCGGCAGCAGTTGGTTCGTTCTGCAGTCAGCCTCAAAACTTTTTCAATAGTGTTCTTCGAAATGAATGTCTTTGTTCCTTCAGTAATTCGCAATTGAGCTCCCATAGTGCATCTGTAATACTTGCATGCTGACCGACCTACCAGTAACAAATCTAGCAGCTCGCCTTCTTTCAATCTGACATAGTGTGGATCACAAACACTTCAGCAGTACTCAAGAATAGGTCACACTAATGTTCTACATAAGGTCTTCTTTACAGCTGAACCACACTTTCCTAAAATTCTCCCAATAAACCGAAGTCGACCTCTTGTCTTCCTGCCACACTCCTCACATACTCATACCATTTCATATCGCTTGTAATGTCATGCCCAGATATTTAAACGATGTGAATGTGTCTAGTAGGACATAACTAATGCAGTATCCAAACATTATGGGTTCTTTCTTCCTACTCATCCGCATATCTTACATTTTTATACCTTAAGAGCCAGCTGTCATTCATCACATCAACTAGAAATTTTGTCTAGGTCGTCACCTACAATCACTTATCTTCAACACCTTTCTGTACACCGTGGCATCATCAGCAAACAACTGCAGACTGCTGCCAACCCGGTCTGCCAGATCAGTATGTTCACAGAAAATAGTAACGGTCCTATCACACTTCCCTGGAGTACTCCTGGTGTTACCGTTATCTCTAATGACCACTTGCTGTCGAGGACAACATACTGAGCTATATGATTTAAGAAGTCTTTGAGCCAGTTACATATCTGGGAGCGTATTCCAGATGAATACACCTTCATTAACAGTCTGCAGTGCAGTACTATGTCGAATGTATGTCCCTGTATAATCAGCTCTGTTGTCAATGACCTAGTGAGGAACCAATAGTACATGCTGATACAGCTTCCGCTACCTTGGCTCCAGCGGCAGCAGACCCAGTGCAGACGAAGACGGCCATGCTCAGCTCCTCGAGGTCTTGCGGGGTCTGGAGGCACAGCTTCAGGAGCGCCGTGGTGGCGGTGAGCGCATAGGCGGCAGTGATGGCGGCCGCAGCCAGACGGCGGCGCCACCCTCCTGTCGCCTGCAGAGGCGCTCCGCCCTCCCCCGGGGCTCGGGGGTTCTCCCACAAGCCGAGCGCGGACAGCCCCGAGCAGCAGGGGCCCAGCAGGCGCCGGAACTCCCGCTGCCCCACTACTGCCGGCTGCGGCTGCAGCTGCGTCACGCGTGAGACAAACGAGCAGCATTTTATTATACGGATCACACGTAATACAAAGCCTACCTGATTTCAGTCTCAGTAACACATCACAATTTTTTGTCAAGAAAATTAGTCCAGATGCCAGAATGAGATTTTCACTCTGCACATGGAGTGTGCGCTGATATGAAACTTCCTGGCAGATTAAAACTGTGTGCCCGACCGAGACTCGAACTCAGGACCTTTGCCTTTTGCGGGCAAGTGCTCTACCATCTGAGCTACCGAAGCACGACTCACGCCTGGTCCTCACAGCTTTACTTCTGCCAGTATCTCGTCTCCTACCTTCCAAACTTTACAGAAGCTCTCCTGCGAACCTTGCAGAACTAGCACTCCTGAAAGAAAGGATGCTGCGGAGACATGGCTTAGCCACAGCCTGGGGGATGTTTCCAGAATGGAGGAGAGCTTCTGTAAAGTTTGGAAGGTAGGAGACGAGATACTGGCAGAAGTAAAGCTGTGAGTACCGGGTGTGAGTCGTGCTTCGGTAGCTCAGATGGTAGAGCACTTGCCTGCAAAAGGCAAAGGTCCCGAGTTCGAGTCTCGGTCGGGCACACAGTTTTAATCTGCCAGGAAGTTTCATAGTCCAGATGCGTTTCTAACAGGTGATTTTGCATAGCAGATCTCCGACTGAAGGCGATTCTGGACTGATCCATTAAACTTTGGGAATGCAGCTGATCATTTCAGAGTGAGCCGATAGACTGAAGCTGTAGTACTCGCTCTGTACCGAGTCAGGTGGCTCTGTGGTTACCACACTGGACTCGCATTCGGGAGGACGACGGTTCAAACCCGCATCCGGCCATCCTGATTCACTTTTTCTGTGCAAAAAATGTTCAAATGTGTGTGAAATATTATGTGAGTTAACTGCTAAGGTCATCAATCCCTAAGCTTACACACTACTTAACTTAAATTATCCTAAGAACAAACACACACAGCCATGCCCGAGGGAGGAATCGAAACTCCGCCAGGATCAGCCGCACAGTCCACGACTGCAGCGCCCTAGACCGCTCGGCTAATCCCGCGCGGCACTTTTTCTGTGATATCCCTAAGTTGCTTTGGGCACTTGCTGGAATGGTTCCTTAGAAAGGGCACAGCCAGTTTCCTTCCCCACCCTTCCCTCATCTGATGGGACCGACAGCCATGCTGTTTGCTCCCCTCCCCCCAACCAACCAACCAACCAATTAATTGAATACAAATTATGATAAAACTAATTTCGATGAAGATTTAGAAGTAAATTAAAAGTTCGCTGCACCTGATGAGGAACCCACAACGTCCTGCATGTGAAGCTATTATCCTGTCCATTACACCAGAGAACGGCACTATGTAAATCAACTCTTTTAACGGTACTGAGTATCACACAAAACCCCGAACTTTCTTTTTTTCATCAGTTACTCTCAAACGAGGACCCACGAGGGTGAATGGCTGTGGTATGATAGCTGGGATCTTAACGTACATAACAGTACAGATGGTGTCAAAAAGTCGACACTGCCAGGGCCTCTCTTTGTAAGTCTATTATGATTAACATTATGTGACAAAGGAATGGAAATGAAAAATCAAATTTAAATCGGTTAAATGAAACGAGACAGGTGGCGCAGTGGTCGATACACTGCATTCGCATTCCGGAGGACGACGGTTCAGGCCTGCGTCCAGCCATCCTGATTTAGGTTCTCCATGATTTCCCTAAATCGCTTTGCCAAATGCTGGGCTGGTTCATTTGAAAGGGCACAGCCTATTTCCTTCCCCATCCTTCCCTAATCCGAAAGGACAGACGGCCTCGCCGTTTGGTCCCTTCCCCCAAATCAACCAAGCAGCGAACTCGTTTCGTTCTTAACCACAGATGTACAAGTGGCAAATGCTCTGCATAAATTGAAATTGTGCTTACACGGTTGATCCATGCTATGATGCCGGTGTATTGCCATCAGCTGCACTGTAGCAACAATTGTGCGAGCTTATCAACGAAAGCGCCGGATTCCTCGATTTGTCTAAATTGAAACCACTATCTCTGTTAACTAAATTCTTCACCAAACGAATTTCAGACGTGTTTTTCACCATCGAATCTGAAAAAAATGAAGTCGGCGCTATAATTTCTATATTTTCGTTCTGAGGAGAGTGACCCATTTCGATGCAGTGCTCAGCCCCAATCGACTTATTGGGCTTCAGACATCTGGTGTGCTACAGTGTTCCATGCATCTCTCATCTGCCTGATTTACGAAAAGCAACCCTCGCAGGCGACGTTTAAACCCTGGCCTTTCATCTTCGTCGGAATCAGGAAGAACTGATGTCCTTGGTGAAGCCTGAAAAATCACTTTGAGTTCAGCAAGGATTCCTCTTATTTTTAAGGAAATACTTCCCGCATATGGCATGAAAGCTTTGGATTTAAATTTCTTTCACAACTCACCAGGTCCAGATGGAATCTCAGTGCTGTTTTACAAACAGTACTCTACGACACTGGTCGCTTAGCTTGCATTCATCGTGAATCTCTCACTCAGCACAACTGGAAAAAAGCGCAGGTGACTCATGTATATAAAAAGTGTAAAGGAACGGACCCACAAAATTACAGACCAATATCCCTAACTTCTGTTTGCTGCAGAATCCTTGAACATATTCTCAATTCGAACACAATAAACTTTCTTGAGACTGAGAAGATTATGTGCACGAATCAGCATGGTTTTAGAAAGCAGCACTTCTGCGAAACTCAGCTTGCCCTTTTCTCACATGACATACTGAGAACGAAGGCTGAAGGGCAGTAGGCTGATTCCATATTTCTAAGTTTCCGGAAAGCATTTGACACGGCGCCCCATTACAGGCTGTTAACGAAGGCATGAGCATACAGAGTAAGTTCACCAGTATGAGAGTGGCTCGAAGACTTTTTAAGTAATAGAACCCACTGTGTTGTCCTCGACGGCGAGAGTCCATCAGAGAAAATCGTATCGTCAGGAGTGCCCCAGGGAATTGCGATAGGGCCGTTGTTGTTCTCTATGTATGAGGTGCATTCAAGTTCTAAGGCCTCCAATTTCTTTTCTCTGGACTGGAAAGAGATAGAAACATGTGCATTGTTTTAAAATGAGGCCACGTTCATTGTCAATACATCCCAGAGATGGCAGCACCGTACGGCAGATGGAATTTTACCGCCAGTGGCGAGAATGAGAACTGTTTTAAATACTTAAAATGGCGACGTTTTCCTTACTTGAACAGCGTGCAATCATTCGTTTTCTGAATTTGCGTGGTGTGAAACCAATTGAAATTCACCAACAGTTCAAGGAGACATGTGGTGACGGAGTTACGAGATGTGTCGAAAGTGCGTTCGTGGGTGCGACAGTTTAATGAAGGCAGAACATCGTGTGACAACAAACCGTAACAACGTCGGGCTCGCACAAGCCAGTCTGACGACACGATCGAGAAAGTGGAGAGAATTGTTTTGGGGGATCGCCGAATGACTGTCGAACAGATCGCCTCCAGAGTTGGCATTTCCGTGGGTTCTGTGCACACAATCCTGAATGACGACCTCAAAATGCGAAAAGTGTCATCCAAGTGGGTGCCACGAATGCTGACGGACGACCACACGGCTGCCCGTGTGGCATGTTGCCGAGCAATGTTGACATGCAACGACAGCATGAATGGGACTTTCTTTTCGTCGGTTGTGACAATGGATGAGTCGTGGATGCCATTTTTCAATCCAGAAACAAAGCGCCAGTCAGCTCAATGGAAGCACACAGATTCACAGCCACCAAAAAAATTTCGGGTAACCGCCAGTGCTGAAAAAATGATGGTGTCCATGTTCTGGGACAGCGAGGGCGTAATCCTTACCCATTGCGTTCCAAAGGGCACTACGGTAACAGGTGCATCCTACGAAAATGTTTTGAAGAACAAATTCCTTCCTGCACTGCAACAAAAACGTCCGGGAAGGGCTGCGCGTGTGCTGTTTCACCAAGACAACGCCGGCCGCGGTGGTCTAGCGGTTCTAGGCGCGCAGTCCGGAACCGCGCGACTGCTACGGTCGCAGGATCGAATCCTGCCTCGGGCATGGATGTGTGTGATGTCCTTAGGTTAGTTAGGTTTAAGTAGTTCTAAGTTCTAGGGGACTGATGACCACAGATGTTAAGTCCCATAGTGCTCAGAGCCATTTAAACCATTTTAGCTACCAAGACAACGCACCCGCACATCGAGCTAACGTTACGCAACAGTTTCTTCGTGATAACAACTTTGAAGTGATTCCTCGTGCTCCCTACTCACCTGACCTGGCTCCTAGTGACTTTTGGCTTTTTCCAACAATGAAAGACACTCTCTGTGGCCGCACATTCACCAGCCGTGCTGCTATTGCCTCGGCGATTTTCCAGTGGTCAAAACAGACTCCTAAAGAAGCCTTCGCCGCTGCCATGGAATCATGGCGTCAGCGTTGTGAAAAATGTGTACGTCTGCAGGGCGATTACGTCGAGAAGTAATGCCAGTTTCATCGATTTCGGGTGAGTAGTTAATTAGAAAAAAAATCGGAGGCCTTAGAACTTGAATGCACCTCGTACATAAATGATTTGGCATACATGGTGGACAGCAATCCGCGGTTGTTTGCTGATGACGCTGTGGTATATGGTAAGATGCCGAAGTTGAATGACTGTAGGAAGACACAAAACGACTTAGACAAAAATTCTAGTTATCGTGACGAATGGCAGCTAGTTCTAAATGTAGAAAAATGTAAGTTAATGCGGGTTGGTAGGAAGAGGAATCCTGTGATGTTCGAATACAGTATTAGTAGTGTCCTGGTTGGCGCAGTCATTTCAATATCTGCGCGTCGTGTTGCAAAGTGATATTAAATGGAACGAGTATGTGAGCGCTATGGTAGGGAAGGCAAACGGTCGACTTCAGTTTATGGGCAGAATTTTAAGGAAGTGTGGTTCACATGTAAAGAAGACCGTATGTGCAACGCTGTTATCACCTATTCTTAACTACTGCTCGAATGTTTGGGATCCACAGCAGATCAGATTGTGGGAGGACATCGAGGCAGTTCAGAAGCGGGGTGCTAGCTTGAACAACACGTATGTATTACAGAGATGCTTTGGGAATTTAAATGGGAATCCCTGGTGCAAAGGCGACGTTCTTTTCGAGAAACACTACTGAGAAAATTTAGAGAACCGGTATTTGAAGCTGACTGCGCACCGCCCCATACATTGCGGGTAAGGAACACGAAGATAAATACGAGGAATTAGAGCTCGCCCGGGAGATATACACTCATGCTAATTTTTTTTTTTTTTTTTTTTTTTTTTTTTTTTTTTTTTTTTTTTCATCAGTCTACTGATTGGTTTGATGCGGCCCGCCACGAATTCCTTTCCTGTGCTAACCTCTTCATCTCAGAGTAGCACTTGCAACCTACGTCCTCAATTATTTGCTTGACGTATTCCTCTACAGTTTTTGCCCTCTACAGCTCCCTCTAGTACCATGGAAGTCATTCCCTCATGTCTTAGCAGATGTCCTATCATCCTGTCCCTTCTCCTTATCAGTGTTTTCCACATATTCCTTTCCTCTCCGATTCTGCGTAGAACCTCCTCATTCCTTACCTTATCAGTCCACCTAATTTTCAACATTCGTCTATAGCACCACATCTCAAATGCTTCGATTCTCTTCTGTTCCGGTTTTCCCACAGTCCATGTTTCACTACCATACAATGCTGTACTCCAGACGTACATCCTCAGAAATTTCTTCCTCAAATTAAGGCCGGTATTTGATATTAGTAGACTTCTCTTGGCCAGAAATGCCTTTTTTGCCATAGCGAGTCTGCTTTTGATGTCCTCCTTGCTCCGTCCGTCATTGGTTATTTTACTGCCTGGGTAACAGAATTCCTCAACTTCATTGACTTCGTGACCATCAATCCTGATGTTAAGTTTCTCGCTGTTCCCATTTCTACTACTTCTCATTACCTTCGTCTTTCTCCGATTTACTCTCAAACCATACTCTGTCCTCATTAGACTGTTCATTCCGTTCAGCAGATCATTTAATTCTTCTTCACTTTCACTCAAGATAGCAATGTCATCAGCGAATCGTATCATTGATATCCTTTCACCTTGTATTTTAATTCCACTCCTGAACCTTTCTTTTATTTACATCATTGCTTCCTCGATGTACAGATTGAAGAGTAGGGGCGAAAGGCTACAGCCTTGTCTTACACCCTTCTTAATACGAGCACTTCGCTCTTGATCGTCCACTCTTATTATTCCCTCTTGGTTGTTGTACATATTGTATATGACCCGTCTCTCCCCATAGCTTACCCCTACTTTTTTCAGAATCTCGAACAGCTTGCACCATTTTATATTGTCTAACGCTTTTTCCAGGTCGACAGATCCTATGAAAGTGTCTTGATTTTTCTTTAGCCTTGCTTCCATTGTTAGCCGTAACGTCACAATTGCCTCTCTCGTCCCTTTACTTTTCCTAAAGCCAAACTGATCTTCACCTAGCGCATTCTCAATTTTCTTTTCCATTCTTCTGTATATTATTCTTGTAAGCGGCTTCGATGCATGAGCTGTTAAGCTGATTGTGCGATAATTCTCGCACTTGTCAGCTCTTGCCGTTTTCGGAATTGTGTGGATGATGCTTTTCCGAAAGTCAGATGGTATGTCGCCAGACTCATATATTCTACACACCAACGTGAATAGTCGGTTTGTTGCCACTTCCCCCAATGATTTTAGAAATTCTGATGGAATGTTATCTATCCCTTCTGCCTTATTTGACCGTAAGTCCTCCAAAGCTCTTTTAAATTCCGATTCT
Organism: Schistocerca nitens; assembly: GCF_023898315.1. Lineage (NCBI taxonomy): Eukaryota > Metazoa > Arthropoda > Insecta > Orthoptera > Acrididae > Schistocerca > Schistocerca nitens. The sequence continues at coordinate 135,451,922 of NC_064624.1, forward strand.
AATACTGGATCCCCTATCTCTTCTAAATCGACTCCTGTTTCTTCTTCTATCACATTAGAGAAATCTTCACTCTCATAGAGGCTTTCAATGTATTCTTTCCACCTATCTGCTCTCTCCTCTGCATTTAACAGTGGAATTCCCGTTGCACTCTTAATGTTATCACCGTTGCCTTTAATGTCACCAAAGGTTGTTTTGACGTTCCTGTATGCTGAGTCTGTCCTTCCGACAATCATATCTTTTTCGATGTCTTCACATTTTTCCTGCAGCCATTTCGTCTTAGCTTCCCTGCACTTCCTATTTATTTCATTCCTCAGCGACTTGTATTTCTGTATTCCTGATTTTCCCGGAACATGTTTGTGCTTCCTCCTTTCATCAATCAACTGAAGTATTTCTTCTGTTACCCATGGTTTCTTCGCAGCTACCTTCTTTATACCTATGTTTTCCTTCCCAACTTCTGTGATGGCCCTTTTTAGAGATGTCCATTCCTCTTCAACTGTACTGCCTACTGTGCTATTCCTTATTGCTGTATCTATAGCGCTAGAGAACTTCAAACGTATCTCGTCATTCCTTAGTAGTTCCGTATCCCACTTCTTTGCGTATTGATTCTTCCTGACTAATGTCTTGAACTTCAGCCTACTCTTCATCACTACTATATTGTGATCTGAGTCTATATCTGCTCCTGGGTACGCCTTACAATCCAGTATCTGATTTCGGAATCTCTGTCTGACCATGATGTAATCTAATTGAAATCTTCCCGTATCTCCCGGCCTTTTCCAAGTATACCTCCTCCTCTTGTGATTCTTGAACAGGGTATTCGCTATTACTAGCTGAAACTTGTTACAGAACTCAATTAGTCTTTCTCCTCTTTCATTCCTCGTCCCAAGCCCATATTCTCCTGTAACGTTTTCTTCTACTCCTTCCCCTACAACTGCATTCCAGTCGCCCATGACTATTAGATTTTCGTCCCCCTTTACATACTGCATTACCCTTTCAATATCCTCATACACTTTCTCTATCTGCTCATAAATTAAGGATAATGTTGACACATGGTGAAAAAACGCTCTGGTGGGCGGTTTGCGGGTTTAAATCGCCTCGGGGTATGACCATGTGGTGCATTTGACCTGCGGCTGTCGCACGGAGGCGCTGGCAGCAGTCCACATACTCAGATGTGTGTTGTTGCATGTCAGAGTATGGAGCAGCGAGTAAGTGTTCAGACGTTTTCAAACGTGCTAATGGCGACTGTGTGTTGAAAATGGCTCAAAGAACACATATTGATGACGTTATGAGGGGTAGAATGCTAGGGCGACTGGAGGCTGCTCAAACGCAGCAGGTCGCAGCACGGAACCTCTGTGTGACACAAAGTGTGATCTCAAGATTATGGCAACGATTCCAGCAGACAGGAAACGTGTCCAGGCGCCACAGTACGGGACGTCCACAGTGTACAACACCACAAGAAGACCGATATCTCACCATCAGTGCCCGCAGACGGCCACGGAGTACTGCAGGCAGCCTCGCTCAGGACCTTACCGCAGTCACTGGAACAGTTGTCTCCAGACACACAGCCTAGAGACGACTGAACAGACACGGTTTATTCGCCTGGAGACCTGCAAGGTGCATTCCACTGACCCCTGGCCACAAGAGAGCCCGTAAAGTCTGGTGTCAAGACCACAGTAAATGGTCATTGGAACAGTGGTCCCAGGTAATGTTCGCGGACGAGTCCAGGTATAGTCTGAACAGTGATTCTCCACCAGGTTTTCATCTGGCATGAATCAGCAACCAGATACCGACCCCCTAATGTCCTTGAAAGGGACCTGTATGGAGGTAGTGGTTTGATGGTGTGGGTTGGGATTATTATTGGTGAGCTGGCCGCGGTGGCCGTGCGGTTCTAGGCGCTTCAGTCCGGAACCGCGCTACTGCTGCGGTCGCAGGTTCGAATCCTGCCTCGAGCATGGATGTGTGTGATGTTCTTAGTTAGGTTTAATTAGTTCTGATGACCTCAGATGTCAAGTCCCATAGTGCTTAGAGCCATTTGAACCAGTTATTATTGGTGCACGTACACCCCTGCATGTCTTTGACAGAGGAAGTGTAACAGGTCAGATGTATCGGGACGTCATTTTGCACCAGTATGTCCGCCTTTTCAGGGATGAAGTGGGTCCCACCTTCCTACTGATGTATGATAACACACGACCCCACCGAGCTGCCATCGTGGTGGAGTACCTTGAAACAGAAGATATCAGGCGATTGGAGTGGCCTGCCTGTTCTCCAGACCTAAACTCCATCGAGCACGTCTGGGATGCCCTCGGTCGACGTATCGCTGCACGTCTTGAAACCCCTACGACACTTCAGGAGCTCCGACAGGCACTGGTTCAAGAATGGGAGGCTATACCGCAGCAGCTGCTCGACCACCTGATCCAGAGTATGCCAACCCGTTGTGCGGCCTGTTTACGTCTGCACGGTGATCATATCCCATATTGATGTCGGGGTACATGGTCAGGAAACAGTGGCTTTTTGTAGCACATGTGTTTCGGGACGGTTTTCTCAACTTATCACCAATACCGTGGACTTGCAGGTCTGTGTCGTGTGTGTTCCCTATGTGCCTATGCTATTAGCGCCAGTCTTGTGTAGAGCCACGTTGTGTGGCACCACATTCTGTAATTATCCTTAATTTATGAGCATGAGTGTAGATAGTCGTCTTTCCCTTGCTCTGTTTCTGATTGGAGGATTGGAGCGTATGACTCATAGTAGTATTTGGTACCCTCCTCCACTCACCTACGGTGGCCTGCGGAGTATCTATGTAAATGCAGATGTAGAGGTAGATCTATGTCTTCTTCCCTATTTTGTATGCCAAGGTTAGGTTTTATTCGTTGTGGAGAACACCCATTTACTTCGAAAACCGACTTTAAGTGCAGAAGTTCATCGTGCCGAAATATCAGAAGAAGGAGAAGAAACAAGAGTCTATATGGCTGTGCTCTTCATAATTGAATGGAAAAATTATTGTGCCGTGAAAACATCAAGATTGAGTGATTGAGAGTCAACGACTTTCTAGGTAGAGACAGGCGGCAGTGCCTGGCGAACGAATTCGTGACGTATCCGGTTGGCGACATAGGAAGCGTGATTTACACCGGAGTGAATGGAGACTGACACTAGCGAACGAGCATTCGCAGACAAGTCGGCAGCGTTCGCTAACATTCGCATGTATTTGTGAACGAGGGCTTACACACCAGACGGAACAGAAGGGTACACGACATAACGGGCACAGTCTATGGAGACTGCGTTATTGTCGTTAATAATAATTGGCGCAAGTGATACAATACTATGTAGTTAGAGGCACGACGCAAGACTCTGAGATTCAGAGAGGATCATATTGCATGGCGAGCGCACTGTTTCTGACGACGTACCAGTAAGCAGAATAGCGTAGCAGAACAAGAACTGAAGTGTCTGTATTTGTATGTAAGTCTGACACGTGTGGAGTCAGTGCACTTAATATTGAATTGCAGCTCCAGTTTTCCAAAACTCTGCACACATTTCGGCTCACGCTTTTCGCTGGCTGCTCATTACATGGAGGAGGAAATTTAAAAGCAAAAGTCCAGTTAACGACGACCAACATAACTTGAACAAACGCTGTCATTTCCACTCTGGTTATTACGAGGAGACATCAGAAAGTCCTTCCCTTCTTTTTTTGTCGAATTATGGCTGTAAAGCAGAAGTCAATATATCCATTCTCAGCGTTGGACCTTTCTTGGTTCGTGGCGGACTAATCTGCCAGTAACTGCGCCGCACAGCGCTGCTGTCAGTTGTTAAAGATGGTGGTTGTGCTTCACACGTCCACGGTGTTAGAAAAAGGAGGGTGATTCGTTTTCTATGGAGCAAGAGACGAGCACCAAACATTCCTCGCGTTGATGCAATAATGAAAGCAGTTGGGCCATGCACATCATGCCCATTTTCCGAGAGCTAAGAATATACACTCATGTTCATAAATTAAGGATAATTGCCACACAACGTGGCACCGTCCCGAAACACATGTGCTACAAAACGCCACTGTTTCCTGTGCATGTACCCCGACGTCAATATGGGATATGATCACCGTGCACACATACACAAGCCACACAACGGGTTGGCATACTCTGGATCAGGTGGTAGAGCAGCTGCTGGGGTATAGCCTCCCATCCTTGCCCCAGTGCCTGTCGGAGCTCCTGAAGTGTCGTAGGGGTTTGAAGACCAGCGATACGTCGACCGAGAGCATCCCAGACGTGCTCGATGGGGTTTAGGTCTGGAGAACAAGCAGGCCACTCCATTCGCCTGATATCTCCTGTTTCAAGGTACTCCTCCACGATGGCAGCTCGGTGGGGCCGTGTGTTATCATCCATCAGCAGGAAGGTGGGACCCACTGCACCCGTGAAACGGCGGACATACTGGTGCAAAATGACGTCCTGATTCACCTGACCTGTTACAGTTCCACTGTCAAAGACACCAATTATCTAAACACCACACACCATGAAACCTTGACCTCCATACAGGTTCCTTACGAGGACATTAAGGGGTTAGTATCTGCTACCTGGTTCATGCCAGATGAAAACGGGGCGAGAATCACTGTTCAGACTATACCTGGACTCGTCCGTGAACATAACCTGGGACCACTGTTCCAATTACCATGTACTGTGTTCTTGACACCAGGCTTTACGGGCTCTCCTGTGACCAGGGGTCAGGGAAATGCACCTTGCAAGTCTCTGGGCGAATAAAGCATGTCTGTTCAGTCGTCTCTAGGCTGTGTGTCTGGAGACAACTGTTCCAGTGGCTGCAGTAAGGTCCCGATCGAGGCTACCTGCAGTACTCCGTGGCCGTCTGCGGGTTCTGATGGTGAGATATCGGTCTTCTTGTGGTGTTGTACACTGTGGACGTCCCGTACTGTAGCGCCTGGACACGTTTCCTGTCTGCTGGAATCGATGCCATAATCGTGAGATCACACATTGTGGCACACGGAGGGCCCGTGCTACGACCTGCTGTGTTTGACCAGCCTCCAGTCGCTCTAGTATTCTGCCCCTCATAACGTCATCAATTTGTGTTCTTTGAGCCATTTTCAACACACAGTCACCATCAGCACGTCTGGAAACGTCTGCACACTTACTCGCTGCACCGTACTCTGACATGCACAAACACACCTCTGCGTATGTGGACTGCTGCCAGCGCCACCGTGCGACGACCGCAGGTCAGATGCACCGCCTGGTCATACCCCGAGGTGATTGAAACCCGCAAACCGCCCACAAGAGCATTGTTTCACCATGTATCAGCATTATCCTTAATTTATGAGCGTGAGTGTAGTTCAGTAATTGTCACCCTGTATGATGTGTAAGTAGGCTGTTTAGGTTTTGATGTTGGTAACACCACGTAGCGCTCTGTATGAAAATCAATGACTGTGCTGTGTGCAGTCTGTGGCTGGTTGGCATTGTTGAAATATTCGCTATTGTAGTGTTGGGCAGTTGGATGTGTATAGCGCGTAGCGTTGCGCAGTTGGAGGTGAGCCGCCAGCAGTGGTGGGTGGATGTGGGGATGGAGATGGCAGAATTTTAAGAGTGGACGATCTGGACGTGTGTCCGCCAGAAAGAGTAAATTTGTAATACTGGATATCATGAACTGATATATATATATATATATATATATATATATATATATATATATATATATATATATACTCCTGGAAATGGAAAAAAGAACACATTGACACCGGTGTGTCAGACCCACCATACTTGCTCCGGACACTGCAAGAGGGCTGTACAAGCAATGATCACACGCACGGCACAGCGGACACACCAGGAACCGCGGTGTTGGCCGTCGAATGGCGCTAGCTGCGCAGCATTTGTGCACCGCCGCCGTCAGTGTCAGTCAGTTTGCCGTGGCATACGGAGCTCCATCGATGTTGTCGCCAGTGGTCGGCGGAAGGTGCACGTGCCCGTCGACCTGGGACCGGACCGCAGCGACGCACGGATGCACGCCAAGACCGTAGGATCCTACGCAGTGCCGTAGGGGACCGCACCGCCACTTCCCAGCAAATTAGGGACACTGTTGCTCCTGGGGTATCGGCGAGGACCATTCGCAACCGTCTCCATGAAGCTGGGCTACGGTCCCGCACACCGTTAGGCCGTCTTCCGCTCACGCCCCTACATCGTGCAGCCCGCCTCCAGTGGTGTCGCGACAGGCGTGAATGGAGGGACGAATGGAGACGTGTCGTCTTCAGCGATGAGAGTCGCTTCTGCCTTGGTGCCAATGATGGTCGTATGCGTGTTTGGCGCCGTGCAGGTGAGCGCCACAATCAGGACTGCATACGACCGAGGCACACAGGGCCAACACCCGGCATCATGGTGTGGGGAGCGATCTCCTACACTGGCCGTACACCACTGGTGATCGTCGAGGGGACACTGAATATTGCACGGTACATCCAAACCGTCATCGAACCCATCGTTCTACCATTCCTAGACCGGCAAGGGAACTTGCTGTTCCAACAGGACAATGCACGTCCGCATGTATCCCGTGCCACCCAACGTGCTCTAGAAGGTGTAAGTCAACTACCCTGGCCAGCAAGATCTCCGGATCTGTCCCCCATTGAGCATGTTTGGGACTGGATGAAGCGTCGTCTCACGCGGTCTGCACGTCCAGCACGAACGCTGGTCCAACTGAGGCGCCAGGTGGAAATGGCATGGCAAGCCGTTCCACAGGACTACATCCAGCATCTCTACGATCGTCTCCATGGGAGAATAGCGGCCTGCATTGCTGCGAAAGGTGGATATACACTGTACTAGTGCCGACATTGTGCATGCTCTGTTGCCTGTGTCTATGTGCCTGTGGTTCTGTCAGTGTGATCATGTGATGTATCTGACCCCAGGAATGTGTCAATAAAGTTTCCCCTTCCTGGGACAATGAATTCACGGTTTTCTTATTTCAATTTCCAGGAGTATATATATATATATATATATATATATATATATATATATATATATATATATATATATATAATGAGTTATGAACACTATTAAGGTAAATACATGTTTGTTCTCTATCAAAATCTTTCATTTGATAACTATGCCTATCAGTAGTTAGTGCCTTAAGTAGTTAGAATCTTTTATTTAGCTGTCAGTACTGGCGCTCGCTGTATTGCAGTAGTTTGAGTAACGAAGATTTTTGTGAGGTAAGTGATTCATGAAAGGTATAGGCTATTGTTAGTCAGGGCTATTCTTTTGTAGGGATTATTGAAAGTCAAATTGCGTTGTGCTAAAAATATTGTGTGTCAGTTTATTGACGATCTGAATAAGTAAAGAGAGTAATGTCTGAGTACGTTCAGTTTTGCTCACCTGTTTGAAAACCAATTAAAGTAGAGGTTTACCAGCACAGTAATTCATTAATTTTTGTAAGGGGACGTTTCATATGTCGACCCTTAGCCGAGGATACCTCACTGGAATCTTCTGACTTTTTTCTTGTAGTTTGTGTAATTATTATTTATTGCTAGCGCGTAATTATAGAGAGAATTTCCTTTGTAGTTGTAGTTTTTCGTTGTTGTACTGTAAAACATTTGTGGCATGCATGTGATTTGCACCAAGTATTTCGCAGCTGCGCTTGCAGTTAACGAGATATTATTTTCAGTGCTATGCTAATGTGTTTTCTTGTTTTTGCTCTTCAAATTGTGCTTTTCTTGTTATCGTGTGAAATACGTGATAATTATGGCGCGTGAAAAACGTAACACTAGGTTCCAAAGTAAATTGAGAAATGATAGTGACGACGATTGTAGCTTATCAGCACCACCGTATGATGAATTAACAGACATTCAACGTAGTAATTTGGTAATTGTGCATAGGGAAATGGAGCGGGCGGCAAATAATGGTGTAGACAGTGAAACAATTAGTGAATAGGGAAGCATTATCGATCGATCGGTCGGCAACAGCTCGCCTCAGGAATCCGAAATGACGGGACACATTCTTGCAAATACTGTAGATTCAGGTTTTGGGTCCTCACCGTTTTCTCAAATAAGTCAAGACACATTTTCTGCTTGTCAAAATGTGAATGTTGACGGTGCAAATGTACTGCCGAAAAGCATAGAGGAACAGATTCCAGACACTAATACATTATTATTGCAATTAATGCAACAAATGAAACAAAATCAGAGAAAACCACAGCAACAGTTAGACACAATGGAACAAAATCTTCAAAAGTTAGACACAATGGAACAATACTAGAGACAAACACAGTAACAGTTAGACGCAATGGAACAAAATCAAAAACAGTCACAGCAACAAATGGAGCAAAATCAGAAACAAATTAAAGAAACACTTCAACAAACACGTCAAGGTTTAACTACAGAGTTACATAACATCGAATCAAACTTCAAAAAGTCTGTAATGACGTAAAAACACAAATTTGTGAGCATTTTCAACCTATTTTTTCACGGCATGAAAATGCATTACAGAATCACGAAGCAGCCATGAAAGAACTTCAAACTATTGTTCACGAAAATCACGAGACCTTGCAGGCTAAAATTGACTCAGTGGCATCTACTGATTCGGTTACACAACTTGCAAAAACTCAGGATAACTTGAAGGACACAGTAGATACTCTGAAAATTGGTTCAGAAAGACACATGGAGGAAATTAGTTCATTATCAGAGAAAGTAGTCGAACTTTCGCATCAGCTAAATAATTTATCTATGAAGGTAGATGATACTCTGAATGACACAAGACCGGTAGTCTTTAATGACACGGAAGAGTGTGAACAAATTAGGAAATTCAAACAAAATCAGATCAATGCACAGTACAAAAGAGAAATCCGGGAAGTACAAGATCAGCTGACACAGGTGATACAAGAATTACATATTTCAGAGGACACTCGCGCTCCAATACGGGAAGAGGGACATAGAAATACGGAACAGCCACAAAATAATAACACAGGGCACTTCGGAAATTATGAAAGAAATTGGCAAGGTACACCGACATTTGAGATGGAACCGCCGAAAAGAAGCAAAAATGACCGATATGCGACTCGCCGACATGATGATTTTGACTATAAGCTGTTTATTACTACACGTAAATTCAAAACATTTAAGGATTCCGGCAACGACATTCATCCACAAGCGTGGCTTCATCAATTCTCTCATTGTTTTCCTCCCAACTGGTCATTAGAGCACAGATTAGAATTTATGTGTAGCTATTTAGAGAATGAACCAGCTGTAAGAATGCGATCGGTCATTCACGATTGTCACAGTGAAGGAGATTTTTATCATGCCTTCCTCTCAGCATATTGGTCTCAAGCTACACAAGACCGAGTAAAACATAGCGTCATAATGATGAAACATTTCGATCAATCTGAATTTTCCAGTCTTGTGAAATATTTTGAAGACATGTTGCACAAGAATCAGTACCTGTCAAACCCATACAGCCCCTCAGAACTCATCCGTATTTGCTTAATCAAATTGCCTGAACATTTACGACATATTACTTTGACAGGACGTTGCTAAGACGACATTGAAGCTTGACACTGACAATCGCGGGACGCGAAAACAGGAACACAACAATTACAGGTCACATCCGTCACAATTCCGCGATGAAAGAAATAATAACTGGACACGACAAGGCTATCCTTACAACGTAAATCGTGACAAAAACAGACACCACCCGTATGACAACCGTTGGCACAGTAGTAACAACTACAGGAAAAGATCACCTTCCGCGGTGATGACTATCACAGAGACAATCAGAGAAACAGACAATATGGGAACCAAACCAATTATTATCAAGGGAGACAGAATAACTTAAGACGCAACGGTCCAACGCGCAGTTACGATTCCGGGAGAAATTCTCCACCACATGACCGACAAAAAAGAAACTATGTAAACAACCGACAAAACGACAGACCTGAACTTCATCAGAACTGGCGGGATCCAAACAGGGCAGGGCCCTCTCGACAAGGTGAATTTGTAGAAGTTAGATCCCCAAATCCCAATAACGACGCGCGCCAACAAAGAGACAATAGGCAATGACACACTGCTGGCAGCCACAAAACTTATGAAGCTGACGACGTAGCTGCCGTGGCTACTAATTACGTAAAAATGGAAGACATTAGGGACATCTTACTCCAGGAACACGACGTAAAACATAACAACATTGCATATCCTGTAATTCACATTACAGTGAATGACGTAAAATTTACGGCAGTACTTGACTCCGGCAGTCCCATTTCAATAATTAGTGAAACAGCCTACTTACAGATGGTGTTTACATGCGACTGATTTGACGAGCACAAACCTCCATGACCCGATTTCTGTATATATAAATCAAGATACGAGGCGTGTTTTTTAAGTAAGTAATGTTTTGAAATCAAAAAAATACGTGCTAAGATATCTCAATAATTTTAGTTTTACATGAAAGCCTGTACCTTAATCTACTTTTCTAGATAATTTCTGTCAATATTGAGACACTTGCCATAACGTTGTACCAGTTTTTGAGTACCCTCCTCATAGAAGTCTGCCGCCTGACTTGTTAACCACTGCATCACCACTGTTTTGACTTCTTGAAGACGCTGACCGCCCAGGTGTTTCTTCAAGTGCAGAAACAGATGGTAGTCACTGGGCGCAAGGTCGGGGCTGTACGGAGGATGATCTAGAGTTTCCCATCGAAAATATGTGATGAGATCTTTGGTCTGATTCGCGACATACGGACGGGCATTGTCTTGCAGCAAAACGATGCCCTTCCTCAACTTCCAGGAACTGCTGCTTTGATTCTGGTGTGACGTAGGCCACGCACGTCTCATCGCCCGTAACAATTTGGCTTAAGAAATCATCACTGTTGTTGTGGTAGCGCTCAAGGAAAGTCAATGCACTGTCTAAACGTTTGGTTTTGTGCACATCCGTCAACATCTTTGGTACCCGACGTGCGCACAGTTTTCGGTCATTCAAGTACTCGGTCACAGTGCCATACGAAACACTACGAGAAGCATTAGGAAAGTCATCCCGCAAGGAGGAAATCGTAAAGCGTCTGTTTTCTCTCGCCTTATTGTCCACTTCCTGCACCAAACTTTCAATAATGACCGAAGGACACCCACTCCGTTGTTCATCGTGCACGTTTGTGCCGCCATCTTTAAATGCTCTCACCCACTTCCTTACCATTCCACCACTCATAAAGTGTTCTCCGTAAACTGCACAGATCTCACGATGAATATCGATCGCTTTTAGGCCTTCAGCACTAAGAAATCTTATAACAGCCCGTACAGCCCATATTATGAGCAAATTGATGTAGTGCTACGGGAAGCTCTCTCTCTTTTGCGGTAGCTAATTTATTTGTGGAAAACTGAGGACAAGTCACTGGACTCGGCTAAAAATTTTACTGGCACATTTGTGTGATATATCTTAAAGTGTAACACGTGCAAAAATATCAACATTATATATGAAAACGTAGCTTCTCTTGCAGCTTATTAACCTTAGAGACCGATATTATATGTGAAAGCTTTGCATTTTTTTGTAGCAACACTATGTATATTAATTTAAAACCTTAACTTTTCCTGTTTGTGTATCTGCGCTACTTTACAGTGATGCTGGTTGACTACATCACGTGTCCTATGCTCTGAATATCCGCTGTCATGGGCTGGCGGGACCACGTGACGTGAGCTGTGACTGGCTTGCAAAAGCGCATTGCAATCTCGATTACAATGGTTCGGAAAGTAACATGCGGTGTTTGGTGGAATTCGAATTTATACCGGTGTTTGGTGGAATTCGAATTTATACTTTCGTAATACGAAAATATGCTGCACATCAAAAATCTTTCCAAAAGGAGTTTTCTTCCCTGAGTTTCGTTTTCTAAAGTGCCGTTGTAAGAGGTCCGAGCAGATGTAATTTTATGTAAGAGGTCCGAGCAGATGTAATGCAGATGTAATTTTATGTAAGAGGTCCGAGCAGATGTAATTTCGATGTATTGCTCATGCGCTGCCTGTGATATGCAAAGTATAAGAGAATCGCTGACCAGAGAGCAGTGTTGACTGCAGTAGGAACTGTGTAGCTGTAGCAGTAAGTTGTTGCTAGTCTGGAGTCTGCTCTGGTCTGGTATGGTGTATCTTGTTGGCTGGCGGGTCGCGGTGCAGCGATGCCGGAGCCTGAGTATTATTGCATAAGGTAAAAAGCAGCCTCGCGCATATCTAGTAATGTTATCTGAACTACCATGCAAATGTTTTAAAAAATGTCCTAATAATAATCTTTGTCACATAAAGTAATTTTTTTAACAAGCATTCATTTCAACTTAAAGAATTTACTAATTTCTCCAATCCATGATCATTCCGGTTGTTGCAAAAGAAAAATCAGTTGCTTCCTTTCATAAATGAAAAATCTATCGGCCAGCATTGCACAGAGCTGTGCCGGAAAAATTTATTGTAAGAGCAGATATATTCGACAATTTTATTGAGGTAAGAATTTTTCCTTTTTTTGGCTCTGAGCACTATGGGACTCAACTGCTGAGGTCATTAGTCCCCTAGAACTTAGAACTAGTTAAACCTAACTAATCTAAGGACATCACAAACATCCATGCCCGAAGCAGGATTCGAACCTGCGACCGTAGCGGTCTTGCGGTTCCAGACTGCAGCGCCTTTAACTGCACGGCCACTTCGGCCAGCTTTCTTTTTTTTTTTTTTTTTTTTTTTTTTTTTTTTTTTTTTTTTTTTTTGAGAATGATCTTACATGGCCATGACGCAGCACTGCTGTCGTCCAAAATTTACCAGGTTACTGAATTTAATTTTTATGACGAGGTTTAGGAATTTTTCTGTTTCGAGCTTACATTAGATGAGAAAAGAATTTTGTGGGTACATTAAATGGGAAACAAATTTTGTGTGGAGGTTAAATGTGAATGAATTTCTGTAGAGAGGTTATAAATGGGAACCAATTTTGTTCCGAGCTTACACAAAAAAAATTAGAATCATATTATTATTCATATTATTATTTAGACAATTTTGTGGGGAGGTTACACTAAAATTAGAATCATATTCATTATTATTAATTATTCAATTACACTCCTGGAAATTGAAATAAGAACACCGTGAATTCATTGTCCCAGGAAGGGGAAACTTTATTGACACATTCCTGGGGTCAGATACATCACATGATCACACTGACAGAACCACAGGCACATAGACACAGGCAACAGAGCATGCACAATGTTGGCACTAGTACAGTGTATATCCACCTTTCGCAGCAATGCAGGCTGCTATTCTCCCATGGAGACGATCATAGAGATGCTGGATGTAGTCCTGTGGAACGGCTTGCCATGCCATTTCCACCTGGCGCCTCAGTTGGACCAGCGTTCGTGCTGGACGTGCAGACCGCGTGAGACGACGCTTCATCCAGTCCCAAACATGCTCAATGGGGGACAGATCCGGAGATCTTGCTGGCCAGGGTAGTTGACTTACACCTTCTAGAGCACGTTGGGTGGCACGGGATACATGCGGACGTGCATTGTCCTGTTGGAACAGCAAGTTCCCTTGCCGGTCTAGGAATGGTAGAACGATGGGTTCGATGACGGTTTCGATGTACCGTGCACTATTCAGTGTCCCCTCGACGATCATCAGTGGTGTACGGCCAGTGTAGGAGATCGCTCCCCACACCATGATGCCGGGTGTTGGCCCTGTGTGCCTCGGTCGGATGCAGTCCTGATTGTGGCGCTCACCTGCACGGCGCCAAACACGCATACGACCATCATTGGCACCAAGGCAGAAGCGACTCTCATCGCTGAAGACGACACGTCTCCATTCGTCCCTCCATTCACGCCTGTCGCGACACCACTGGAGGCGGGCTGCATGATGTTGGGGCGTGAGCGGAAGACGGCCTAACGGTGTGCGGGACCGTAGCCCAGCTTCATGGAGACGGTTGCGAATGGTCCTCGCCGATACCCCAGGAGCAACAGTGTCCCTAATTTGCTGGGAAGTGGCGGTGCGGTCCCCTACGGCACTGCGTAGGATCCTACGGTCTTGGCGTGCATCCGTGCGTCGCTGCGGTCCGGTCCCAGGTCGACGGGCACGTGCACCTTCCGCCGACCACTGGCGACAACATCGATGTACTGTGGAGACCTCACGCCCCACGTGTTGAGCAATTCGGCGGTACGTCCACCCGGCCTCCCGCATGCCCACTATACGCCCTCGCTCAAAGTCCGTCAACTGCACATACGGTTCACGTCCACGCTGTCGCGGCATGCTACCAGTGTTAAAGACTGCGATGGAGCTCCGTGTGCCACGGCAAACTGGCTGACACTGACGGCGGCGGTGCACAAATGCTGCGCAGCTAGCGCCATTCGACGGCCAACACCGCGGTTCCTGGTGTGTCCGCTGTGCCGTGCGTGTGATCATTGTTTGTACAGCCCTCTCGCAGTGTCCGGAGCAAGTATGGTGGGTCTGACACACCGGTGTCAATGTGTTCTTTTTTCCATTTCCAGGAGTGTATTTTGTGGGGAGGTTACACCGTACAGTGGTCAGTCTATTGTCAGCAGCTGAGAATAATACGCGCGACAGGAATTGGGAAGCCAAATGTGCTTTGTGAGAGGAAGAGTTCACGTCATTCGGAAAAAATTGTCATGAATGTAGATCTGCCTTTGTCAGCAATACAGTTCAACAAATTAAATGTATCAAATCACCACACTCTTTCGAGATACTCATACTTTCTAAATAACGCCGAAGACTACTTTATTAGCGTAGCTTGTTGTATAATTAGTTTCTTAATAACGATAAAGTGTACGCAACCACAGAAAAGCTTTTCATTGTCACGATGAGCCAATTAAAACAGTGTCATTCGTGAGGGTTTGTCGGCTGTTTGTAGCTTGCACTGTAAATGTCCCCATCTACGTAGTGCAATGTCTCTTATTACATCCATATCCAAGTAATCAGAGTGAGACTTCAGAATGAGATTTTCACTCTGCAGAGGATTGTGCGCTGATATGAAACTTGCTGGCAGATTAAAACTGTGTCCCAGACCGAGACTGGAAATCGCGACCTTTGCCTTTCGCGGGCTAAGCCATGTCTCCGCGATATCCTTTCTTCCAGGCGGCACGGTAGCTCAGCGTGTTCGGTCAGAGAGCCGGTTGGCCTCTGTAATACAAAACTGAGTGGAAGGATCAACCACCGAACTTGAACAGGATGTCTTGCGACGTCCGCAACGACCAAACACAACGATCAATAACGAACAAAATGCAAAAAAAAAAAAAAAAAAGTTGGTAGAGCACTTGCCCGCGAAAGGCAAAGAAAGGTCCCGAGTTCAAGCCTCGGTCCAGCACACAGTTTTAATGTGCCAGGAGGTTTCAGAGTGAGACTGATGTACGAGGGGCGTTCAGAAAGTAAGCTCCGATCGGTCGCGAAATGGAAACGACTATGAAAATCCGATAAAGCTTTGCACAGATGTGTTGGGTAGTGTCTCTAGTATAACCCCAGTTAGCATCACGTCGCTCTTCTCATTTCTGAGCTCGCAGTGAGTGCGTAAAGATGTCTAGAAAATAGTGTCTGCCGCCAAGTACGAGGGCCTGGTGAGAAATTTCGCCTGAAGCTATGCAGCTAACATTACATAACTGTTGTGCTGTTTCTTCTTCAAGACAATTCTCAGCCGCATTCTGCAGGGGCAATGAAGATGCTCCTGCATCGTTTTCAAATGGAAATGTGAGATTACCCACAATACAGTCCGCAATTGTCTCCCCCTGAGTTTCATCTCTGGTCACATGAACCGCTGTCTTTGAAGACAACATTTTGACACAGACAACGAGGTGTAGGCCAGCATGGAGAATTGCCGGAAAGCACTGGCGGCTGCCTTCTATGATGAGGCTATTGAAAAGTTGGTACAACGCTATGACAAAAGTCTAAGTCAGAACGGCGACTACGTAGAGAAGTAGCTGAAAGGTGTAGCTAATTGTTACAAGTAAAACATTTCTGATGTTCACTGTGGTTTCAATTTGGCAATCAATCGGAGCTTACTTTCTGAACAGGCCTCGTACTTCATATCGTGGACGCTTTTTGCCAGGATCACAAAGGTTTCACACCTGTGGAAATTACCCCTTTTCGGCTTATTGTAACACATACACCAGCATAATACGCAGCAAGTAGATAACCTTGTTTTATTTGCTGCCTTGCTTCTTGATCACATGATTGTATAACATTCCTTACTTCCTTCTTCACTACTCTCACGACGAATCGTCTTTCCATTCTTACGATCACAAAAAATTGTGGAAGCAGAATATGTAATACCAGCGGCTAATGGCCCACCACTTATTGATGACAAAAGAAAAAACAAAACTGTACAGATACAATTAACTGAAATATATAATGTACTAAAGGAAAGAGATGGAGCTCTTAAATGGCGAAAAACGAAACCATACTCAGTGACAATAAAATTCAGTATGCTGTAAGGCTGTACTTTTCGGATGGGCAATACTTCCACTGCCCATGTGCGCCATACCATAGTGAGCACATTATGGCAGGACCGCTATCCCGCAGCTCATCTCAGCCTCCTGTAGTGTTAGCTTCGCGCGCGGCGCGAGAAAGTTTTTTTTTTTTTTATGTTATCAGTTGTTGTTGTTGTGGTCTTCAGTCCTGAGACTGGTTTGATGCAGCTCTCCATGCTACTCTATCCTGTGCAAGCTTCTTCATCTCCCAGTACCTACTGCAACCTACATCCTTCAGAATCTGCTTAGTGTATTCATCTCTTGGTCTCCCTCTACGATTTTTACCCTCCACGCTGCCCTCCAATGCTAAATTTGTGATCCCTTGATGCCTCAAAACATGTCCTACCAACCGATCCCTTCTTCTAGTCAAGTTGTGCCACAAACTTCTCTTCTCCCCAATCCTATTCAATACCTCCTCATTAGTTACGTGATCTACCCACCTTATCTTCAGCATTCTTCTGTAGCACCACATTTCGAAAGCTTCTATTCTCTTCTTGTCCAAACTGGTTATCGTCCATGTTTCACTTCCATACATGGCTACACTCCCTACAAATACTTTCAGAAACGACTTCCTGACACTTAAATCTATACTCGATGTTAACAAATTTCTCTTCTTCAGAAACGATTTCCTTGCCATTGCCAGTCTACATTTTATATCCTCTCTACTTCGACCATCATCAGTTATTTTACTCCCTAAATAGCAAAACTCCTTTCCTACTTTAAGTGTCTCATTTCCTAATCTAATCCCCTCAGCATCACCCGATTTAATTTGACTACATTCCATTATCCTCGTTTTGCTTTTGTTGATGTTCATCTTATATCCTCCTTTTAAGACACTGTCCATTCCGTTCAACTGCTCTTCCAAGTCCTTCGCTGTCTCTGACAGAACCACAATGTCATCGGCGAACCTGAAAGTTTTTACTTCTTCTCCATGAATTTTAATATTTACTCCGAATTTTTCTTTTGTTTCCTTTACTGCTTGCTCAATATACAGATTGAATAACATCGGGGAGAGGCTACAACCCTGTCTCACTCCTTTCCCAACCACTGCTTCCCTTTCATGCCCCTCGACTTTTATAACTGCCATCTGGTTTCTGTACAAATTGTAAATAGCCTTTCGCTCCCTGTATTTTGCCCCTGCCACCTTCAGAATTTGAAAGAGAGTATTCCAGTTAACGTTGTCAAAAGCTTTCTCTAAGTCTACAAATGCTAGAACGGCTGCAAAATAGTAACACGAATTCTTTACAGACGAATGGAAAAACTGGTAGAAGCTGATCTTGGGGAAGATCAGTTTGGATTCCGTAGAAATGTTGAAATACGTGACTTATCTAATTTCGTAGAAATATTGGAATACGTGAGGCAATACTGACCCTACGGCTTATCTTAGAAGACAAATTAAGAAAAGGCTAACCTACGTTCCTAGTATTTGTAGACTTAGAGAAATCTTTTAACAATGTTGACTGGAATACTCTCTTTCAAATTCTTAAGGTGCTAGGGGTAAAACACAGGGACCGAAAGGCTATTTACAATTTGCACAGAAACCAGATGGCAGTTATATGGGTTGAGGGACATGAAAGAGAAGCAGTGGTTGTAGCAGGGTTGTAGCCTCTCCCCGATGTTATTCAATCTGTATATTGAGCAAGCAGTAAAGGAAACAAAAGAAAAATTCGGAGTAGGTATTAATAAAAATGTTGAGGTTCACCGATGACATTGTAATTCTGTCAGCGAGCAAAGGACCTGGAAGAGCAGCTGAACGGAATGGACAGTGTCTTGAATGGACGTAATAAGATAAACATCAACAAAAGCAAAACGAGGATAATTGAATGTAGTCGAATGAAATCGGGAGATCCTGAGGGTATTAGATTAGGAAATGAGACGCTTAAAGTAGTAAATGAGTTTTTCTATTTGGGGAGTAAAATAACTGATGATGGTCGAAGGAGAGAGGATGTAAAATGTAGACTGGCAATGGCAAGGAAAGCGTTTCTGAAGAAGAGAAATTTGTTAACATCGGGTATAGATTTAAGTATCAGGAGTCGTTTCTGAAAGTATTTGGAGTGTAGCCATGTATAGAAATGAAACGTGGACGATAAATAGTTTAGACAAGAAGAGAATAGAAGCTTTCGAAATATGGTGCTACAGAAGAATGTTGAAGATTAGATGGGTAGATCACATAACTAATGAGGAGGTACTGAATAGAATTGGGGAGAAGAGGAGTTTGTGGCACGACTAGAAAAGAGTATCGGTTGGTAGGACATGTTCTGAGGCATCGAGGGGTCACCAATTTAGTATTGGAGGGCAGCGTGGAGGGTAAAAATCGTTAGGGGGAGACCAAGAGATGAATACACTAAGCAGATTCAGAAGGATGTAGGTTGCAGTAGGTACTGGAAGATGAAGAGGCTTGCACAGGATAGAGTAGCATGGAGAGCTGCACCAAACCAGTCTCTCGACTGAAGAGCACAACAACAACAAACACAAAAATTGAGTTATCGATTTTTAATATCATACAAGGACGCCAATGAAAATACTACATTTCGAGAGATACTTTGTCAAGGATGTGTGGAAACAAAAAATAATGTCTATTCGTAGCGGTTAAAAGTGGTAAAAGGAAGTAGATGCTTTAATATTGATAACTCTGATTATACCTTCTCTATGATGCATTAAAATCTACAATACTTGAACGTCGAAAATTGGAGTTGTACCAAATTCCGCTCTGCGTACCGATCAGGCGCTTTGGTAGAAATGACACACGAAAGTAACACCGTTTTGTGAAATCCCATTCTAGGGACATTCATGTTTAAATGCTGCAAGTAGTTCATTTGCGGTAACGTACGCATACTGGGCAGCTACAATCACGCAATTCCTGCACCGTAGATGTTGCCAGCAGTGGAAAATAAACAGGCCGTAGGGACAACAAACGATATGCATCAGCATCGTTTTTTCACCTACTTTCTTCTAAGAGTGAACTGGGCTTACTTTGTGTTTGTTTACCACCATAACCACAAAATCTGAATTGTACCCAATTTTCAATTTCTTCATTTCCCTTATTAAACAGAAGCTATATTTATTTTAGATTATACCTCGAACACTAAGGATTTGAGTGAAAGACGAAGAGCTAGATAGAGGCAATTTTTGTGTAGAGAAAGCAATAGGAATAATGTACACAATTCTATTGTTGTTTTGAAAAATAAATTTAAATGTGCATTGAACGTAATTCCAGATAATTTTGAGAGCTACAAAAACGATTTGATGAATTTATATGGCAGATTTTGTAACGCAAGTCGTTTCGCATCTGAGGTTACTTTACGCTATACGACGGCATCCACATTGTGTTGTCATGAAGGAAAACTTAGTTTGCCGCTGTTAACACAAAATTTGTTTTGCAACGCACTATATCAAAGTTTCACGTAAAATGAGTGAAGAATTAAAGGGAAATCGGAGAATTATTTCGAGAATTCTCGTAGCTGCACTGTAGCATTTGCTGTGGGTCAGTTCTGAGACTAAAATTTCAGATAGTTTCACAGGGACTGTATCACATTCAGATAAATGTGTGGTGGCAGCCCACCGAGTAAGCGCTTGGTTTCCTATGATGGAGGACTCTGCATCGAATCTCGCTCCACCTTCAGCTCATCATTCATTCTTTTCTAACATTACAGTCGCATTCCTACAGGTACGTTTCAGCCCACCATGACCCCATTTTCCCGATGTAGGAACAGGTACAGTACGAGTCAAGAGATGTTGATAAAATATCGATACATCGATAATTCTCCCAAATGATACATATATACGAGGCGTGTTTTTTAAGTAAGTACCGTTTTGAAATTAAAGACGTGCTAAGTAGCTAAGATATCTCAACAATTTTATTTTTACATGAAAGCCTGTACCTTAATCTACTTTTCTTCATAATTTCCGTCAATATTGAGGCATTTCTCATAATGTTGTACCAGTTTTTGAGTACCCTGCTCATAGAAGTCTTCCGCCTGACTTGTTAACCACTGCATCACCACTGTTTTGACTTCGTCATCGTCTTGAAGACGCTGACCACCCAGGTGTTTCTTCAAGTGCAGGAACAGATGGTAGTCACTGGGCGCAAGATCGGGGCTGTACAGAGGTCAGATTCACCCAGAAAAGTGAAGCTTAAGCAAACAATTTCTGCCCGGAAAATCACGTGCACAGATTTTTGGGACAGAAAAGGAGTATTGCTTGTGGAATTTCTGCCTCGTAATGAGACAATCAATCCAGCAGCTTACTATAAGACATTGCAGAATCCGCGCCGTTCAATTCAGAACAAAAGACGTGGCAAGTTGAGCAAGGGCATCGTTTTGCTGGAAGACAATACCCGTCCGCATGTGGCGAATCAGACCAAAGATCTCATGACATCTTTTCGACGGGAAACTCTCGATCTTCCTCCGTACAGCCCCGATCTTGCGCCCAGTGACTACCATCTGCTCCTGCACTTGAAGAAACACTTGGGCGGTTAGCGTCTTCAAGACGATGACGAAGTCAAAACAGTGGTGACGCAGTGGTTAACATGTCAGGCGGCAGACGTCTATGAGGAGGGTATACAAAAACTGGTACAATGTTATGACAAGTGCCACAGTATTGACGGAAACCATGTGGAAAAGTAGATTAAGGTACTGGCTTTCGTCTAAAAAGAAAATTATTGAGATATCTTAGCACGTCTTTTCTTCCAGAATGAGATTTTCACTCTGCAGCGGAGTGTGCGCTGATATGAAACTTGCTGGCAGACTAAAACTGTGTGCCGGACCGAGCCTCGAACTCGGGACCTATGCCTTTCGCGGGCAAGTGCTCTACCAACTGAGCTACCGAAGCATGACTCACGGCCCATCCTCACAGCTTTACTTCTGCCAGTATCTCGTCTCCTACGTTCCAAACTTAACAGAAGCTCTCCTGCCAACCTTGCACTCCTGAAAGAAAGGATATTGCGGAGACATGGCTTAGCCACAGCCTGGGGGATGTTTCCAGAATTAGATTTTCACTCTGCAGCGGAGTGTACGCTGATACGAAACTTCCTGGCAGATTAAAACTGTGTGCCGGACCGAGACTCGAACTCGGGACCTTTGCCTTCCGCGGGCAAGTGCTCTACCAGTGGTCTCGGTCCGGCACACAGTTTTAATCTGCCAGGAAGTTTCACGTCTTTTCTTAATTTCAAAACGGTACTTACTTAAAAAAAACACGCCTCGTATATTGGAGACACATTTTTCGGCGATATAGCGACATATCGATATCGAAATGGCAATTCGGGTGCCGATATTTTTATTTTACATTATATTTTTTCGCAGTTTTCGGTAAATATTGAAAGCTTTTCTTCTGAAATTGTAGTATAACATAATTTTACTTTCACTCTGTGAATAACTCTTACTACTTTCTGAGCTGCCATCACGTCCAGTTTTTCTCCCTGCGTGTGAGAAGCAAGTATAGGTGACGCAAATGATGAAGTCTTGGTGCAAATGATGAAGTCCGATTGCACTGGGGGGTGGCAGTGTGAATGGAATAACAAGATTTCCGATGTGACAAACAATTTTAACGCAACTAATATGCTGTTTCTTCACAATGGCATTCTTCAAAAACAGTTGCTGAAAAAGATTACCACAATCTAAGTGACACGATTGGTCTTTGCGGTAGGCGGTGACGTGGGCGGGGAGAGGGGGGGGGGGAATGCTGACGTAATCAGCGCTCAGTGCTACCAACAGAAACTGCAGCGTTCACCATGCAGTTTTGACACTACGACCACTAGGTCGCTTGCATTGGCAGAAAGGGGAATGTCCACGTTAAGTGTTCAAGACAAATCCGATGTGTGACGAATCCGAACGACGGACACATGAGACACCTTTTATTGTGCCACTGACACGCAGTTACCATTGTTAGCAATGGTTATCTATTCTTATTCTAAGGCGATGTTAATGTACAGAATATCTAATAATAAATCAATACTCGAAGATACAGCTCTAAAACCAGTGCAGCCGTTATTTTTATAGGCCGGTGCGTCGGTATTCTCTCGTCGATATATCGATAGATCGATAATTTTTGTATACGTCGAAGGTCAATAGTGATATTTTTTAAAAAAAATTACAACTATCGGATTCCCGATACTCTTAAAAATATCAACAGTCCTAGTATGAACCCATTTTCCCGGTAATCCTGCAGTTACTTTTCACGCACCAGGAAGATCTAATTTTGCACAAAAAGCTTTCGGTTGGTGAAGGGAGAAAGGGAACTGCGTTTACAAACACAAAGACTACTTCATTCTTTTGTTAAGCCCCGATGCTGTTACATTTGCGATGTTTTACAGAAGCTCGAAATTTAACGCGGACTTCAGAGCAAGATGCTTATAATAGTGTTCACAACGAAACTTTCTCTAGCAACCTGGCAGAAAATCCAATGAGATTGTTGTCGTATGTGAAGAATGGTAGCGGCAAGACACAATCAGTGCCTTCTCTGCGCGATAGCAGTGGAGATACTATCGACGATAGTGCTGTCAAAGCAGAGTTACTAAGCACAGTCTCCCGAAAGTCCTTCACCAAAGAATACGAACTAAATATTCCAGATTTCGAGTCAAGAACAGCTGCCAACATGGGTAACGTAGAAGATATCCTCGGAGTAGTGAAGCAACTTAAATCTCTTAATAAAAGCAAATCTTGTGGTCCAGACCATATTCCAATTAGGTTCCTTTCAGTGTATGTTCAATACTTCACAATCATATACAACCACTCGCTCGACAAAAAATCCGTACCCAAAGATTGGAAAGTTGCCCAAGTCACACGAATAATCAAGAAGGGTAGTAGGAGTAACCCACTAAATTACAAGCCCATATCATATGCAGCAGGATTTTGGAATATATATTGTGTTCGAACATTATGAATTACCTCGAAGAGAACGGTCTATTGACACAGTCAACATGGATTTAGAAAAGATTGGTCTTCTGAAACACAAATAGGGCCTACCTCCTTACGCACATGAAGTGTCCAAAAGACTTTTGACACTGTACCACACAAGTGGCTTGTTGTGAAACTCCGTGCTTTTGGAATATCATCTCACTTATGTGCATGGATTCGTAATTTCTGGCCAGAGAGGTCACAGTTCATAGCAATTGAGTGAAAGTCATCGATTAAAACAGAAGTGATTTCTAGCGTTCCCCAAGGTACTGTTATAGGCCTTTCGCTGTTCCTTATCTACAGGGCTATTACAAATGATTGAAGCGATTTCAAGAATTCACTGTAGCTCCATCCATTGACATATGGTCACGACACACTACAGATACGTAGAAAAACTCATAAAGTTTTGTTCGGCTGAAGCCGCACTTCAGGTTTCTGCCGCCAGAGCGCTCGAGAGCGCAGTGAGACAAAATGGCGACAGGAGCCGAGAAAGCGTATGTCGTGCTTGAAATGCACTCACATCAGTCAGTCATAACACTTCAGGACGAAGTTCAACAAAGATTCACCAACTGCTAACTCCATTCGGCGATGGTATGCGCAGTTTAAAGCTTCTGGATGCCTCTGTAAGGGGAAATCAACGGGTCGGCCTGCAGTGAGCGAAGAAATGGTTGAACGCGTGCGGGCAAGTTTCACGTGTAGCCCGCGGAAGTCGACGAATAAAGCAAGCAGGGAGCTAAACGTACCACAGCCGACGGTTTGGAAAATCTTACGGAAAAGGCTAAAGCAGAAGCCTTACCGTTTACAATTGCTACAAGCCCTGACACCCGATGACAAAGTCAAACGCTTTGAATTTTCGGCGCGGTTGCAACAGCTCGTGGAAGAGGATGCATTCAGTGCGAAACTTGTTTTCATTGATGAAGCAACATTTTTTCTTAATGGTGAAGTGAACAGACATAATGTGCGAATCTGGGCGGTAGAGAATCCTCAAGCATTCGTGCAGCAAATTTGCAATTCACCAAAAGTTAACGTGTTTTGTGCAATCTCACGCTTTAAAGTTTACGACCCCTTTTTCTTCTGCGGAAAAACCATTACAGGACACGTGTATCTGGACATGCTGGAAAATTGGCTCATGCCACAACTGGAGACCGACAGCGCCGACTTCATCTTTCGACAGGATGGTGCTCCACCGCACTTCCATCATGATGTTCGGCATTTCTTAAACAGGAGATTGGAAAACCGATGGATCGGTCGTGGTGGAGATCATGATCAGCAATTCATGTCACGGCCTCCACGCTCTCCCGACTTAACCCCATGGGATTTCTTTCTGTGGGGCTATGTGAAAGATTCAGTGTTTAAACCTCCTCTACCAAGAAACGTGCCAGAACTGCGAGCTCGCATCAACGATGCTTTCGAACTCATTGATGGGGACATGCTGCGCCGAGTGTGGGAGGAACTTGATTATCGGCTTGATGTCTGCCGAATCACTAAAGGGGCACATATCGAACATTTGTGAATGCCTAAAAAAACTTTTTGAGTTTTTGTATGTGTGTGCAAAGCATTGTGAAAATATCTCAAATAATACAGTTATTGTAGAGCTGTGAAATCGCTTCAATCATTTGTAATAACCCTGTATATAAAAGATGTAGGAGACAATAGGAGCAGCTGTCTTAGGTTGTTTGCAGATGACGCTGTTGTTTATCGTCTAGTAAAGTCATCAGAAGATCAAAAAAATTCCGAAACGATTTGGATAAGATATCTGTATTGCGCAAAAATTGGCAATTGACGCTAAATAATAAAAAGTGTGAGGTCACATGAGCGCTAAAAGGAATTCGTTAATCTACGGTTAGACGATAAATCAATCAAATCTAAAGGCCGTAAATTCAACTAAAAACCTAGGAATTACAATTACGAACAACTTAAATTGGAAGGAACACACAGAAAATTTCGTGGGGAAGGCTAACCAAAGACTGCGTTTTATTGACAGAAGAGAAAATGTAAAAGATTTACTAAAGAGACTGTCTACACTACACTTGTCCATCCTCTTTTAGAATACTGCTGCGCTCTGGGATTCTTACCAGAGTGGACTGACGGAGTATATCAAGAAAGTTCAAAGAAGGGCAGCACATTTTGTGTTATCGTGAAGTAGGGGAGAAAGTGGCATTGAAAAGATGTAGGATTTGGGGTGGACGTCATTAAAACAAAGGCGTTTTTCGCTGCGGCAGAATCTTCTCACGAAATTTCATTCACCAGCTTTCTCCTCCGAATGCGTAAATATTTTCTTGACGTTGAGCTGCATAGGGAGAAACGATCATCCTAGTAAAATAAGGAAACTCTAAGCTACAGGTGTTTCTTTTGTGACGGCCTTCGTAGCGACAACACTTCACTGTAGAAACGGCCTACGAAGTCACCGCCACACTTTTAATAGCGGGCCGACCGGTCCGCTGGAACAGTGAACAGAAAGATGAAAACCCCAACACTCGGATTAAATGAAAGTCGGTACTTATCTTTATTAACGACGATACAGAACACAGTGGTGAACATGGTCTACAGAAATCTGTCTAGTTCGAGTCGGAGCGGCTTGGTCAGCGTTGGCTGACGACAAACAACAACTCTGCTGCGATGAACACACAACTGACTAGCAGGTACACAATTCGGTGGCGAGTATACAACTGAGCGGCGAATCCAGAACTGCCCTAGCGCTCGCGACTCCAGCGCTTAAGAAGCCAGAAGCCAGCGGTGGCGCGCGCAGACTTGCGGTGATTTCCTGTATCGCTGGCGCTGCTTATGCGGACGGCGTCCGGACTTTGGTGCTGCCAACCTTTTTGGCAGCGGGCTCGGTTGGCATTACTGGCTAGGATATAACAGTTTCTTTTTTCCGCGCAATGTTCGAGACTGGAATAATAGAAAATTATTGTGAAGGTGATTCGATGAACTCCCTGCCAACCACTTAACTGTGATTTGAGGTGTATACATGTAGATGTAGATGTCAACGCTCTAAGACGTCCGATTTTACGAGTAACTGTATCGATGTGCCTGGTATTTCGACATCAAGAAAACGTGACTCCGTTTGTGTAGCCGAATCGCTTTGCAGTGAAGTTTTGAAAGTACGGTTAAAATGGCACTTGTGTACAGTGATCAGTTCCTTCTCCAAAACAATCTCATCGCTTTGAAACCTTCTGCAGTAGTAACGCAAGAACACGCGGAACTTCGACAAGAAATATTTCGCAGAATTCTCGAAATGATAAAGCAGGAACAACTTCTGCTACAAGACGAATTAACTGCCCACCAGGCCATCGTTGAAGACGGAGGCCATGAAGACAATGAAGAAGTCGCCTCACCTTCATCAGACGATTACAGGCTGAGGAGAAGTGGTCGAAAGTGGACAGTGATTGCGTTCCACAGTATTACAATGTTAGAGTCGTCAGCCCCCCTCCCCCCCCCACTCCATGGACCTGGCCATCGGTGGGGAGGCTTGCGTGCCTCAACGATACAGACAGCCGTACCGTAGGTGCAACCACAACGGAGGGGTATCTGTTGAGAGGCCAGACAAACGTGTGGTTCCTGAAGAGGGGCAGCAGCCTTTTCAGTAGTTGCAGGGGCAACAGTCTGGATGATTGACTGATCTGGCCTTGTAACACTAACCAAAACGGCCTTGCTTTGCTGGTACTACGGACGGCTGAAAGCAAGGAGAAACTACGGCTGTAATTTTTTCCGAGGGCATGCAGCTTTACTGTATGGTCAAATGATGGTGGCGTCCTCTTGGGTGAAATAATCCCCCATTCAGATCTACTACTCAAGAGGACGTCGTTATCAGGAGAAAGAAAACAAGCGTTCTACGGATCGGAGCTTGGAATGTCAGATCCCTTAATCGGGCAGGTAGGTTAGAAAATTTAAAAACGGAAATGAACACGTTAAAGTTAGATATAGTGGGAATTAGTGAAGTTCGGTGGCAGGAGGAACAAGACTTCTGGTCAGGTGAATAAAGGGTTATAAAGACAAAATCAAATAGGGGTAATGCAGGAGTAGGTTTAATAATGAATAGGAAAATAGGAATGTGGGTTAGCTACTACAAACAGCATAGTGAACGCATTATTGTGGCCAAGATAGATACGAAGTCCACGCCTAAGACAGTAGTACAAGTTTATACGCCAACTAGCTCCGCAGATGACGAAGAGATGGATGAAATGTATGATGAGATAAGAAAAATTATTCAGATAGTGAAGGGAGACGAAAATTTAATAGCCATGTGTGACTGGAACTCGATAGTAGGAAAAGGAAGAGAAGGAAACGTAGTAGGTGAATGTAGAATGGGAGTAAGAAATGAAAGAAGCCACCGGCTGGTAGAATTGTGCACAGAGCTTAGCTAACACTTGGTTGAAGAATCATGAAAGAAGGTTGTATACATGGAAGAAGCCTGGAGATACTAGAAGGTTTCAGGTACATAATGGTAAGACAGAGACTCAGGAACCAGGTTTTAAATTGTAAGACAATTCCAGGGCCATATGTGGACTCTGACGACAATCTGTTGGTTATGACCTGTAGATTAAAAATGAAGAAACTGCAAAAAGGTGGGAATTTGAGGAGATGGGACCTGGATAAACTGAAAGAACCAGAGGTTGTACAGAGTTTCAGGGAGAGCATAAGGGAACAATTGACAGGAATGAGGGAAAGAAATACAGTAGAAGGAGAATGGGTAGTATTTAGATTAAAGTTCAGTCTTGATCACGTTATGTCTGTTTTAATGAGTAACCGGTTTCGGTTTTTTTCTATAAAACCATCATCAGACCTATTGGCTCCCTTGGGTTGGTAGGTGAAGCTCTCCTTGCTGCTGTGCAGTTGACTGCACAGCAGCAAGGAGAGCTCCACCTACCAACCCAAGGGAGCCAATGGGTCTGATGATGGTTTTATAGAAAAAAACCGAAACCGGTTACTCATTAAAACAGACATAACGTGAACAAGACTGAACTTTAATCTAAATATAACAATTAATTGATCACTGTATTCCAAAAATGTTCACCAAAATTGTGAGAATGGGTAGCTTTGAGAGATGAAAGAGTGATGGCAGTAGAGGATCACGTAGGTAAAAAGACGAAAGGTAAAATCCTTGGGTAACAGAAGAGATATTGAATTTGTGAAAGGAGAAAATATAAAAATGCAGTAAATGAAGCAGGCAAAAAGGAATACAAACGTCTCAAAAATAAGATCGACACGAAGCGCAAAATGGCTAAACAGGGATGGCTAGAGGACAAATGTAAGGATGTAGAGGTGCATATCACTAGGGGTAAGATAGATACTGCCTAAAGGAAAATTAAAGGGACCTTTGGAGAAAAGAGAATCACTTGCATGAATATCAAGAGCTCAGATGGAAACCCAGTTCTAAGCAAAGAAGGGAAAGCAGTAAGGTGGAAAGAGTATATAGAGGGTCTACACAAGGGCGATGTCCTTGAGGACAATATTATGGAAGTGGAATAGAATGTAGATGAAGATGAAATAGGATGAAGAGTTTGACAGAGCACTGAAAGACCTAAGTCGAAACAAGGCCCCGGGAGTAGACAACATTCCATTACAACTACTGACAGCCTTGGGAGAGCCAGGCCTAACAGAGCTCTACCATCCAATGAGCAAGATGTAATGGCGAAATACCCTCAGACTTCAAGAAGAATATAATAATTCCAATCCCAAAGACAGCAGGTGCTGACAGATGTGAAAATTACGGAACTATCAGTTTAATAAGCCACAGCTGCCAAGTACTATCATGAATTCCTTACAAACGAATTGAAAAACTGGCAGAAGCCGACCTCGGGGAAGATCAGTTTGGATTCAGTAGAAATGGAACACGTGAGGCAATACTGACCCTACGACTTATCTTAAAACATAGATTAAGGAAAGGCAAACCTACGTTTCTAGCATTACAGAAAGCTTTTGACACCATTAGAGAAAACTTTTGACAATGTTGACTGGAATGCTCTCTTTCAAATTCTGAAGGTGGCGGGTTAAAATACAGGGAGTGAAAGGCTATTTACAATTTGTACAGAACCCAGAAGGCAGTTATAAGAGTCGAGGGGCATGAAAGGGAAACTGTGGTTGGGAAGGGAGTGAAACAGGGTTGTAGCCTGTTCCCGATGTTATTCAATCTGTATATTGAGCAAGCAGTAAAGGAAACAAAAGAAAATTCGGAGTAGGAATTAAAATCCATGGAGAAGAAATAAAAACTTTGAGGTTCACCAATGACATTGTAATTCTGTCAGAGACAGCAAAGGACATGGAAGAGCAGCTGAACGGAATGGACATGGTCTTGAAAGGAGGATATAAGATGAACATCAACAAAAGCAAAACGAGGAAAATGGAATTTAGTCGAATGAAATCGGGCGATGCTGAGGGAATTAGGTTAGGAAATGAGACAGTTAAAGTAGTAAATGAGTTTTGCTATTTGGGGAGCAAAATAACTGATGATGGTCGAAGTAGAGAGGATGTAAAATGTAGACTGGCAATGGCAAGGAAAGCGTTCCTGAAGAAGAGAAATTTGTTAACATCGAGTATAGATTTAAGTGTCAGGAAGCCTTTGGTGAAAGTATTTGTATGGAGTGTAGCCATGTATGGAAGTGAAACGTGGACAATAAGTATTTTGGACAAGAAGAGAGTAGAAGCTTTCGAAATGTGGTGCTACAGAAGAATGCTGAAGATTAGATGGGTAGATCACATAACTAATGAGGATGTATTGAATAGAAATGGAGAGAAGAGAAATTTGTGGCACAACTTCGCTAAAAGAAGGGATCGGTTGTTAGGACATGTTCTGAGACATCAAGGGATCACAAATTTAGCATTGGAGGGCAGCGTGGAGGGTAAAAATCGTAGAGGGAAATCAAGAGATAAATACACTAAGCAGATTCAGAAGGATGTAGGCTGCAGTAGGTACTGGGAGATGAAGAAGCTTGCACAGGATAAAGTAGCATGGAGAGCTGCATCAAACCAGTCTCAGGACTGAAGACCACAACAACAACAACAACAAGTGGTATGTTAGCCTATGGACCGATGACATCGGCAGTTTGGTCTCACAGTATAGAGGCATCGAGTATAGATCTAAGTGTCAGGAAGTCGTTTCTGGAAGTATTTGTATGGAGTGTAGCCACGTATGGAAGCGAAACGTGGACGATAAATAGCTTAGACGAGAAGAGAATAGAAGCTTTTCAAATGTGGCGCTACAGAAGAATGCTGAATATTACATGGGTCGATCACATAACTACTGAGGGGGTATTGATTAGAATTGGAGAGAGAAGAAATTTGTGGCCCAACTTGACTAGAAGAACGGATCGGTTGGTAGGACATGTTTTGAGGCATCAAGGGATCACCAATTTGGTATTGGAGGACAGCGCGGAGGGTAAAAATCGTAGAGGGAGACCAAGAGATGAATACACTAAACAGATTCAGAAGGATGTAGGCTGCAGTAGGTACTGGGAGATGAAGAAACTTGCACAGGATAGAGTAGCATGGAGAGCTGCATCAAACCAGTCTCTGGACTGAAGACTGCAACAATAAGCAGAGTCGTCAGGTTAGCGAGCGAGCATCCAGGAAGGAGGTTAGCCACTCTTTGTAGAAGTGGAGCACCATGCCCCAGAAGCATGAAATGTTTGAAAAGATTGGAAGAACGTATAAAACAGAGTGGGATAAGTTGTGGACAACTTAGAACAAATTATTCGTGGTCTTGTGACACTTTCATAGAAACTCGAGAACGTAATCAGCAGGTGACGACGAGAAACCTGGAGCAATGGAGTCTTGGTGCTGCTAGCCAATTTCCTGATTTGAATTGGCAAGTTTCTGACTCGTGGGTGGTGCTCTTCAAACGAAGACCACGGATTCGTCAGAGAAAAATCACCCTATTTGTTTCCGAGAGGGAAAGCGCTTTGCTGCAGCAAGTCGTTGATGCAGCAGCAAATCCCCGAATGCAGACTCGAACCCTCATACAAAAATACGGCAATTATTTTCATATTAACACGGATCAAAGAGGTGTTACACATAAAAGTACCTCATTCATTTACATCAGTTAAAATGCTACTTTTATAGACCATACGATGCTAATATGTAATGTTTGTTCTCCCGCAAATACACTACTGGACATTAAAATTGCTACACCAAGAAGAAATGCAGATGATAAATGGGTATTCATTGGACAAATGTAATATACTAGAACTGACATGTGATTTCATTTTCACGCAATTTGGGTACATAGATCCTGAGAAATCAGTACCCAGAACAACCACCTCTGGCCGTAATAACGGCCTTGATACGCCTGGGCATTGAGTCATACAGAGCTCGTATGGCGTGTACAGGTACAGCTGCCCGGCAGCTTCAACACGATACCACTCTTCATCAAGATACGTGACTGGCGCATTGTGACGAGCCAGTTGCTCGGCCACCATTGACCAGACGTTTTCAATTGGTGAGAGATCTGGAGAGTGTGCTGGCCAGGGCAGCAGTCGAACATTTTCTGTATCCAGAAATGCCCGTACAGGTCCTTCAATATGCGGTCGTGCATTATCCTGCTGAAATGTAGGGTTTCGCAGGGATCGAAAGAAGGGTAAGGCCACGGGTCGTAACACATCTGAAATGTAACGTCCACTGTTCAAAGTGCCGTCAGTGCGAACAAGAGGTGACCGAGACGTGTAACCAATGGCACCCCATACCATCACGCCGGGTGATACGCCAATATGGCGATGACGAATACACGCTCCCAATGTGCGTTCACCGCTATGTCGCCAAATACGGATGCGACCATCACGATGCTGTAAACAGAACCTGGATTCATCCGATAAAATGACGTTTTGCCATTCGTGCACCCACGTTCGTCGTCGAGTACACCATAGCAGGCGCTCCTGTCTGTGATGCAGCGTCAAGGGTAACCGCAGCCACGGTCTCCGAGCTGATAGACCGTGCTGCTGCAAACATCGTCGAACTGTTCGTGCAGATGGTTGTTGTCTTGCAAACGTCCCCATCTGTTGACTCGGGGATCGAGACGTGGCTGCACGATCCGTTACTGCCAGGCGGATAAGATGCCTGTCATCTCGACTGCTAGTGATACGAGGCCGTTGGGATCCAGCACGGCGTTCCGTATTACCCTCCTGAACCCACTGATTTGATATTCTGCTAACAGTCATTGGATCTCGACTGACGCGATCAGCAATGTCGCGATACGATAAACCGCAATCGCGATTGACTACAATCCGACCTTTATCAAAGTCGGAAACGTGATGGTACGCATTTCTCCTCGTTACACGAGGCATCACAACAACGTTTCACCAGGCAACGCCGGTCAACTGCTGTTTGTGTATGAGAAATCGGTTGGAAACTTTCCTCGTGTCAGCACGTTGTAGGTGTCGCCACCGGCGCCAACCTTGTGTGAATGCTCTGAAAAGCTAATCATTTGCATATCACAGCATCTTCCTCCTGTCGGTTAAATTTCACGTCATCATCGTGGTGTAGCAATTTTAATAGCCGGTAGTGTATTTAGAAAAGGTACTGTATGGTGGGAAAATTGACAAATGACCCTAAATAAGTAAATGTCTGAGGTCAGCCACATGAGTGCTAAAATGAATCCGTTAAACTTCGGTTACACGATAAATCAGTCAAATGTAAAGGCCGTAATTCAATTAAATACCTAGTAATTACAATCACCAACAACTTAAATTGGAAGGAACACATAGAAAATGGCGTGGGGAAGGCTAACCAAAGGCTGCGTTTTATTGGCAGAACACTTAGAAAATGTAACAGACCTACTAAGGAGACTGCCTACACTACGCTTGTCCGTCCTCTTTTAGAATACTGCTGCGCGATGTGGGATCCATACCAGATAGGACTGACGGAGTACATCGAAAAAGTTCGAAGAAAGGCAGCACGTTTTGTATTATCGCGAAATACGGGAGGGAGTGTTACAGAAATGATACAGGATTTGGGCTGGACATCATTAAAAGAAAGGTGTTTTTCGGTTCGACGAAATTTTCTCACGAAATTCCAATCACCAAGTTTTTTCTCCGAATGCGAAAATATTTTTTTTGACACCGACCTACATAGAGGGAGGAACGATCACCACGATAAAATAAGGGGAATCAGAGCTCGTACGGAAAGATATAGGTGTTCATTCTTTCCGCCCCGCGCCCGGGTTCCCGGGTTTGATTCCCGGCGGGATCAGGGATTTTCTCTGCCTCGTGATGACTGGGTGTTGCGTGATGTCCTTAGGTTAGGGGACTGATGACCATAGATGTTAAGTACCATAGTGCTCACAGCCATTCTTTCCGCGCGCTATATGACATTGAAATAATTGTGAAGGTGGTTCGATGAACCTTCTGCCAGGCACTTAAATGTGATTTGCAGAGTATCCATGTAGATATAAATGAATATAAATTTATGACAGAGCTATCTTCGAACTCAGAACAGAGGTGGTTCTTGTGCAGCGAAAGGTTTTTCCCAGTGTGCAGTGCACAGTGTACTGTCACCTTATCTGGAAAATCACTGCCACCCGTTTTGGTCCGCTGGTAAGAGACCACTGGCTCATTTGGACCAAGGGTGCAAAAAGCAGCTGACGAGTACGCACACAAATACAAAAAGGTTATGACAACATCTCCAGAGTAATGTAAGCTCACAACAGTACTACAAAGGAAATTTGTAACTGACGTCTTGAAGCCATATGTGGTGGAAGAAAAATTTCTTTCGCTCCCCGATTTATGGAGAGGGCAAACGAACTCGATTTCGTCCGACGAAATTTTTAAAGTCAGATGGGGTCTGCCAACGTGCAGTATTAAAATAATTCCTCCAAAATATACTCCGTTGGTGCAGCCCTGCGAGTTTATTTTTACAGGCAAGTGAAGAACCTTATAAAGCGACTAGAAAAGCGCACGTACATCATCGACCACTATAGAGAGATAGCTTCAAGAGAAGATTGCTTAAAACTTCAATTAATCAGACACCAACAGCTGCCTACAGCAATACCCGATGATATGACCTGATATGCTTGGTATGCCTCGAAACTGTGTGATGACCGAGAACCGCTTATGACTGTAAATCAAGTTTGTTTTGCAGTAGCGACACTGACAAAACCATGCTCATGGAAAAAGTTGGCGTTCGTTACATATGCACTATGCAGCAATAATTATTGTTTTACATGTTTCTACGATCAGCATCAGTCTGATTCGTGCGGTACTCCATACATGTCACAAAAGTATACTGTCAATAAAAAGACTATACCGATTTGATTCAAAATGGTCATGTATTTCCAATGCCCATACAAAAATACTTTGTTTTCCTATTTTCCAAGATAAATATTGTGCAAAAAAATAGATGCATCACTAAATACTGATAATTTGGACAGTCATGATAAATCTCTTCATAGAGTTACGTGGGAATAAAAAAACAATGGCACCAGCAACGACATTCGATTCAGAGATCTTGTGCTTATGTAACTAAAAACTAAATAACTTGGCAAAGAACAGCTTGCCTGTCAATGACCACACAATAGTATATACACTGGAGCGCCAAAGAAACTAGTATAGGCATGTGTTTATTATTATTATAGTTATTATTTATTTTATGGCCTTCATTGGACCACTCTGGTCAAAAATACAAAGTTGTAAACAAGTTGTTACACAGGGATACAATTTGGCTCAACAATAACTTAATATGATATTTAGGTAATATAATTATTAGAGTCTATTCTTATACGAACGGTGTTTTGCTCTTCTGTCTGCCCAATATTTCTTCATTCTTTTAGATATTTTCTTTCTTACTTCAACTGAGACCACTCTTCCTGTACTCCTTTTATTGATTTTCATTTGTAGTCTGGCTTGCGCGTTTTGCAGTATTCTGGTTTTCTGTGTCTTGTTTTTTAGGTCATCTACTGTAATCTGGAGTTCTTTCATATCTTCCTTAATTTCTGTGATCCATTTAATGTCGCTCTTGCTATTCCACAATTTTTGTATTATTTTTTTTACTAATTCTGTTTTCTGGAGTTCCCATCAGATGTCCAAAGAATGAGATGCGTTTCTTCCTGATCGTGCTCATGACTGGTTCTATTTTATTATATACTGTTTCATTTTATCCTATTCTCCAATGTCCATTTATTTTATACTGTTTATTTATACATGTCCTAATTATTCTTCTTTCTATTTTTAGTATTCCCGGCGGGGTCAGGGATTTTCTCTGCCTCGTGATGACTGGGTGTTGTGTGACGTCCTTAGGTTAGTTAGGTTTAAGTAGTTCTAATAGTGCGTTTACACTGCGATTTGTATCGGCACATGTATGAGATACATGTATATGCGACTTTGCGACATGCATCGCGACTTGTATGAGTTGACAAGTATCAACCTCATACATGTATGAGCGTGCGTTTACACTGGTTGATATGTATCACTGTGCGATAGCTTCCGACGACGATTTGGAAGATTTCACATTTTTATGTGCTGATACACTTGCTCTTTTGGAAGATGATAGGAAGAAAAGGCGGAGGAAGCGTAGATGGTGGCACAGAGAGTTTCTTGCGAATTAACGCTTGAGGATGGCGCATATTTTAGAAATTATGTTAGGATGAGTATGGAGGATTTCCGCGGTTTGTTATCACTTGTGGCTCCTCTTGTGTCCAAAACCAACACAAACTTTTGGGAAGCGATTCCACCAGAGGATCAGTTGGTAGTAACACTTCGTTTTTTAGCCACTGGGGATTCCTCGTAAAACGAAGATTTCATGACAAAACATTTGCATTGTCGCGCGATTGCTAATGCCAACGTCTCACACACGATTGTCGGCATCCGTTGTCAACATTATCACGCGAGGCCGCCGGAATAATAGCAAAACATTGATATACGTGCCAGATGCATGAAAAAATTATATAGTGTATTACATACACTGATATATATATATATATATATATAAAACTTTTACCTTCACTTCTTGGGATAAAACTTGCACAATGGCCTCGCAAACACGAAGAATAATGTTGCATATGGCACTTTTTGATATTCTATGCAGATACATTAACGTCGAAACGACAGTCGGCACCTTCAAAACTCAAACAGCCGCCAAAGAGCCTGGTACTACGCATGCGCTAATCGTCGAAATAAGCGGCAGTCGACGACAGGAAATGATAGTACTGCGCATGCGCGAGTTCTTCAAATGTCGCTCATACATGTCGCGTATATGGCCAAAAAGCGATATACAAAATGTATACGCGACATGTATGAGCTGGAGGGTCCGCATACAAGTTCCGTGAATTTTTGTATGAGGTGATGTATCGCGACATGTCAAATTTACATGTCGCTCATACATGTCGCGATACATGTATCCCAGTGTAAACGTACCTTAAGTTCTAGGGGACTGATGACCATAGATGTTAAGTCCCATACTGCTCAGAGCCATTTGAACCATTTTTCTATTTTTAGTATTCTGTCAATTTCTGCTGTATTAGTTGTTTCAGCTGCATACGTTAATTCTGGTTGTGTAACTGTTTTATAGTGTTTTAATTTTGCATCTATAGATAGGCTTTTTTTGTTGTATGTAGTTTTGGTAATGTAATTTGCATAGTTCAGTTTTTTTTTATTCTATTCTGCCATGATGGTTTCTCATTTAGATTGTATGTTATTATTTCGCCTAAATATTTAAATTTATCAACAATTTTGATTTCCTGTTCTCCTATTGTAATTTTGTTTGCAAGTGGTGGATCAGTTAGCATAAACTCCGTTTTTTCAAATGATATTCTAGGGCCTACTTTCTCTGCTATTTCTTGTAGTGATTTCACTTGTTGCCTGGCTTCTTGAACGGTGTTGGCTAGGAGAGCAAGATCATCAGCGAATCCCAAGCAGTTTAAGCTAATATTATCTTTTGCACTTCCAATTCTTATTATCTTTGGATTGTCCTTGTACCATTCTCTCATTATGTATTCCAGTGCACAGTTGAACAGTAATGGTGATAGGCAATCACCTTGTCTTAAGCCTGTTTTTACGGGGAATGGTTCCGAAATTTCTCCTCTAAACTTCACTTTTGATTTGGTGTTGGTTAGAGTGAATTGTATTATTTTCATTAGTTTTGGATGGAGTCCTAGATTTCTTAAAATTTTTAATACTGAAGGTCTGTGGAGACAGTCATATGCCTTCTTAAAATCTACAAATGTTATTGCCAGAGGTTTGTTCCGTTTCTTGTAGTATGCCATAATCAATTTTAAACTAATTATCTGCTCTGCACAGCTTCTCCATGGTCTGAAACCTCCCTGATTCAAATACAGAGAGATGTCAACAGGCAGAATACGACGCTGCAGTAGGCAACGCCGATTTAAGACAAGTGTCTGGCGCAGTTGTTAGATCGGTTACTGCTGCTACAATGGCAGGTTATCAAGATTTAAGTGAGTTTGAACGTGGTGTTATGGTCGGCGCATGAGCGATGGGACACAGCATCTCCGAGGTAACGATTAAGTGGGTATTTTCCCGCTCGATTGTTTCACGAGTGTACCGTGAACATCAGGAATCCGATAAAACATCACATCTGCGACGTCGCTGCGGCCAGAAAAAAGGGCCTGCAAGAACGAGACCAACGACGACTGAAGAGAATCGTTCAAGGTGACAGAAGTACAACCCTTCCGCAAATTGCTGCAGATTTCAACGTTGGGGTATCAACAAGCGTCAGCGTGCGAAACATTCAACGAAACATCACCGATATGGGCCTTCGGAGCCGAAGGCCCACTCTACTCTTGATGACTGCACGACACAAAGCTTTACGTCTCGCCTAAGTCCGTAAACACCGATATTGGACTGTTGATGACTGGAAACATGTTGCCTGGTCGGACGAGTCTCGTTTCAAATTGTATCGAGCGGATGGATGTGTACGGGTATGGAGAGAACCTCATGAATCCATGGACCCTGCATGTCAGCAGGGGACTGTTCAAGCTTGTGGAGGATCTGTAATAGTGTGGGGCGTGTGCAGTTGAAGTGATATGGGACTCCAGATATGTCTAGATACGACTCTGACAAGTGACACATGCGTAAGCATCGTGTCTGATCACCGGCATTCATTCGTGTCAACTGTGCATTCCAACGGACTTGGGCAACTCCAACAGAACAATGTGACACGCCACACATCCAGAATTGCTACAGAGTGGCTCCTCGAACACTCTTCTGGGTTTAAACACCCCCTCTGGCCACTAAACTTCTCAGACGTGAATATTATTGAGTATGTCTGAGATGCCTCGCAACGTGCTGTTCAGAAGAGACCTCCACCCCCTCGTACTGTTACGGATGTATGGACAGACCTGCAGTATTAACAATGTCAGTTTCCTCCAGCACCACTTCAGACATTAGTCGAATCCAAGCCACGCAGTGTCGCGGCATTTCTGCTTTTTTTCTGAGGCCCTACACGATATTAGGCAAGTATAAAAGTTTCTTTAGCTCTATATATAAATATATATACACTACTGGCCATTAAAATTGCTATACCAAGAAGAGATGCAGATGATAAACGGGTATTCATTGGACAAATATATTATACGAGAACTAACATTGTAATCACAATCACGCAATTTGGGTGCATAGATCCTGAGAAATCAGTACCCAGAACAACCACCTCTGGCCGCAATAACGGCCTTGATACGCCTGGGCATTGAGTCATACAGAGCTTGGATGGCGTGTACAGGTACAGTTGCCCATGCAGCTTCAACCCGATACCACGGTTCATCAAGAGAAGTGACTGGCGTATTGTGACGAGCCAGTTGCTCGGCCACCATTGACCAGACGTTTTCAGTTGGTGAGAGATATGGAGAATGTGCTGGCCAGGGCAGCAGTCGAACATTTTCTGTGTTCAGAAAGGTCCGTACAGGACCTGCAACAGGCGGTCGTGCATTATCCTGCTGAAATGTAGGGTTTCGCAGGGATCGAAAGAAGGGTAGAGCCACGGGTCGTAACACATCTGAAATGTGCCGTCAATGCGAACAAGAGGTGACCGAGACGTGTAACCGATGGCACCCCATACCTTCACGCTGGGTGATACGCCAGTATGGCGATGACGAATACACGCTTCCGATGTGCGTTCACCGCGATGTCGCCAAACACGGATGCGCCCATCATTATGCTGTACACAGAACCTGGATTCATCCGAAAAAATGACGTTTTGCCATTCGTGCACCCAGGTTCGTCGTTAACTGCACCATCGCAGGCACTCCTGTCTGTGATACAGCGTCAAAGGTAACCGCAGCCACGGTCTCCGAGCTGATAGTCCATGCTGCTGCAAACGTCGTCGAACTGTTAGTGCAGATGGTTGTTGTCTTGCAAACGTCCTCATCTGTTGACTCAGGGATCGAGACGTGGCTGCACGATCCGTTACAGCCGTGCGGATAAGATGCCTGTCATCTCGACTGTTAGTGATACGAGGCCGTTGGGAATCAGCACGGCGTTCCGTATTACCCTCCTGAACCCACCAATTCCATATTCTGCTAACAGTCATTGGATCTCGACCAATGCGACAGCAATGTCGCGATACGATAAACCGCAATCGCGATAGGCTACAATCCGACCTTTATCAAAGTCGGAAACGTGATGGTACGCATTTCTCCTCCTTACACGAGGCATTACGTTTCACCAGGCAACGCCGGTGAACTGCTGTTTGTGTATGAGAAATCATTTGGAAACTTTCTCAATGTCAGCACGTTGTAGGTGTCGGCATCGGCGCCAACTTTGGGTGAATGCTCTGAAAAGCTAATCATTTGCATATCACAGCATCTCCTCCCTGTCGGTTAAATCTCGCGTCTGTAGCACGTCATCTTCGTGGTGTAGCAATTTTAATGGCCAATAGTGTAGTTCGTCCATCCTGGGAACTGAGAATCTCAACGAATTTTGCCAGTTTTCCATGAAGACACTGGCAAAATATTAGTTTCGACAATTCCAAGAGCAAATCTAAATTTCTACAGTACTTCCTCATATTAGCCCCAACATTCAAATTGAAGATGGCACGTGGCTTCTGTTTGTACTGGTAGATATACAAGATACAATAAAATATCTTTCATTTCTACTAAAATGTGACTAAAACTTACCCTTCATGTTTGTCGGCAGTTACGTTCGTCTAGTGTGGTTTTGACGGATGATGAATGTTACATATGTTTTAAAGACAAAAAGATATTTTTTGTGTGATATTTACATTTTAACAATTTTCACATTTTTTACTGTATTCGTACTGTGGAACTTTACTTCTGGCCGAAATTCATGATTCTACGTCAACAGGAAGTACCCTTTTGTTTTGATGAGTGAGTTTGCGGGTGTCAAAATATGTGAGGTAGATGACCGAATCTTTTGATTGCACTGACTTAGAAGCTTAAATTTTTTTCACCCTTAAGGGACCTTAGACCTTTATAAGTGACTTAAATTTGAATTTGATACGCCAACCTGTTTACGAGTAAAAGGAGTGTTAATAGACGAACAGACAAGCAGACGGACGAAAAATTACAAAACATATTTTTGTTGTTATGTAATTACAAATTAAAAATTTTCGATTATTTTTCCTTTACTTGTACTATGAAACTTTGCTTCTTGCCAAATTTGATGATTCTAGGTCAACAGGAACTACCTTATAGTTTTTGATGAGTGAGTTTTCGAGTACTAAAATATGTGACACAAATGGCAGTGCCTTTTGATTGCATTGACTGAGAAGCTTAATAGTTTTTCACTGCCAAGAGACCTTAATATATGACATAAATTTGAATTTGATACGCCAATCTGTTCAAGAGGAAAAGAGCTCGTAACACAGGTACGGACAAACAGATGGACGAAAAATGAAAAAAAATATTTCTTCGTTTATACAATTACAAATATATATTATATAATTATGATATAATTACAAACTGCAAGAAGATGGGAATTTAAGGATAGGGGTCCTAGATAAACTGACTACACCAGAGGTTGCAGAGAGTTTCAGGGAGAGCATAAGAGAACAATTGACAGGAATGGGGGAAAGAAATACATTAGCAGAAGAATGGGTAGCTTTGAGAGATGAAGTAGTGAAGGCAGCAGAGGATCAAGTAGGTAAAAAGACGAGGGCTAACAGAAATCCTTGGGTAACAGAAGAAATATTGAATTTAATTGATGAAAGGAGAAAATATAAAAATGCAGTAAATGAAGCACGCAAGAAAGGAAACAAACGTCTCAAAAATGAGATCGACATGAAGTGAAAATGGCTAAGCAGGGATGGCTAGAGGTCAAATGTAAGGATGTAGAGGCTTATCTCACCAGGGGTAAGATATATACTGCCTGAGGGAAAATTAAAGAGACCTTTGGAGAAAAGAGAACCACTTGCATGAATATCAAGAGCTCAGATGGAAACCCAGTCCTAAGCAAAGAACGGAAAGCAGAAAAGTGGAAGGAGTATATAGAGGGTATATACAAGCGCGATGTACTTGAGGACAATATTATGGAAATGCAAGAGGATGTAGATGAAGATGAAATGGGTGATATGATACTGCGAGAAGAACTTGACAGAGCACTGAAAGACCTAAGTCGAAACAAGGCCCCGGGAGTAGACAACATTCCATTAGAACTACTGACAGTCTTGGGAGATCCAGTCCTGAATTAAAGAGACCTTTGGAGAAAAGAGAACCACTTGCATGAATATCAAGAGCTCAGATGGAAACCCAGTTCTAAGCAAAGAACGGAAAGTAGAAAGGTGGAAGGAGTATATAGATGGTCTATACAAAGGCGATGTACTTGAGGACAATATTATGGAAATGGAAGAGGATGTAGATGAAGATGAAATGGGAGATATAATACTGCGTGAAGAGTTTGACAGAGCACTGAAAGACCTGAGTCGAAACAAGGCCCCGGGAGCAGACAACATTCCACTAGAACTACTGACAGCCTTGGGAGATCCAGTCCTGACAAAACTCTACCATCTGGTAAGCAATATGTATGAGACAGGCGAAGTACCCTCAGACTTCAAGAAGAATATAATAATTCCAATTCCAAAGAAAGCAGGTGTTGACAGATGTGAAAATTACCGAACTATCAGTTTAATAAGTCACGGCTGCAAAATACTGACGCGAATTCTTTACAGACGAATGGAAAAACTGGTAGAAACCGACCTCGGGGAAGATCAGTTTGGATTCCGTAGAAATATTGGAACACGTGAGGCAATACTGACCCTACAACTAATCTTATAAGATAAATTAAGGAAAGGCAAACCTACGTTTCTAGCATTTCTAGACTTAGAGGAAGCTTTTGACAATGTTGACTGGAATACTCTCTTTCAAATTCTGAAGGTGGCAGGGGTAAAATACAGGGAGCGAAAGGCTATTTACAATTTGTACAGAAACCAGATGGCAGTTATAAGAGTCGAGGGACATGAAAGGGAAGCAGTGGTTGGGAGGGGTGTGAGACAGGGTTGTAGCCTCTCCCCGGTGTTATTCAGTCTGTATATTGAGGAAGAAGTAAAGGAAACAAATGAAAAATTTGGAGTAGGAATTAAAATCCATGGAGAAGAAATAAAAACTTTGATGTTCGCCGATGACATTGTAATTCTGTCTGAGACAGCAAAGGACTTGGAAGAGCAGTTGAACAGAATGGACTGTGTCTTGAAAGGAGAGTAAAGATGAACATCGACAAACCTAAAATGAGGATAATGGAATGTAGTCGAATTAAATCAGGTGATGCTGAGGGAACTAGATTAGGAAATGAGACAGTTAAAGTAGTAAATGAGTTTTGCTGTTTGGAGGGCA
The DNA here is from genome assembly GCF_023898315.1 of Schistocerca nitens. Taxonomy (NCBI): domain Eukaryota; kingdom Metazoa; phylum Arthropoda; class Insecta; order Orthoptera; family Acrididae; genus Schistocerca; species Schistocerca nitens. Next base: position 135,494,971 of record NC_064624.1, read on the forward strand.
AAATAACTGATGATGGTCGAAGTAGAGAGGATATAAAATATAGACTGGCAATGGCAAGGAAAGCGTTTCGGAAGAAGAGAAATTTGATAACATCGGGTACAGATTTGTCAGGAAGTCGTTTCTGAAAGTTTAGTGTATGGAATGTAGCCATGTATGGAAGTGAAACATTGATGATAAATAATGTGGACATGAAGAGAATAGAAGCTTTCGAAATATGGTGCAACAGAAGAATGCTGAAGATTAGATGGGTAGATCATATAACTAATGAGGAGGTATTGAATAGAATTGGGGAGGAGTTTGTGGCACAACTTGACGAGAAGACAGTATCGGTTGGTAGGACATGTTCTGAAGCATAAAGGGATCACAAATTTAGCATTGGAGGGCAGCGTGGAGGGTAAAAATCGTAGAGGTAAACCAAGAGATTAATACACTAAGCAGATTCAGAAGGATGTAGGCTGCAGTAGGTACTGGAAGATGAAGAAGCTTGCACAGGATAGAGTAGCATGGAGAACTGCATCAGACCAATCTCAGGACTGAAGACCACAACAACAACAACAATTACAAATTAACAATTTCGGGATTTTTTCGTTTACCTGTACTGTAAAGTCTTGTTTCTTGCCAAATTTGTGATTCTAGGTCAACAGGAAGTGCCGTATAGGTTTTGACGAGTAAGTTTTTGAGTATTAAAATATGTAACATGAATGGCCCTGTCTTTTGATGGCATTGACTTAGAAGTTTAAAATTTTTGCTCTGCCGAGGAACCATAGACCTTAATATATTACATAAAGTTGAACTTGACATGTGTACCCGTTTCTGAGAAAAATAGTTATTAACATCCAGACAGCCAGGACAACAAAAGCGATCCTGCCAGGGTCGCTGTTTTACAGATTAGGTTACGGAAGCCTAAAAAGTAGCGACAGATTTCGGCATAGGCGAAGTGGCAGTAGATGAACAGCGACGAAACAGATCCAAACTAGAGGAGCGGTATTCTTCCAAAGCGTCTTGTTCTTCTTCTAAAAACATCAGATTTGATGGATCATTAAACCATGGTAACAGCAGATTACAAAAAGGTTAGTGAAGCCCTTTATTTGTGATTTATTCAGTAGCGAGCTAAAGATCCGATGATTCAGGGGAAAGTATTAGAATTAGCACTGCGCTACGTAGAACAATAGAATATAGAGACACCAATTGACGTTATGCTTCTACGAAGATGGCAGGACTATACTGCTAAGAACAGATGTTCTTCACAAAACATAACCCCACAGATTCTACGAGGTGCATTCAAGTTCTAAGGCCTCCGATTTTTTTTCTCCGGACTGGAAAGAGATAGAAACATGCGTATTGTTTTAAAATGAGGCTGCGTTCATTGTCAATACGTCCCAGAGATGGCAGCACCGTACGGCAGATGGAATTTTACCGCCAGTGGCGAGAATGAGAACTGTTTTAAATACTTAAAATGGCGACGTTTTCCTTACTTGAACAGCATGTAATCATTCGTTTTCTGAATTTGCGTGGTGTGAAAACAATTGAAATTCATCGACAGTTGAAGGAGACATATGGTGATGGAGTTACGGATGTGTCAAAAGTGCGTTCGTGGGTGTGACAGTTTAACGAAGGCAGAAAATCGTGTGACAACAAACCGAAACAACCTCGGGCTCGCACAAGCCGGTCTGACGACACAATCGAGAAAGTGGAGAGAATTGTTTTGGGGGACCGCCGAATGACTGTCGAACAGATCGGCTTCAGAGTTGGCATTTCTGTGGGTTCTGTGCACACAATCCTGCACGACGACCTGAAAATGCGAAAAGTGTCACCCAGGTGGGTGCCACGAATGCTGACGGACGACCACACGGCTGCCCGTGTGGCGTGTTGCCGAGCAATGTTGACGCGCAACGACAGCACGAATGGGACTTTCTTTTCGTCGGTTGTGACAATGGATGAGACGTGGATGCCATTTTCAATGCAGAAACAAAGCGCCAGTCAGCTCAACGGAAGCACACAGATTCACCGCCACCAATATACAAACTGAGTAGTCCATGCGGAAGATATGTCACATCAAGGAAAGTGTGAGCTCAGGAGCGCCGTGGTCCCGTGGTTAGCGTGAGCAGCTGCGGAATGTGAGGTCCTTGGTTCAAGTCTTCCCTCAAGTGTAAAGTTTAATTTCTTTATTTTCGCAAAGTTATGATCTGTCCGTTCGTTCATTGACGTCTCTGTTCACAGTAATAAGTTTAGTGTCTGTGTTTTGCGACCGCACCACAAAACGGTGCGATTAGTAGACGAAAGGACGTGCCTCTCCAATGGGAACCGAAAACATTTGATCGCAAGGTCATAGGTCAACCGATTCCTCCACAGGAAAACACGTCTGATATATTCTATACGAGACTGGTGACGGCATGTGCGTCACATTTCAGGAATATGTTGTCGACCCACCTAACTTGTACACTTGGCGAATGGGTAAAAAGGTTCTTCTACCTTGCCTGACTTAGGTTTGCTTGTGGATGTGATAATCACTCACAAAAAAAGTGATGAAAACAAACTACAACAAATGAATGCAAGTTTCACAGTAGCATAGTTTTCCCTGTGCTCTGTCAAAACATATGTTTTTAACGTTTTCAAATTTTTCCGTGTGTAGACCGTCAAATCCTGCATATGTCCAAGCAAATCTGAACATGTGCTGAAAATAAAAAATTAAACTTTTCACTCGAGGGCGGGCTTGAACCTAGGATAACTTGTTCAGCAGCTGCTCACGCTGACCACGGGACCACGGCGCTCCTGTGTTTTCATTCTCATTGATGTTGCCTATCTTCAACATGGACTACTCAGTTTGTATATTTTGCTTATTTTTTTATAGTTCCACACAACTTCTTCCTGTTTTCTTGATTGATCTGTGTTCAGTTTTTCGAGGCCTATCCACTGTACCAACTTATAACTAAATCTGAGGGGGGTGCGATGGGGAGGTTCCCTTGTGAGTATCGTCTTCACCCAACAATGCCTGCAATTCGTTGTCTTCGAATTTTTTCGGTTGTTTCCCGCGTTCGCCGTGTCTCACGTCAAAATCATCACTTTTGAATTTTTTGAACCACTCGAAACACTGTGTTTTCCGAAGAGCATGTTTGCAGAAAGCGTCGACAAGCATTCGATGCGATTCTGCAGCAGTTTTCTTCAAATGATAGAAGAAAACCAACGCTGTCCGCTCGTAGGCATAAAGCTCGACATGTTTACAAATTTGAAACAGGCACCAATGCATGTGCGAGGGTAATCCTAAAAGTAAGATCTCCTATTTTTGTATAAGTACAGAACTCTGTTCGTGTGGCAGTTGGTCACACTGTTATGAAGAGTGCTTCACGCGCTGTGTGTAAACATGCGCACGCCGCGCTAGGCGCTCACAAGGGAACCTCCCCATCGCACCCCCCTCAGATTTAGTTATAAGTTGGCACGGTGGATAGGCCTTGAAAAACTAAACACAGATCAATCGAGAAAACAGGAAGAAGTTGTGTGGAACTATGAAAAAAATAAGCAAAATATACAAACTGAGTAGTCCATGTGCAAGATAGACAACATCAGTGAGCTAGTAAGCTCAGGAGCGCCGTGGTCCCGTGCTTAGCGTGAGCAGCTGCGGAGAGGGAGGTCCTTGGTTCAAGTCTTCCCTCAAGCAAAAATTTTAAATTTTTTATTTTGAGACTATTATCTGTCCATGATCGTGTGTCAATTATCGAAGTTCAGGACCTCACACATAACCAACTTCGCTCTCCTAAATTGCAGGACATGTTCAGATTTGCTTGGACATATGCAGGATTTGACGGTCTCCACACGGAAAAATTTGAAAACGTTAAAACATATGTTTTGACAGAGCACAGGGAAAACTGTGCGACTGTCAAACTGTTGCATTCATTTGTTGCAGTTTATGTGACAAACTCTTATGTTTTCATCAATTTTTTGGGAGTGATTATCACATCCACAAGAAAACCTAAATCGGGCAAGGTAGAAGAATCTTTTTACCCATTCGCCAAGTGTGCAAGTTAGGTGGGTCGACAACATATTCCTGTCATGTGAGGCACATGCCGTCACCAGTGTCGTATAGAATATATCAGACGTGTTTTCCTGTGGAGGAACCGGTTGACCTATGACGTTGCCATCAAATGTTTTCGGTTCCCATTGGAGAGGCACGTCCTTTCGTCTATTAATCGCACGGTTTTGCGGTGCGGTCGCAAAACAGACACTAAACGTATTGCAGTGAACAGAGACGTCAATGAACGGACGGACAGATCATAACTTCGCGAAAATAAAGAAAGTAAAATTTTCACTCGAGGGAAAACTTGAACGAAGGACCTCCCGTTCCGCAGCTGCTCACGCTAACCACGGGACCACGGCGCTCCTGAGCTTACTCTGTCCTCAGATGTTGCGTATCTTGCGATTGGACTACTCAGTTTGTACATTTGGCTTATTTTTTTCGTAGTTCCACACAACTTCTTCCTGTTTTCTCGATTGATCTGTGTTCAGTTTTTCAAGGCCTATCCACTGTGCCAACTAAATCTGAGGGGGGGGGGGGGGGGGGGCGATGAGGAGGTTCCCTTGTCAGTCTTGGCTTGGCAGCCGTTGAAAATGGAGCTCACGTTGGATGTTACCAAAAAGTGCGAACTGCGCGCAGTTATTCGCTTTTTGAACGCAAAGGACACTGCGCCGATTGAAATCCATCGCCAATTGACGGAAGTGTATGGTGAGTCGTGCATGGATATGAAAAATGTTCGTCAGTGGTGTAGAGAGTTTGCAGCTGGTCGGACCGAAATTCACGACGAACAAAGGAGCGGGAGACGGTCAATTTCTGAGGAGACAGTGTTGAAGGTTGAGCAAAGCATGCGTGAAGATCGGCGGATCACCCCGGATGATCTCTGCACGTTGGTTCCTGAGGTTTCCCGAAGCACCGCTCACAGAATTTTTACGGAAACATTGAACCACCGGGAGGTGTGCAAAAGATGGGTGCCACGCATGCTGACTGAGGACCAAATGCGGCAACGAGTTGATGCTTCCCGCGCATTTCCTCACCGCCTTGCAGCCGAACAGGACAACTTTCTGGACTCAACTGTCACGGGTGACGAAACCTGGGCATACACCTGGGACTAAGCAACAATCACGCCAGTTAATAACTTTCTGAACGGCATGGCGGCGAGCTGGTATGGCATGGGCATACAAAAACTTCCACAGCGTCTACAAAAATGCATCGACAGAAATGGTGATTATGTCGAAAAATTGCTAAATGTTCAAGCTGTAAACTGATGTAAACAAAAAAATGTTCAAATGTGTGTGAAATCTTATGGCACTTAACTGCTAAGGTCATCAGTCCCTAAGTCCGCGGCTCGTGGTCTTGTGGTAGCGTTCTCGCTTCCCGCGCACGGGGACCCGGGATCGGTCCCCGGCGGGGTCAAGGATTTTCTCTGCTTCGAGATGAGTGTGTCTTGTGTGTCTTTCATCATGTCATCCTCATTCACTCGCAAGTCGCCGTAGTGGCGTTAAAGAACTTGTGGCGCGGCGGCCGAACCGCCCCACGAGGGGTCTCCCGGCCACCAATGCCATTCGCTCATTATTATTATCAGTCCGAAAGCTTACACACTACTTAATCTAAATTATCCTAAAGACAAACACACGCACCCATGCCTGATGGAGAACTCGAACCTCCGCCGGGACCAGCCGCACAGTCCATGACTGCAGCGCCTGAGACCGCTCGGCCAATCCCGCGCGGCAAACTGATGTAAACCATTGTAGAAATAAACAGGTCTGTGTACTTATAAAGAAATAGGAGACCTTACTTTCGGGATTACCCTCGTAACTTGGGTTACTGTGTGTTGACATTCCTCGTCAGCCGTTATAGGGAGCAGATGGCGCTGCAGATGCGGTCACGGAGATGGCGTTGCAGATGCGGTCAAACGGGCCGTATGCTTACGGCTAGCACCATCGATAGGGAAATTCCTCTTTCATACTTTTTCTAGCATTTGTAGACTTAGAGAAAGCTTTTGACAATGTTGACTGGAATACTCTCTTTCAAATTCTAAAGGTGGCAGGGGTAAAATACAGGGAGCGAAAGGCAATTTACAATTTGTACAGAAACCAGATGGCAGTTACAGAGAGTCGAGGGGCATGAAAGGGAAGCAGTGGTTGGAAAGGGAGTGAGACAGTGTTGTAGCCTCTCCCCGATGTTATTCAATCTGTATATTGAGCGAGCAGTAAAGGAAACAAAAGAAACATTCGGAGTAGGTATTAAAATCCATGGAGAAGAAATAAAAACTTTGAGGTTCGCCGATGACATTGTAATTCTGTCAGAGACAGCAAAGGACTTGGAAGAGCAGTTGAACGGAATGGACAGTGTCTTGAAAGGAGGATATAAGATGAACATCAACAAAAGCAAAACGAGGATAATTGAATGTAGTCGAATTAAGTCGGGTGATGCTGAGGGAATTAGGAAATGAGACACTTAAAGTAGTAAAGGAGTTTTGCTATTTGGGGAGCAAAATAACTGCTGATGGTCGAAGTAGAGAAGATATAAAATGTAGACTGGCAATGGCAAGGAAAGCGTTTCTGAAGAAGAGAAATTTGTTAACATCGAGTATGGATTTAAGTGTCAGTAACTCGTTTCTGAAAGTATTTGTATGGAGTGTAGCCATGTATGGAAGTGAAACATGGACAATAAATAGTGTGGACAGGAAGAGAATAGAAGTTTTCGAAATGTGATGCTACAGAAGAATGCTGAAGATTAGATGGGTAGATCACATAACTAGTGAGCAGGTATTGAATAGAATTGGGGAGAAGAGGAGTTTGTGGCACAACTTGACAAGTAGAAGGGACTGGTTGGTAGGACATGTTGTGAGGCATCAAGGGATCACAAATTTAGCATTGGAGGGCAGCGTGGAGGGTAAAAATCGTAGAGGGAGACCAAGAGATGAATACACTAAGCAGATTCAGAAGGATTTAGGTTGCAGTAAGTACTGGGAGATGAAGAAGCTTGCACAGGATAGGGTAGCATGGAGAGCTGCATCAAACCAGTCTCAGGACTGAAGACCACAACAACAACTTCCACACCTGGTAACTTTGTTTTCTGTAATAACACTGTGAACACCACGTTCTGAATCTATTTTTAAATAAAAGGTCTCTAAAACTGGCACTCTCGGGTACTTCGAGATTTTGCAAATTCGAGCTCTACTCGGTCCTAGTTACCTCGAATACCAGGTCTTACTATCTAGACCACTGTCCCTCCTACCCTCCGCCTCACTCCTCCCCTTCCTGCTGTACAAAGATTAGATTAGAGATTAGATTAGATTAGTATTTGTTCCATAGATCATGAATACGACACTTCATAATGATGTGGAACGAGTCAGGTTAATAAAAGGTGTCTATACAAGATATTACATTACACGAAATATTACATGACACTTAAAAAAAATTGTTGGGTTTGGGGAAATTACCCACTTACTATATCCAAAAATTCATCTAATGAGTAGAAGGAGTTGCTATTAAGAAATTCCTTTAATTTCCTTTTAAATGCTATATGGCTATCTGTCAGACTTTTGATCTATTAGGTAAGTGACCAAAGACTTTTGCGGCAGCATAATTTACCCCCTTCTGAGCCAGATCATCCTTTCTCCTAGTGTTGTAGCCATGTACTCTGGTATTACTTTTGAATTCGTTTGGATTGTTAATAACAAATGTCATAAGTGAATATATATATTGTGAGGATGAGCTCCAGCAATTATTCTGATTACACTCTTTTGTGCAATGAACACTCTTTTATTCAATGATGAGTTACCCCAGAATATGATGCCATACGAAAGCAGAGAATGAAAATAGGCGTGGTAAGCTAATTTACTCAGATGTATATCGCCAAAATTTGCAATGACCCTAATAGCATAAGTAGCTGAACTCGAACGTTTCAGCAGATCCTCAGTATGTTTTTTCCAGTTCAACCCCTCATCAATGCATACACCTAGAAATTTTGAATATTCTACCTTAGCTACCGATTTCTGATCGAAGTCTATATTTATTAATGGTTTCAGTCCATTTACTGTGTGGAACTGTATATACTGTGTTTTGTCAAAGTTTAATGAGAGCCCGTTTGCAGAGAACCACTTAATGATTTTCTGAAAAACATTGTTTAAAATTTCACCACAAACTTGCCGCACCCGCGTCCAAGATTTCTGAAAACGCCAAGTGACTGATATGATGGTAAAATGACTGCCAAACCTACCTCAACCATAGAAGCCATTGCCCGTGTGCGCTTAATCTATTACGAAGAACGTGCGTGGATAAAGAGGGACCCGTCGGACACGTTGAAATTTATAGCGAGTGTATCATGCGTCAGGCGAGCAAAAGAACTTCCAGCCGACGAAACTTATTTCTACTGTTGTTGCGGGAATTTTAACAGCATCGGAGTTACACGGTGAATAATTCCCGCGCAAAGGCCGCTATATGTAATACCGTGGCGTGAATAATTGACGTGTGAAGCCGTCAGGCCGTGTCCACAGGTGGTCACATACTGACGCACCGCTCGGTGCAGCTTTGTTCATCGAGACAGCTGCTGAGAACTTGGCTACTCCGTTCACCGTTCAAACGTGTGCAAAATAGTACATTAAAGACTTTGCCAAAACTTTATAATGATAAGACATCTACATCCACGTCCATGTTACATTCGTCCATTCAATACTTTTGTGTCTATGCCTCTGTTCTTGATCAACATTTTTACCCTGTTTGGCACTGTGTTTATCAGCTTTTCATATCATATTTTAATGTCATTATCGTCGCAGAAAGGTGCAAGGAGTACATAGAGGGTCTATACATGGGCGGTGTACTTGAGGACAATATTATGGAAACGGAAGATGATGTAGATGAAGATGAAATGGGAGATACGATACTCCATGAAGAGTTTGACAGACCTGAGTCGTAACAAGGCCCCGGGAGTGGACAATATTCCATTAGAACTACTGACGGCCTTAGGAGAGCCAGTCCTGACAAAACTCTACCGTCTGGTGAGCAAGATGTATGAGACACGCGAAATACCCTCACACTTAAAGAAGAATGTAATAATTCCAATCCCAAATAAAGCAGGTGTTGACAGATGTGAAAATTACCGAACTATCAGTTTAATAAGTCACAGCTGCAAAATCCTAACGCGAATTCTTTACACACGAATGGAAAAACTGGTAGAAGCCGACCTCGGGGAAGATCCGTTTGGAATCCGTAGAAATATTGGAACACGTGAGGCTATACTGACTCTACCACTAATCTTAGAAAAAAGATTAAGGAAAGGCAAACCTACGGTTCTAGCATTTGTAGACTTAGAGGAAGCTTTTGACAATGTTGACTGGAATACTCTCTTTCAAATTCTGAAGGTGGCAGAGGTAAAATACAGGGAATGAAAGGCTATTTACAATTTGTACAGAAACTGGATGGCAGTCATAAGAGTCGAGGGGCATGAAAGGGAAGCAGTGGTTGGGAAGGGAGTGAGACAGGGTTGTAGCCTCTCCCCGGTGTTATTCAATCTGTATATTGAGCAAGCAGTAAAGGAAACAAAAGAAAATTTCGGAGTAGGTATTAAAATCCATGGAGAAGAAATAAAACCTTTGATGTTTGCCGATGACATTGTAATTCTGTCAGAGACAGCAAAGGACCTGGAAGAGCAGTTGAACGGAATGGACACAGTCATGAAAGGAGGATATAAGATGAACATCAACAAAAGAAAAACGAGAATAATGGAATGTAGACAAGTTAAGTCAGGTGATGCTGAGGAAATAAGATTAGGAAATGAGACACTTAAAGTAGTAAAGGAGTTTTGCTGTTTGGGAAGCAAAATAACTGATGATGGTCGAAGTAGAGAGAATATAAAATGTAGACTGGCAATGGCAAGGAGAGCGTTTCTGAAGAAGAGAAATTTGTTAACATCTAGTATAGATTTAAGTGTCAGGAATTCGTTTCTGAAAGTATTTGTATGGAGTGTAGCCATGTATGGAAGTGAAACATGGACAATAAATAGTTTGTACAAGAAGAGACTAGAAGCTTTCGTAATGTGGTGCTACAGAAGAATGCTGAAGATTAGATGGGTAGATCACATAACTAATGAGGAGGTATTGAATAGAATTGGGGAGAAGAGGAGTTTGTGGCACAACTTGACAAGAAGAAGGGACCGGTTGGTAGGACATGTTGTGAGGCATCAAGGGATTACAAATTTAGCATTGGAGGGCAGGGTAAAAATCGTAGAGGGAGACCAAGAGATGAATACACTAAGCAGATTCATAAGGATGTAGGTTGCAGTAGGTACTGGGAGATGAAGAAGTTTGCACAGGATAGAGTAGCATAGAGAGCTGCATTAAACCAGTCTCAGAACTGAAGACCACAACAACAACAATCGTGGACCAGATGTCTTGTACGACAGTTGTCCAGAAAGTAAGCTCCCATCGGTCGTGAAATGGGAACCACAGTGTAAATCAGAAATGTTTTATCTGCAACTGTTAGCTACAGCTTCCAGTCACTGCTCTACATAGCCACCACTCCGACTTAGACAGCGTTGGAGCAACTTTCCAATACCCTCGTCATAGAAGGCAGCCACCTGTGCTTTCCACCAATTCTCTACTCTCATCTATAACTCGCTGGCTGTGCGAAAATATTGTCTTCATAGCCAAAATTTAATGTGAACAGAGATGAAACGCAGAGGGAGCCAATTACGGGCTATAGTGCGGGTAATCAAACACTTCCCATCGAAAACGCTGCAGGAGTATTTTCATTGCCCCTGCAGATTGCGACCGAGAATTGTCACGAAGTAGGAACCGTATGACAGTTCTGTAATGTGTGCTGCATAACATCAGGCGAAGTCTCTCAGCAGGACTTCATACTTGGCGGGAGACACTACAGGGTTATTACAAATGACTGAAGCGATTTCACAGCTCTACAATAACTTTATTATTTGAGATATTTTCACAATGCTTTGCACACACATACAAAAACTCAAAAAGTTTTTTTAGGCATTCACAAATGTGCGATATGTGCCCCTTTAGTGATTCGGCAGACATCAAGCCGATAATCAAGTTCCTCCCACACTCGGCGCAGCATGTCCCCATCAGTGAGTTCGAAAGCATCGTTGATGCGAGCTCGCAGTTCTGGCACGTTTCTTGGTAGAGGAGGTTTAAACACTGAATCTTTCACATAACCCCACAGAAAGAAATCGCATGGGGTTAAGTCAGGAGAGCGTGGAGGCCATGACATGAATTGCTGATCATGATCTCCACCGCGCCGAAAATTCAAAGCGTTTGACTTTGTCATCGGGTGTCAGGGCTTGTAGCAATTGTAAACGGTAAGGCTTCTGCTTTAGCCTTTTCCGTAAGGTTTTCCAAACCGTCGGCTGTGGTACGTTTAGCTCCCTGCTTGCTTGATTCGTCGACTTCCGCGGGCTACGCGTGAAACTTGCCCGCACGCGTTCAACCGTTTCTTCGCTCACTGCAGGCCGACCCGTTGATTTCCCCTTACAGAGGCATCCAGAAGCTTTAAACGGCGCATACCATCGCCGAATGGAGTTAGCAGTTGGTGGATCTTTGTCGAACTTCGTCCTGAAGTGTCGTTGCACTGTTATGACTGACTGATGTGAGTGCATTTCAAGCACGATATACGCTTTCTCGGCTCCTGTCGCCATTTTGTCTCACTGCGCTCTCGAGCGCTCTGGCGGCAGAAACCTGAAGTGCGGCTTCAGCCGAACAAAACTTTATGAGTTTTTGTACGTATCTGTAGTGTGCCGTGACCATATGTCAATGAAAGGAGCTACAGTGAATTTATGAAATCGCTTCAATCATTTGTAATAGCCCTGTATTTTCTACGCATCTTTATGTGCTCACCATGCGCTCAGAACTGAAAAGAGAGAAGTGATGCAACCGACAGGCATACTAGAGGCACTGTCCAACACGTATGTACAAAGCTTTATTAGATTATCACAGTGCTTTCCATTTCTTGACCGATCGGAACTTACTTTCTGGATAACCCCAGTGGTTTGTCCATGAGATCTTGTTTGGTGATTACTGTAAATCTCCTCATCCTCAGCTTGACAGTAACCCATAAATGTTCAATGGGATTCATATCAGGGCTATTGTCTAGACAGGGCACCACTTTCAGTTGCTTTTCTTCCAAACACCTGGAAGCACTTTTTGCTTTGTGGCAACGTGCCCAAACATGCATAAAAATAGCATCTTTATTAGGGAACCACTCATTTATCTGGCATAAAAGTTCCTTTCCTGCATCTGCATGAATACTCAGCAAATCACACTGAAGTGCTTGACAGAGGGTTCACTGAACCACTTTCACAATAATTCTCTACTGTTCCAACTTACAAACAGCGCGAGAAAAGAACGAACACCTGTATCTGTCAGTGCGAGCTCTGATTTCCCTTATTTTATTGTGGTGATCGTTTCTCGCTTTGTAGGTCGGCGTCAACAAAATAGAGGGTGTATCAAAAATAACCACCCGATTTTTAAAAAATCATAACTATTACACTCCTGGAAATGGAAAAAAGAACACATTGACACCGGTGTGTCAGACCCACCATACTTGCTCCGGACACTGCGAGAGGGCTGCACAAGCAATGATCACACGCACGGCACAGCGGACACACCAGGAACCGCGGTGTTGGCCGTCGAATGGCGCTAGCTGCGCAGCATTTGCGCACTGCCGCCGTCAGTGTCAGCCAGTTTGCCGTGGCATACGGAGCTCCATCGCAGTCTTTAACACTGGTAGCATGCCGCGACAGCGTGGACGTGAACCGTATGTGCAGTTGACGGACTTTGAGCGAGGGCGTATAGTGGGCATGCGGGAGGCCGGGTGGACGTACCGCCGAATTGCTCAACACGTGGGGCGTGAGGTCTCCACAGTACATCGATGTTGTCGCCAGTGGTCGGCGGAAGGTGCACGTGCCCGTCGACCTGGGACCGGACCGCAGCGACGCACGGATGCACGCCAAGACCGTAGGATCCTACGCAGTGCCGTAGGGGACCGCACCGCCACTTCCCAGCAAATTAGGGACACTGTTGCTCCTGGGGTATCGGCGAGGACCATTCGCAACCGTCTCCATGGAGCTGGGCTACGGTCCCGCACACCGTTAGGCCGTCTTCCGCTCACGCCCCAGCATCGTGCAGCCCGCCTCCAGTGGTGTCGCGACAGGCGTGAATGGAGGGACGAATGGAGACGTGTCGTCTTCAGCGATGAGAGTCGCTTCGGCCTTGGTGCCAATGATGGTCGTATGCGTGCTTGGCGCCGTGCAGGTGAGCGCCACAATCAGGACTGCATACGACCGAGGCACACAGGGCCAACACCCGGCATCATGGAGTGGGGAGCGATCTCCTACACTGGCCGTACACCACTGGTGATCGTCGAGGGGACACTGAATAGTGCACGGTACATCCAAACCGTCATCGAACCCATCGTTCTACCATTCCTAGACCGGCAAGGGAACTTGCTGTTCCAACAGGACAATGCACGTCCGCATGTATCCCGTGCCACCCAACGTGCTCTAGAAGGTGTAAGTCAACTACCCTGGCCAGCAAGATCTCCGGATCTGTCCCCCATTGAGCATGTTTGGGACTGGATGAAGCGTCGTCTCACGCGGTCTGCACGTCCAGCACGAACGCTGGTCCAACTGAGGCGCCAGGTGGAAATGGCATGGCAAGCCGTTCCACAGGACTACATCCAGCATCTCTACGATCGTCTCCATGGGAGAATAGCAGCCTGCATTGCTGCGAAAGGTGGATATACACTGTACTAGTGCCGACATTGTGCATGCTCTGTTGCCTGTGTCTATGTGCCTGTGGTTCTGTCAGTGTGATCATGTGATGTATCTGACCCCAGGAATGTGTCAATAAAGTTTCCCCTTCCTGGGACAATGAATTCACAGTGTTCTTATTTCAATTTCCAGGAGTGCTCCTAGAAATGGAAAAAAGAACACATTGACACCGGTGTGTCAGACCCACCATACTTGCTCCGGACACTGCGAGAGGGCTGTACAAGCAATGATCACACGCACGGCACAGCAGACACACCAGGAACCGCGGTGTTGGCCGTCGAATGGCGCTAGCTGCGCAGCATTTGTGCACCGCCACCGTCAGTGTCAGCCAGTTTGCCGTGGCATACGGAGCTCCATCGCAGTCTTTAACACTGGTAGCGTGCCGCGACAGCGTGGACGTGAACCGTATGTGCAGTTGACGGACTTTGAGCGAGGGCGTATAGTGGGCATGCGGGAGGCCGGGTGGACGTACCGCCGAATTGCTCAACACGTGGGGCGTGAGGTCTCCACAGTACATCGATGTTGTCGCCAGTGGTCGGCGGAAGGTGCACGTGCCCGTCGACCTGGGACCGGACCGCAGCGACGCACGGATGCACGCCAAGACCGTAGGATCCTACGCAGTGCCGTAGGGGACCGCACCGCCACTTCCCAGCAAATTAGGGACACTGTTGCTCCTGGGGTATCGGCGAGGACCATTCGCAACCGTCTCCATGAAGCTGGGCTACGGTCCCGCACACCGTTAGGCCGTCTTCCGCTCACGCCCCAACATCGTGCAGCCCGCCTCCAGTGGCGTCGCGACAGGCGTGAATGGAGGGACGAATGAAGACGTGTCGTCTTCAGCGATGAGAGTCGCTTCTGCCTTGGTGCCGATGATGGTCGTATGCGTGTTTGGCGCCGTGCAGGTGAGCGCCACAATCAGGACTGCATACGACCGAGGCACACAGGGCCAACACCCGGCATCATGGTGTGGGGAGCGATCTCCTACACTGGCCGTACACCACTGGTGATCGTCGAGGGGACACTGAATAGTGCACGGTACATCCAAACCGTCATCGAACCCATCGTTCTACCATTCGTAGACCGGCAAGGGAAATTGCTGTTCCAACAGGAAAATGCACGTCCGCATGTATCTCGTGCCACCCAACGTGCTCTAGAAGGTGTAAGTCAACTACCCTGGCCAGCAAGATCTCCGGATCTGTCCCCCATTGAGCATGTTTGGGACTGGATGAAGCGTCGTCTCACGCGGTCTGCACGTCCAGCACGAACGCTGGTCCAACTGAGGCGCCAGGTGGAAATGGCATGGCAAGCCGTTCCACAGGACTACATCCAGCATCTCTACGATCGTCTCCATGGGAGAATAGCAGCCTGCATTGCTGCGAAAGGTGGATATACACTGTACTAGTGCCGACATTGTGCATGCTCTGTTGCCTGTGTCTATGTGCCTGTGGTTCTGTCAGTGTGATCATGTGATGTATCTGACCCCAGGAATGTGTCAATAAAGTTTCCCCTTCCTGGGACAATGAATTCACGGTGTTCTTATTTCAATTTCCAGGAGTGTATAATGGATAGGTACTTCAGTAGCTCAATGCATAGATATCTGCTCTTGCCCATGCTCCTCCACACGCACGATTGACAACCGTGCTGTGTGTGCTGCTGCATTATGCATTGGGACAGTTGGGGATGTCAGGGTAGGAGCACACATCACGATCTGTGCTTAAGTGAACAGGCAGACACATGAGGGCAACTGGCATTATTGCTCACACAGCAGTTTACTTACTATCATTCACTTTAACAAAACTACTGATATGAAAGTTTAGCAAGTAATAGCTAGTGTAATATATAAAAATTAACATTTGTTTGTTCATCTTCCATGCATTTATCATGCCTACACCATTTATACAACGGCAATTAATTTTGGTGTGTTGTCATGCACACACCTGTGAAGGCTTCTGTGGAGAAAAAAACACCTACCACCCATAGGAGTCAGAGTGAAAAGGAGGTGATATGTAGAAGTTTAATTCTGTAAATTTCAGTCAGATTCTGTGTATACAGGATGGCTCCATGGTGATGTTACAACTTTCAGGAGTGAAACAATGGAAAATCCAGATAGAATGTAACAATATTATGAAATGGATGGTTGCTACTCACCATATAGCACAGATGCTGAGTCAGCATGTGGTGAGTAGCAACAATCCTTTTCATAATATTGAAACTTTCAGCGGTGATGCAGAAGGCCAAAGAAATCAATTTGAGGTAAGGGACACTGGTTCAAAAATGACCGAGTCCAAAGTGAAAATCGTTCTGATACCTCTGACAGTGGATACACGTACTGCTAGTGTTGTTGCTAACATTATAGGGTATGCAACTTTCCGAGGTGGTAGATGGACCGTGCAAGGAAAAAAATTCTTGTAGACATGGTCTCTAAAATACATAACTTAAGCGCTATGAACACTTGATCATCTCTACTATTGTGAAACACATCTTTTCTACTTAACAAGTACCCATAGCTCCTAAGGTATGCATTGTTTATTCATTTTTTGATCCATACTACCTCCATCAAAAATATGGGGATTGCACTACAAGAGATGTTGTTCACAGTATTGAAGATGAGCAAGTGCTCATGGCTCTTAAGGTACACATTAGGGAGCCTATTATTTTTTCCTTCTTTTAGTCCATGCTACCACCTGTGAAAGTTGACTACCTACTTGTTTGGCAACAACAGTACCGGTACATGTGTTCTACTGTCAGAGATATCAGAATGGCTTTCACTTGCAACTTTTGACTCTCTTATGAAACTTCCTGGCAGATTAAAACTGTATGCCGGACCGAAACTCGAAGTCAGGACCTTTGCCTTATGCATGCAACTGCTCCACCATCTGAGCTATCCAAGCACTGCTCATACTCACAGCTTTACTTCTGCCAATACCTCTGTCTCCTTCACAGAAGCTCATCTACGAACATTGCAATATCCTTTCTTCTGGGAGTGCTAGTTCTGAAAGGTTCGCAGGGGAGCTTCTTGGAAGTTTGGAAGGCAGGAGACGGAGGTACTGGCAGAAGCAAAGCTGTGGGTAAAGGGTGTGAGTCGTGCTTGGGTAGCTCAGATGGTAGAGCACTTGCCCGCGAAAGGCAAAGGTCCCGAGTTCGAGTCTCCGTCCGGCACACAGTTTTAATCTGCCAGGAAGTTTCATATCAGTGCACACTCCGCTGCAGAGTGAAAATCTCATTCTGGAAACATCCCCTAGGCTGTGGCTAAGCCATGTCTCCGCAATATCCTTTCTTTCAGGAGTGCTAGTTCTGCAGGGTTCGCAGGAGAGCCTCTGTAAAGTTTGGAAGATAGGAGACGAGGTACTGGCAGAAGTAGAGCTGTGAGGACGGGGTGTGAGTCGTGCTTGGGTAGCTCAGATGGTAGAGCACTTGCCCGTGAAAAGCAAAGGTCCCAAGTTCGAGTCTCAGTCCGGTACACAGTTTTAATCTGCTGGGAAGATTCATATCAGTGCAAACTCCGGTGCAGAGTGAAAATCTCATTCTGGAAACATCCCCCAGACTGTGGCTAAGTCATGTCTCCGCAATATCCTTTTCCCAGGAGTGCTAGTTACGCAAGACTCGCAGAAGAGCTTCTGTGAAGTTTGGAAGGTAGGAGACGAAGTATTGGCAGAAGTAAAGCTGTGAGTATGGGGCGTGAGTTTTGCTTGGTTAGCTCAAATGGTAGAGCACTTGCCCGTGAAAGGCATAGGTCCTGAGTAAAAGTTTCGGTGGGGCACACAGTTTTAACCTTTTGACTCTGTTGTTTCTTGAGCAGGGCCCTTCACCTCAGATTGATACATTTGCCCTTCTCCACCACCCTTGAAAGCTTAACATCATCGTGGAATCGTCCTGTATATGTGATTCATTATTTACATAATTATTTACATAAAAATACATACAAACAATCCACTCGTAATGGTGGAAATGGGAATGAGAACACATACAATGTAAAAGTATTTGATAACAACCGATATTAGACAATGACGTATCAGCATATCTTTGTAAGCCTGAAGGAATTTCTACAATAACATGTGTCATTTGTTACCTGGAAAAATTTACATTGACATTAATTTTGGGATGAAATGATGTGACACCATTGTGCAATGGAGCCAGGCTCTCTGTCAAAAATCTTATGCCTGATTTCATCAAAGTGACAGTTCTAAATGGCAAGTCAGAATGAGAAGATATGGTGATTCCACATATTCTCACCATTCACAGTAGCATACCATTTGATTTCAAATGACTTCAGTTCCTCAGCTGCCTTTCATTCTCAATGACCATCAACAAGATGCAACATCAATTGGTTCAAGTGTGTGCATTAAATGTGTAATATCCATGCTTGCCAGTTGATTTCTGCAGAAGACAGAAAGACCAAAAATTCCGTATATCCCAAAGCGCTTGAATATTTTTTTTTTTTGAGATCACATGTAATGCAGAAAAAATCATTGCCTTTCATTTATTTTCTGCATGCGAATGTGTCTGCTTTGTATATGTGTATCCACTTAAAAACAAAAACAAGCACTGCAATGCATGCCAGGCACAGCTAATACTGTTATAAAGTAGTCTGTTGTTTATTTATTGTTCATTCCCATAAAAAGAATGTGGGTCATTTATTACACACTCATGGACCTCCTGAAATTAAAATCCTTTACTTTTCATCCATTGCACAAGACTAGTTTTAAATTTGTTTACTGGCACTGTGTTCACAATTTCAGGTAACTTCTTGAAGTCGACAAAATCAAGATATTGGTAGCTGTTATGAGTCTTTGGCAGCCTAGTACATGGCATGTTAATTGATGTCTATTTATTGTGTTATGGTCATATTGTCCCCCATATGTCATATTTCCTTAGGTTTTCTTTAACAAAGGTATACAGACTATGTATGTCTATATTTAACTTCTTGAAATAATCTCTGCTTGATTCAAGTGTGCTAAGATTCTGCAGTGAATTGATAGCTTTCTTTTGCCATTTATACATTAATTTTGAGCCTAAGCAATTATCCCATAACAGCATCTCACAACTCAGGTGGCTGTGCAAGAATGCGAAATATGAGTATAACAGAAGTTCTTTACTGGCACTGCTCCTCAACTTGAACTGGGTTTGCCTTCCAAATGAGGAGTCTTTAACATCCCATTGACAATGAGGTCATTACAGATGGAGTACAATCTCGGATTAGGGAAGGATGGAAAAGGAAAGCAACTTAGCGCTTTCAAAGGAATCATCCCAGAATTTGTCTTAAGCAATTTAGGGAAAGCAAAGAAAACCTAAATCTCGGTGGCCGGAAGAGTATTTGAACCTTTGTCGTCCTGAATGCAAATTCAGTATAATAACCATTGTTTTCCCTCCTGATGAGAATAAATGAATAGCAGAACTGTTATTGTTTGTAGGCTACATTTTGCAGTAACAAATACACCGCACTGTAATCTCAGTCAGTACTACCCACAGAAACTGCTCAACACAAAAGCAATAATTCTTTCCTTAAACAAGTGAGAACATTGTTCATTTTTCAGCTTATACATTGTCACGTAGAAGAAGGTGTAAGTAGATGAATGATGAACACTAACTTCACTTAACGAAGGTTTATTCAGCACTTGCACACAGAAGAGCGCAGAGAGAACTGACTCCAGCCGGAACACATACGGTATACAAGGTGCATTCAAGTTCTAAGGCCTCCGATTTTTTTTCTCCGGACTGGAAAGAGATAGAAACATGCGCATTGTTTTAAAATGAGGCCGCGTTCATTCTCAATATCCCAGAGATGGCAGCACTGTACGGCAGATGGAATTTTACCGCCAGCGGCGAGAATGAGAACTGTTTTAAATACTTAAAATGGCGACGTTTTCCTTACTTGAACAGCGTGCAATCATTCGTTTTCTGAATTTGCATGGTGTGAAACCAATTGAAATTCATCGACAGTTGAAGGAGACATGTGGTGACGGAGTTATGGATGTGTCGAAAGTGCGTTCGTGGGTGCGACAGTTTAATGAAGGCAGAACATCGTGTGACAACAAACCGAAACTACCTCGGGCTCGCACAAGCCCGTCTGACGACACGATCGAGAAAGTGGAGAGAATTGTTTTGGGGGATCGCCGAATGACTGTCGAACAGATCGCCTCCAGGGTTGGCATTTCTGTGGGTTCTGTGCACACAATCCTGCATGACGACCTGAAAATGCGAAAAGGGTCATCCAGGTGGGTGCCACGAATGCTGACGGATGACCACACGGATGCCCATGTGGCATGTTGCCGAGTAATGTTGACGCGCAACGACAGCACGAATGGGACTTTCTTTTCGTCGGTTGTGACAATGGATGAGACGTGGATGCCATTTTTCAATCCAGAAACAAAGTGCCAGTCAGCTCAATGGAAGCACACAGATTCACTGCCACCAAAAAAAATTCGGGTAACCGCCAGTGCTGAAAAAATGATGGTGTCCACGTTCTGGGACAGCGAGGGCGTAATCCTTACCCATTGCATTCCAAAGGGCACTATGGTAACAGGTGCATCCTACGAAAATGTTTTGAAGAACAAATTCCTTCCCGCACTGCAACAAAGACGTCCGGGAAGGGCTGCGCGTGTGCTGTTTCACTGAGACAACGCACTCGCACATCGAGCTAACGTTACGCAACAGTTTCTTCGTGATAACATCTTTGAAGTGATTCCTCATGCTCCCTACTCACCTGACCTGGCTCCTAGTGACTTTTGGCTTTTTCCAACAATGAAAGACACTCTCCGTGGCCGCACATTCACCAGCCGCGCTGCTATTGCCTCAGCGCTTTTCCAGTGGTCAAAACAGACTCCTAAAGAAGCCTTCGCCGCTGCCATGGAATCGTGGCGTCAGCGTTGTGAAAATTGTGTACGTCTGCAGGGCGATTACGTCGAGAAGTAACGCCAGTTTCATCGATTTCGGGTGAGTAGTTAATTAGAAAAAAAATCGGAGGCCTTAGAGCTTGAATGCACCTCGTATATACAGCGACAGAACATTCCAGTACAATGGTTCTAGAATCTACTCGAACCGAATATAGAACTTAAAATGTTCAGTTCAGAGGAGTTTTGAAGTCACGGCCCTCCATGCAACAGTCTAGTACCATAACCACTACACTAAGGTGACTGTGCTAGTCAGGTTCTTCTGCGACATTGCTCCCTCCTTAAGAGAACAGAGTCTCAGTGTTACGTCCTCCTAGTCCAGGAACGTCATCCGTCCTGCGTACTCCGACTCCTGATGACTGATGTTCGCCCTGGCGGTGATCTTAGAACTTCCCTTGCCGCTAAGTTCTTCGTCACCTTTCTGCTTGCTGCCTGTCGCTGGAGCTTCGAATTTACCCTGGGTTGCAGGATCCTTATAGGGCTTCATCCGAAGGACGTGGACCGTATCTTTCGTCGTTTTGTGTCGGGGTCGAAATCTTCAACTTCATAAGTAACATCAGACAACTGTCTTACAACCTTATAAGGTCCAAAGTAGCGCCTGAGGAGTTTCTCAGAGATAACAATCTTCCGAACAGGAGTGAAGATGGTTCAGAATGGTTCAAATGGCTCTGAGCCTGCCCGCGGCAGGATTCGAACCTGCGACCGTAGCGGTCGCTCGGTTCCAGACTGTAGCGCCTAGAACCGCACGGCCACTCCGGCCGGCAGGAGTGAAAAAATCCAGACGAGATCACCAGTCTGGTGGACAACAGGGCGGTGGCTCACGTCCTTGGACGATCGTTTCCTCGAGCCTTCAGCGTGCAGAGTCGAGCTAACTGCCGAGCTTCCTCAGCTCTGGCCGATGTAGTCGTCGTCCAAGTCATCAGGATGTAACGGAAACACAGTGTCCATCGTCGTAGTCGCCTCACACCCACGCACCAGGAAAAATGGCGTAAATCCTGTGGTGTCTTGTTTGGCGGTGTTGTAGGCAAACGCCACGAAAGGTAGCACCTCATCCCAGTTGCTCTGCTCAACATTGACGAACAATGATAGCACGTCGGCCACGGTCTTATTAAGGAGTTCAGGAAGCCCGTTAGTTTGTGGATGGTAGGCAGTCGTCATATGATGAGTAATGTTCCATCGACGGTTTTTCTCTTTCACAAGATTCGATTGGAAAACTTTCCCTAGATCCGTAATTAGCGACCTTGGGCCACCGTGTTTTAATACAATGTCTTCTATGATGAATTTGGCTACCTCGAATGCTTCGTCTGTTCTCACGGCTTTTGTAACAGCATACCGCGTCAAATAATCAGTGCAAACAATAATCCATCTATTGCCACCAGCAGACGTTGGAAATCGTCCGAGGAGGTCGTCCCAACACGCTGGAAAGGCGGTTCGGCTGGTGGAATTGGTATGAGTCGGCCAGGTGGTTTCTGAGGACCTGCCTTTCTCCTCTGCCACTCTCGACAGTGCGACACATAGTGACGGACACTCGTAAATAAATCTGGCCAGAAAAATCTCTTGCAGATCCTGTCGTATGTCTTAATAAATCCTAAATGTCCGGCCTCAGGTGTGTCATGGAATTTCTGTAGAACATCTAAGCGCATGTGTTTAGGAATAACTGGTAGCCACCTCTTGCCATATGGATCAAATTTTTTCTTGCAAAGTAATCCATAAACTACCTTAAATAGTCCTTTCCCATCCTCTGACCGATTTAAGGCAACCATAATTTGAGATATCTTGGCGTCCTTCTTCTACTCAGCAGAGAGATACTGGAGTGCAGCGAGACAGTCACTATCTTCAGCAAAGTTTAATGGTCTTGCACAGGGTTTCTTGAGAGACAGTCGGCATCTTGGTGTTTTCTTTCACTTCTGTACACTATGGTAATGTCATACTCTTAAAGACGTAGTGCCAACTGGCGAGTCTTCCTGTTGGATCCTTAAGACCTGTCAACCAACAAAGTGAATGATGGTCTGCAACAACTGTGAATGGCCTTCCATAGAGATACTGTCGAAATTTGCACATGGTCCAGATCACAGCAAGACTTTCTCTTTCTGTAGTTGAGTAGTTTCTCTCGGCTTTTGTAAGTGTCCTAGATGCATAAGTTGTAACCTCTTTTCCATCCGAAATCTGCACCAGAACAGCACCGATCCCGTACCCACTGGCATCTGTGAGTAGTTCTGTAGGTGCTCTCTCATCATACAGACCAAGTACAGGGTCAGTCGTCAGAGCTTGTCGCAGTACATCGAAAGAATCTCGTTGAGCACCACCCCAGATAAATGTAGCATCAGCTTTTAACAATTCTTGGAGTGGCCTGGCTTTGATACAAAAGTCTTTGATAAAACGACAGTAATAAGATCACAATACGAGGAAGCTTCTCACATCTCTTATACTTTTAGGAATAGGAAATTCCGTTATAGCTTTCGCCTTTTCCGGGTCTGGCCGCACACCTTCGTTTGACCCAAGGTGCCCAAGTATTTTGATTTCTTTTGCTCCAAAAAGATACATTCTTGGATTAAGTTTCAGTCCAGCTTCTTGGAGACACCTAAGAACGGCCCTCAGTCTTTTTATATGTTCATCAAATGTCTCTGAGAAGCCGGCCGCGGTGGTCCCGCGGTTCTAGGCGCGCAGTCCGGAACCGTGCGACTGCTACGGTCGCAGGTTCGAATCCTGCCTCGGGCATGGACGTGTGTGATGTCCTTAGGTTAGTTAGGTTTAAGTAGTTCTAAGTTCTAGGGGACTGATGACCACAGCAGTTGAGTCCCATAGTGCTCAGAGCCATTTGAATTTATCTCTGAGAACACTATAATGTCATCTAAATAACAAAGACATCGTCCACTTCGGGTGCATTAGAAGATTATCCATCATTTGTTCAAAAGTTGCTGGTGCATTACACAAGCCAAACGGCTTTACCTTAAACTTATACAGGCTCTCAGGGGTGATGAATGCAGTTTTCTCACGATCATCCTCATCTACTTCGATTTGCCAGTATCCCGAGTACATGTCCGTGGTTGAGAAAAACTTAGCCCGCTTCAGACAATCTAGTGCATCGTCAATTCGTGGAAAAGCGTAAATGTCCTTTTTAGTTATCTTATTAAGCTTCCTGTAATCAGCACAAAAGTGCCAACTGCCATCCTTCTTCCTGACGAGGACCACTGGTGACGACCGTGGGCTCTGCGAAGGCTGAATGCTGTCATTCTTCATCATTTTCTCTACCTCGTCGCGAAATATTCGACGTTCCGTTGCTGACACACGGTATGCTCTCTGGCTTATTGGTTGATGGTCTCCAGTGCTAATAGGGGGCTTCACCGTCGATTTGTCTAATTTTCTCTTCACCTGTGGATTGAAGCATTCAGAGAACTCTTGAAAAATGGCAAGTAGCTTCTTCTGTTGTTCCTTAGTGAGATCTGGTGATAATCGAGCTAGAAGATCTGATTTCAGAGTGGTAGCGCTAATTTCGCCCACAGACTCGGCATAGGAGGTTTGTATGTTGTTCAGCTGTTCCGCAATTAACAGCTGAACGTTTGCAACGCACATGCGTCTTGGAAGCATCAGCGGTTGTCGGCGACAGTTGACTATCCACAGTTCACCGAATCCGTTCTTAGACGAGACGTCAGAGGCTGCGATGACCAAGTTATTCTTCAGTGGTATGCTTCTCTTACATTCCACTACGAGATCCATGGGTTGATGCATGGCATGACACATGACAGTTACCTTTCTAATGCTGTCTGCTGGAATGCTCACCTCATCCGGCACATATAGTCTCCACACACTCGGATGCGCATCTTCCTGTCCGCAGTATCTCATCTCGTCTAGCATAATCTTCGAGTGACCACAACCTACAGGGTGGTCCATTGATCGTGACTGGGTCAAATATTTCACGAAATAAGCGTCAAACGAAAAAACTACAAAGAACGAAACTTGTCTAGCTTGAAGAGAGAAACCAGATGGCGCTATGGTTGGCCCGCTAGACGGCGCTGCCATAGGTCAAACGGATATCAACTGCCAATTATCCTTCCTCCCATAATGCCGCACCATACATTAACCCACCAAGGTCGCTGATGTTCCACTTGTCGCAGCCATAGTGGACTTTCCGTTGCCCAATAGTGCATATTATGCCGGTTTACGTTACCGCTGTTGGTGAATGACGCTTCGTCGCTAAATAGAACGCGTGCAAAATAATCTGTCATTGTCCCGTAATTTCTCTTGTGGCCAGTGGCAGAACTGTACACGACGTTCAAAGTCGTCGCCATGCAATTCCTGATGCATAGAAATATGGTACGGGACAATCGATGTTGATGTAGCATTCTCAACACCGACGTCTTTGAGATTCCCGATTCTCGCGCAATTTGTCTGCTACTGATGAACGGATTAGCCGCGACAGCAGCTAAAACACCTACTTGGTCATCATCATTTGTTGCAGGTCATGGATGATGTTTCACACGTGGCTGAACACTTCTTGTTTCCTTAAATAACGTAATTAACCGGCGAACGGTCTGGACACTTGGATGATGTCGTCCAGGATACTGAGCAGCATACATAACACACGCCCGTTGGGCATTTTGATCTTTTTTTTTTTTTTTTTTTTAGAGGTTGAGCCCCTCCACGCCCACCACACCGGCATGATGGCCAACACAAAAGGTCTACTGCCATCTCTGCATAAGGGTTAGTATTCACTAAAGTGAGGTGTCGCAGGATGTGCGTACGTCTGGTTAGGATTAACCATTAATACGCGCTCATCTGGAGATAGATTGGTCGAAATCTGACGAAGGGTAGCGGTTTGAAGGGCAGAGGAAAAAAAGTTCCAAAGCAAGAGCCAAGGGAAAAAAACCTCTGCGAAAGTTAGGTCGGGCGGCAAGAGCAGTAGCGGTTGTCTTGCTGCCTGCGATAGGTTGTGCAAGGATAGGCTTTGTTAGTAGTGGGAATCATGCATGCCGATACCTTGACGTGCGTTTGTGCTGCTCGGCGGCTGGCGCTGGGTGCTGGTACAGAGTCCTCGTTCAGCGTCCTGCAACCTGCAACAGTTAGGTTTGTTATCGGTCTTGTGTCCGATAGGTCATATACCGGAGGCACAGTGTGAGGGAGTGTTGGCAGATTGTTCGTGCGTCTGTGGGCGAGCTCGTCGGTGTCCCTGCTGTGGCCTGTTGGTCGGCTCTAATAGCAGCTGGTAGTTGCCAGTCAGTGTTGCTGATATGCAGGGGCTTACCGACGTTTGTCGCTGTTTGCGTATGTTAGTTTACCATAGGTGGTTATGCCCTAGCTAGCAGTGTCTTTGGCCGCTTGTGTTTCCACCTGTGGTTGTGATCGTAGTTTCCCAGAGTGAGGATGAAAGGATTGTTCGAGTGTCTCGATTTCCTGTATAGTCGTGTGGCGTGTTTCTTGAATACTTCCTTGAGGGTATCAAGGCGGTATTCATGGTGAAGATCCACGGTGCGTGTGTAGCGTGGAGCATTGCTAATGATTCGTAGCACCTTGTTCTGTATGATCTGCAGGCGGCGCAGTCGTGTGGGAGCTGCATATCCCCAGACGGGAGCTGCGTACGTCATCAGAGGTCTAATCAGTGTCATGTATAAGGACCTCGACACCCTCCTATTCAGTGTGCTTTCCCTGTTGAGCATTGGGTAGAGCTGTTTGAGCCTCGCGTGCGCTCGGTTGGCAACGTATTCGATGTGGTCCCCCCATGTAAGTTTCCGGTCCAGCCAGACACCAAGGTATCTGACTTTCTCTCGGAAACGTATTGGGCGTGTATGTAGTGTTATCGGTCTACAGTGTTGGTGTTTGCGCAGTAGTTTCGGTCTGCGTGTGAACCGAACTGCTTCGCACTTGTCGACGTTTACTTTAATACGTCATCGCTCCAGCCAAGGCTCAGCTGTTCTGAGTGCTGTCTGTATTCGTGAGTTGATGTTCGACGGTTTCCAGTCTTGCGCGAGGATGGCTGTGTCAACCGCGTAGACGGCTAACGTCGTGTTTCGTGTCGCTGGGAAGTCATTAATGTACAGGTTAAACAAGATGGGCCCTAGGATGCTTCCTTGGGGTACTCCAGCTTGGATACCGTGTTGTGTTGATTGTTTATCCTGCACGCTAGTGTTGAAACATCTGTTCGTGAGATATGAGTGTATGAGACGTAGGAGTCCGTCCGGGAAACCAGCTTCGCTTAGTTTGCGTATGAGTCCGTTGTGCCAGAGACGATCGAAAGCCTTTTCGATGTCTAGGAACACGGCCCCTGTGGCTTTGTTCATGTTGTAGCCGAGTGTTATATGTTCGACTACGCGGAGGAGTTGTTGTGTTGTCGAGTGGTGATTCCTAAAGCCGAATTGCTCCGGTCTTAGGGTGTCTTTGGCGATGCAATGCCTAGTGATACGTTTTAGTATTACCTTCTCAACAATCTTGCTGAGCGAGCACAGCAGACTGATGGGTCGGTAATTTTGTGGGAGGGAGTGGTCTTTCCCTGGCTTCCTGAACATCAGGACCTTGGCCGCCTTCCAAAAGTCAGGGAAGTGTTGGTGTGTCAGGATAGCATTCGTTAAGTGTGTGAGGTCTTTTTCGCAATTGGTAAACGGTCCATTTTTAAACGGGTAATGTATCACGAAGCAAATACCGTCCGCCGGCCGGAGTTCGCAGGCACGATAGCTTAGCGTGTTCGGTCAGAGGGCTAGCTGCCCTCTGTAATAAAAAAACTGAGTTAATGGATCAACAACGAACTACTTCGGGTGTCTTTCGACGTCCGCCCAGAGCAGATACAACGAACGAAAACAAACAAAATGAGATTAAAAAAAAAAAAAAAGTTGCCGTGCGATTCTAGGCGCTACAGTCTGGAGCCGAGCGACCGCTACGGTCGCAGGATCGAATCCTGCCTCACGCATGGATGTGTGTGATGTCCTTAGGTTAGTTAGGTTTAATTAGTTCCAAGTTCTAGGCGACTGATGACCTCAGAAATTAAGTCGCATAGTGCTCAGAGCCATTTTTGAAATACCGTCCGCACTGGTGGAATGTTACGTGATACCACGTACTTATATACGTTTATGACTATTACAGCGCCATCTGTCACAAAGCGAATAAAGTGGTCCAACTAAAACATTCATATTTCTTTACGTCCTACACGAATATGTAATAAAAAATGGGGGTTCCTATTTTTTAAAAAACGCAGTTGATATCTGTTTGACCTATAAAGCAGAGTCAACTAATGCAGAGGTATTTTGTGACAATATTTTGTCCAGGGTTTCAAAAATGGTCATCTTCCATTTCGTCATCACCTTCCTCATACATTTGTTTCATTAAATTATCGACGTCTGCATCTGGACCACCAAACCGATGTGCCTTTCGAACTTTAACTGACTAGCTATCTTCTGAGTTTGGGTCGGCTGGGGCTATATAATACCACGAAAGTTTTAGTACGAAAACCAACACGTTGTGACTTTTATCATCCAGCAGAAATCTTCAACAATCATTTCTACAACAAACTATTAATTTTTGCTATAAAGTCTTTCACTTTCACGATGCTTGAAAATTCAGTACAAATGCACTGAATATTTGTTAGACGCGACTTAGTTTTGAATGTGAGACATATATTAACAGAATTATGTGATTGGCCGTATGCATTGTTTCTGAAGCTTATAACATCGGATAACTGTATTTTTCCTTCAACGACAAATATGTCTCCGTTTTCGTGATTTCAAGTAAGATAAAATCTTTCACTTTTTTCTAATCTGTCTAATTACAAGGTCCCTTTAGCGTATCAACTAAGGGCCGATCGTACAAACTCCGGTTATCAGCCGTTTAACTCTATTCTTGGAATAGGGCAGGAAACGCAGTATGTCAACTCGGAACAACGCGTAAATGGAGTGTAAACTTGGGATAATTTAACCGGTGATTTCGGCCCAGGTTAGCTAGTTTATCTGAAAAATAGGTTTTGACGATGGCAGGAATAGTTATAGAATCAGGCAGTGATCGCGAGATCTTGGCAGAATTGTTTGTTATACTGAAAAATAAGAAGAAAGTGAGACATCGTCTCAATTATTTCGAAAAATACGATTCCGAATTTATATCTGGATTTCGTCTGTCGAAGGAAGTCGTACTTCGTCTTAAGATCTCGTAAGTGAGAAACTGGAGCATATGACTGACAGGTGAGGCTATTTCTCTGTTTCCCAACATAAACAGTTTGTAGCAATACGCATTTCTGTTTTCGCTAAAAGTGACATCTCGTCATTGTGCTTAATCTCAGGTAACACTCAAATAAAATAGCGGAAATAGATAAACTGACATGATCCTATAAGCCCCGGAGCTCTGGGTACTCCATTTCTGGTCGTTACAAAACCGTCTCCACTTTACCATTTTGAAGATCCTGCCTATTGAGCCAACTGTAACAACGTGTCAAAGACAAATAAATTTGACTGTTATTCTAGGCAAAAATGTTTCACGAAAATTGAAAGCTATTTGTTCTTTCGGTTGACTTGAAGCTTCGACAGTTGCTCTTTTTATTTCGACGTAGAATTTTTCCTTTAAATATCGCAACGTGGCGACTTTTCAAAGCCTACCAAAACTTGTAGCATCTTTCTGCAGTCTGTACCCCGGGGTTTCATTTGTCGTCGATGGCACATGGTTGCCAACACTTGTATTTTATTCTATTGTCAACAACGGATGCCGAAATGATGGTAGCGATTTGAAAATGTGGTCATATGAAAATTCTGTACCTTGGTCTGTTAGATGATGACTAGTGTTATTGACCTAGTCATGGCTAATCCAAAAAGACGTGCAATTTTATCTTATTTTGTGACGTCATAATAATTGTTTCATCGAACTTGTGAAATTGCCTTTGAGCCGAAGTAACCTGTGACATCAATTCCAGCTGTTGAAAGGTTAGGAAACGTGTATTCTTTCGAAACTCATAATTTCGAGCACTGTTTTAAAGGTGAGCCAATTCCATATATCTGCCTAATTTAACATTATTTTCCTTCTGCCCTGTTGTGACATATAGGGTATTAATGTAGCTTTCACCATATAGTACATCTGCATGATACTTTATTTGACAAATCTCGGTGTTGTTTTGCTGCTTCGAAATTTTCTTTCTTGATAGTTATATTTAAAAGAGTGAAAGCGCTTATTTGGCTTGCTGTACGTTTTGGGTGGCTTCTAGGTTTTCGCAATCCCGCCTTAATAAAGTTCGTTACAGTATGTGTAGCATTCTGTTAATCCAAATTTGTATCAGTGAAGTGAATGTCGGCACGCCAGTGCCAGAGCGAAATAAAAAACGAAACCATCAATTGTCGCAAAAGTAGCATCTTAATACAGTGGTGTTGCCGACATTTAGTAAATATTGCAATCTACAGAACTTGTTTTCAGAACTACATTAGTAGGTTTCCAGTGTGTTATGAAGTTGAATCTGGTGGAGGGGGGGGGGGGGAAGAGGGAGAGATTACATAAAAAATTATTGTAGTAAAAGTATGTATTTGTTCTGTGTGTTATTCGGGGCACAAACCAATCTGTGGTGACATTTGTAACTTACGTTGTGTTGTTCTTGGGCATCCTAGTGATCCTTGACCCACTTTGGTGGTACAATCTGCTGACAAAAAGACAATAAGTGAATTGGTAACATTTCAGTATTTCATCTCACTCATTTTGAATGTTTCTCACGTATGAGAGTTCAGTGAGAGCTGTCAGCAGATTATAATTTGACATCCACTGTTTATTAGAGCCCTCCTTTAGACTTATCTATGCATTTTGGTCTAGCAGTGTGCATATGCTTATTGCTCATACATTTTTTCCAATGTCATGTACCCACCTTCCACCTGATCATTGTTTTGGTCTGTTTGTATCTTGCGAAATCAAGAAAAACAGACCATTCATTTACCTAACTGCATGCCCCCACTCACCATTATTTCACTCTCTATACAGTTATATCTTCCTCCACAATGCAATGTTTGTGTGGTTAAAGAGACGTATCAGATATGCATAGAAAATTCAGTAAGGCACATTGTATGCACATAACTGTGTGGTGCAACTGGTATCTAAGATCACATGCTCTCTTCACAGTGAAAGTTACGTAGTGGACCCCTTGCATTTTTTGTAGTTCTTGTATGATAGATGTGCATAATATGCATTGAAGTACTCATTGGAGACTTGTTCATATCATTTTCTGAATTTCCTTTTGCAATTTTAATGCCTTCAAATGTGGTGTGAACGTAAACATTTAGCTACACCACACATCAGTCTGACACAACAACCTTTACTTGGAACTCACATTTGTTGACTTTGCCAAATCACAACCAGATCATTTCATTGTAACCTAGATCTTGGGTTATATTATAGACCTGTCAGTTACCACAACTGAGATTTCAGAGGAGGTCCAGTGACACCCTTGAGCCCTCGACACTTGCAGATGTTTGAAATTCAAATACTGTGCTGAAGAACCATAGTAGTTACATGACTGCAAGACCATAAATCCGAATGTGTCGTGTATGAATACCTGAGTGTTCTGGGGTGGATTTTTTCCACTGGGAGCAGGATTTGACTTCTATATTGCCCTATGCTTGGCCTAGACGAAAAATGCCTGTTTTCGAATGTGCTACTGAAACGTTTTAATTGTTCTGGATTCCATGAGAACATTGCCAAACATTTTGATCACCAGTGAAAACTGAATAAACAACTAAATAGGCTTCTAGATATGTTATCACCCATTCTGTTTTGCTAGTGTTAAATTTATAGTAAGGGGAGCACACCAGCTCAAAAGGGTAAAGCCAAATAAAAATTAGTTTAAAATGTGAAATTGTCTGTTCTCTGGTTCATCAAGATCATGTATCTGTAGAACTCTGTGTTTGTGTGCAACCAGTGTTCGAAATTCAACAAATATAGAGACTAGGGAAACACAAGCTGATGAAGATAATAGCCTTGCGCAACAAAAAATTGATTTTTGTATCTTATTTATTGATAGAAAGACCATTCAGTACAACAGCATGGGACATGGAACTTAATAGCAAAATATATACATATATAAAACATAAACAAATTAGGAAAGGATTTGGTGAGGATAGGGCAGAAAGTTGGCCATGGCCTAATCAATAGAATCAACCAAGTATTCATCTTAGCAATTTGCAAAAAGTCAAGTCTGGATGGCCGGATGGGGAATAAAACCCACTCCTCGTGAATACTAGTCCAGGGTGTTAAGACTGGCATAGCCACACGATTTGAAGGGAAATTACAAATACGTAATCTACACCGAGATTGTGACATGCACAAGAAGTCAAATCACTGACATAAGTATATCCGAATTAAAAGTACTTTGTGAATGACATTTCAGCAAGTTGAGTGGTGGAGGACAGCTGCCATCCAATCCTAGTTCTTTCTCAGATGCTGTACGCGTGCTGTGTTGCATGTTTTGTGTTACGTGCAGTAATTTTAATGTGAGAGTTTTGATATTAAACACTTACAAAAACTAAAAACACATGAACATTTTATACATCACTGCTGCAAAATATAACACGCAAGAAACGTGGTGCCACTCTATCCATCTAGCATCAGATCTCCTCTCGGAGGTGGTGTATTGCACAGCATCTGAAGCAGAGGAAACAGAAAACCAACTGTAGAAACAATTCTTTTGCAAAGAAAAATGCCGCATAGATGTTACCTCAGCTAACAAAACTCGACAGTGAATAAGGACTTAGTATTCTTGCGAACTAACTTACTTAGATTGTAAAAATGCTTCTCAATAAGAAATAATTTTAACTCTTCACTAAAAGCTGTTTCTGTCTCCAACATCTTTATGTAAGTTCGCAGTGCATTTGCAAGTCATAAACAGGGTATCTGACAAAAATCTAAATCTTTGTTTCAGAGTGAAAATGTTAACACATTGAGTAATTAGTCATATTTACCAAGTTCTCGTCAGGTGTGCAGAGTGTGCCATCTGCTGTTTTTTACTCACTTCTCTGAAACTTCACATTTGCACTTTGTTGACAAATAAAGGGAAGAACATACAATAAGACACTAATTTCTCTGGGTCGACAGAAGCGTCCGATCCCACGCGTCGGCTTTGACCCGTGGCGTAAGGGTGTTGTCGTGTGTGACGTCATGACGGCGCGGAGTTTGGTTTGAGTGTGGCTGTCTCCAGTTCTGTTTTATCTTATTTTATTTACTTTTATGATCTGTTCGTTCTATCTCGTGAGATTTTTTTTCTAAAAAAGACAAAAAACACTAATCAGCTACTGAAGCATCTTTATCTTCTATGGGTTGCAGGGGTTACGACCCCTGGGGAGGTGGGTGGGTATTCATGCATGGCTGTCTTCACTTACACGTTGTAGCTACGCAAGGCATCTAAATTTGTTTATATTTAGTTTGCCCCCCACCCAAAACACCCCATTTCCCGCGCTTGTCCCGTTAGTGTCATTAGGCTTCTTGTGGAAAGTGTGTGTGTTTGTTTTTTGTTTCCGCCATATTTGTGACGTCATGGGTCAAAGCAGACGGGTGGGATCGGACGCTTCCGTATTTCCATTTCTCTTTTGCAATGTGTGAGTATTACATGTGTTTATGTATATTATTTGAAAACAGTGTTTAAAGTGTTATGCTATGCAGTTTGATGCTGCTGTGTTGATTGGGCAGATAAAAAGGTAGGACTCTTCTGTTTTGTGCTGGCCTCTTTGTCTCTTTGTGACTATCTGCTGCAAAGTGTTTTCACAATTTGATTTCTTTCAAAACTTTTTCAGTGAGTGTCCAGTCATTGTCATTAGCCGCTTCAAAGCCACATTTCCGTCCCTTCTTAGCCCTTTCTTTCTGTTTGCAACAATGTCCAAATTTCACAGTCATACATACAGTGAGTCAAGATTAAAATCTAGATGATTTCCTTTCTCTTTTATATGAAACCACTTTTTCACTAATATCTGTCTTCTGTCATCATGGTGCCTAAATAACAAAATTCCTTAACTTTTCCCATTTAATTTTGTTCGATTTTATCCGTTATCCTTCTTATCTTTGATTTGCTTTAATCACTTGTTTGAGTTTTTCCTGTAAATGTTAGGTTCTACCTATCTCAGGCTGGCAGAAAATTGCAAAGTATATTCTGCATATGTTTTTTACGGAAATACGGAAGCATCCGATTCCACCTGTCTGCTTTGACCCATGACGTCAGGAATATGCCAGAAACGACCATCCACTAAGACTCCAATATGGCACCTATGATGTGATTACGTAAACATAAACACAAAAATACATCGAAAAACCAACACACACACCTTCCACAAAAAACCTAATCAAACTAACGGGACAAGCATGGGAGGTTTTTTGGTTGGGGACAAACTAAATATAAACACACACCATTACACAAACGACAAAAAACACTAAAATAACAAGACCCCACAACCTTCCCAAATTCCACTACACACAAAATCCACTGGAATCGATCACTTACCTTGACCTATATAGGTCAACAAGAACTACCAATACCACACCATAAATCTCAAAACATTCACCACCACCCCACTTAATACTACCCCAAAAATACACCCAGAAAATCAAAATTACAATCGAACACTTCCCTTGACCTGTTATTTTTAACATCATCTCCACATATAGCTGTCCCTGGTCAGAGACGCCGGAATTTTAGTAAGCCTCATTTCTTCACGACACACTGAACACTTCATGACTTCAGCCAACAGGCCGAATAGCTGAAGAAATTTTATTAGACACAACGCACTGTCCCCCATCATCGCCGACACCCAAAAACTGTTGACCTTGTCAGTCATATCCATACATACCAAAGACATAAACAATTCAATTTACCAAAATTCACACACGATGAACAGAAAAAAAACTACAATAACGTCGACATAACAAAACCAAAATCGTTAACTCACTGAAAAATATTCCGCTGAAAGCACAGTCACCACCGATACCACACAGTGCAATGCTACCACGCAAGTGAACCCCATAGGCCACATAACACGCTACCCATAAACATACCACCAGAGAGAACCACCGACCACAACAGTACGCCACGTATAAACATGCCACATACGCAAACTAAACCAAAAACATCACCTAACACACAACACACCACCAGAGAGCACCACCGATCACATCAAAATGACACCTACAAACACGCCACTCTCACAAACTAAACTCTGCGCCGTTACAACGTCACACACCACAACAGCCTCACGTCACTGGTCAAAGCCGTCAGGTGGGATCGGACGCTTCTGTCAACCTTTTTTTACTATCAGATGTTTGGGCAATATCGTCCTGAGTTTGTATGCAGTGAATGAGAATTCCTTCACTATAATTTCAGACATTTTAGCTTTGAAGGTGTTTATAGATTCTTTTCTGGAATGCTGAAACATATGTGGTGCTAATGAGCACATTGTTTTGTTGCTTCTTTTAAAAAAAGTCTGTACCCTCCAAGTTAGTTGGTTATTTGCATGCCAGTGGACCATAATGGCAAACTCTTGCCATAATATGCCAACAGTCAGTTTTACACTTTCTCGCAGCTAAAAATGTGGCAACATGCTGACTGATTATGTGATTTCTTAACTTGCCTTTTTCCCCTC
This sequence comes from Schistocerca nitens, assembly GCF_023898315.1. Lineage (NCBI taxonomy): Eukaryota > Metazoa > Arthropoda > Insecta > Orthoptera > Acrididae > Schistocerca > Schistocerca nitens. The sequence continues at coordinate 135,530,223 of NC_064624.1, forward strand.
TCACACCTACTGTGATTTATTTCTGTGTAACAGGAGTTATCAAGGAGATAGGATTTCAACTTGTGTTTCAAGTTACTTTTTTTTATCTTCTTGGCTATTTATATTACTGGGTATTTGGGCAATGATTTTTGTGGCCGAAAACATCACTTCTTTCTCTGTTTCACTAAGACTGTCTGATAAATAGTATACATCATTTTTGCTTCCAGTGCTGTATTTATGAATTCACTGTTGTTTTCAAACTATGATTGGTTATTGACAGCAAACTTTCTAAGGATATACATACATTGTGAGGCTGGTGTTATGTCCAACCGTTTAAAGAGCTGTCTACAAGAGATGGTTAGAACCAGTTGTTACACATTTCATCAGTGACAAGTCACTAATGACTGAAAATAGGAAGGTTACCTCTCCAGATTTTCATCTACAAGATCTGATATTTCAAATGTAGTACTCCAGAGCTTAGATATTTAAGATGCTCAGTAACATGCGATGTTTAGTTAAGGTTGTTACCAAGAATTTAAAATATTCTGTTTTATTTATTAGTTTACTCTCCTGCATTATTACTAATGGTGTAATCAGGCATTGTGCAATTGTGTTGCATGCGTTATGTTTTATCTAAACTTAGTGACATACCATATGCAAAGAAACAGTTATTAATTTTCAAGATTATTATTATTATTATTATTATTATTAATGTTTCATATTGTTGTTGTTGTTTCTTTTCGTTCTAATAATGGGACCATAGGGACAGGCCCTCTTTGGTTATTTTCTTCGTGCTTACAGAACCTGAAATTCATCACCCAGACCTGAATTTCCTAAAGCAGTAGAACACAATTATCAAAAACGTATGAAAAAAATACCTTCAATGATCAGTAGATTTCAGAGTGCTGTTAAGCAGAACACACTTGTAATTTATAAACACTGTTGTCTGTAGCCGACTGGTAGCATAATTCTTGCGGATGTAGTGTTGCTGGTTTGACTCTCACTAGCAGCTTTATTACTTTCTTAGATTTCCATACTTATTAATAAATAGAAACATTAATCAACAAGTGTTGACAAATAACTTTTATATAAAAAAAATCTTTATATTTTTAGTAACAGATCACTTGAAAATGCCAGTATTCACAACACAATTAAAATTTGGGGGAAAATATCAAATAGAAAATAAAATATTTTTTTAATTTTTGGAGATTGAGCAGTGTTACTAATGTATGTAATTACTTTGCATCATTTTTGCATGTCTACACCAGATTGTTATTTTCTTTTCATGTTACCAGTGATGAAAACCAAAACAAGAAAAAGCATTAAAAGTTATGAGTCTTTGTCGACAAACATAGATTTTTTAAAAAAAAAAAAGCCATGCTATTAGCAAGATTGTGCCATGATAACAAGACTTTTATGCCACACAATTAGGTGATGGCAACCAAGTTAATAAATTACAAATGTCTGATACTTTCCAGCACTTGAAAAACCAAAATTGTCCACAATTTGAATTCTTTGATCTCTTGGTAGATGTCAGCCACCAAATTTTGGTTCTTATGTCCACTTAACAGTCTTTACAAGCTGTCTTTGAGTCAAAATCATGCAGTTTGTCACCAGTTTTCCATAAAGCTGACCTAGATTTAAATCTGTTTGTAGGGAGCAGCCCACTGAACTATCAGCTATGGACAACTGGAACAACTCGACATCGTGGCAGCAACAGTACCAGCGCGGCGGGCAGGCTTCGGCAAATGAGTACGCTAGTGGCGGCGGTGGAGATTCGCCAGTGACGAGACAGGACCGCCCAGCCCGGGACTTCCGCTCGTCGGGGGAGGCGTATGGCGGGGGACGGGGCACACGGGGGCGGCACCGTGGAGGTCCACCACCTCGCGGTGCATTCCCTGGCCGTCGTGGCAGGGGGAGGCAGGCACCCGCCCCCTTCTCTGTCGATGCCGAGGAGTTCGTTCCGCGCAGCCAGCAGAGTGGCCAAGTCAATGGCACCAACTGGGAGGTGAGACTGCAGTGTTTCCTCTTTTCTGATGCTTATCCAGGGTGTATACGACCCGGGACAGCTGGGAGATCTGGGAAAGACCCGGGAATGTTTTCATCCGGGAGAAAGCCAGGATAAACCTGGGAATTGTTTAGAATTCCGGGAATTTTTTTGTTTTGTTTTAATTTTCAGTTAAATTTTTGAAATTTTGAGTGGTAAGAAACAATTATCTAACAAAGGATTTTGTGTATCCCACTACTTCAGAGTAATACTGCAGCAATAAAACATGAATGAGAGAGAAAAAAAAAGAACGAAAATGAAACTTAAGTTGCAAAGGAAATGTGCCATATACCGTATTTACTCGAATCTAAGCCGTACATTTTTCTGGTTTTTGTAATCCAATAAACTGCCTGCGGCTTAGAATCGAGTGCAAAGTAAGCGGAAGTTCTGAAAAATGTTGGTAGGTGCCGCCACAACTAACTTCTGCCGTCGAATATATGTAGCGCTACACAGGGATGCTTTGCAGGCACGAAGATAAATACTGGCACCAAAACCTCTGCATTAGCAAATAAATTAAAAGAAAAGGTAGAAGAATGTAAACATTATGCCGCGTATTCTTTCGTGTTTGCTGCTATCTCATTTAAATCCTGTCTGCCTAATAAACTACAAAACTAGAGTGAGACAACAGCAAACACGGAAGAATATACATGTCATATCATGTCATGTTTATATTCGTATTATTCTTATGCTGAATAGTGATGGTCAGAAATGAAGCACGGCAACTGACTAGATTTTTAAATCTAAAATATTTCTAATTTCTGTGCAGAATGTAATGTACTAAAGAGGCATCTGCAAAGATTTTCAAATGGAGAAAAATGTTCACTAAACTCTCGTTCAGAACATCTTCTATCATACGCCGTCTATCATTTGGTTCTTGTTGATCATTATCAAAGAAAGCAGCAGTGTAAGTAATAACAAATTGCAGTCTATTGCTTTTGTTTCGCTTATGAGAACATTCCTCTCTCTCTCTCTCTCTCTCTCTCTCTCTCTCTCTTTTTATTTAAAAAAACAGCGGTAGAGAGCCATGCCGCGAGCAGCTACAGGTCGTAAACACTCATTATCAAAATGCGACAAACAATGTATGACACAGTACAATAATGCATTTTCAGCTTAGAGTGACGTAAACACCTATAACAAGAGAAAGGCACTTATCAGATCAAAGCAAAATAAGCAATTGATTCAAACCAGATGAAGCACGTGAAAAAGGAAGGGTACCCGTATGAATACGGATGGAGCGCCTGACACATAGCAATGGCTACTTGGTAAATCTTAACTGTTAAGCTTACGACTCGAACCAAACTACTGTAGCTGTATCTTCATCCTTTCTACCTAAATTTTGTGTCGTGCTACAATGGATCAACTTTGCTTCAGTTTGGAGATGCGGTCTACAATTTTTCTCTACCCTTGAATTTTGAGTCTCAGATTTCAGGTGCGGCTTAGATTCGGGATTTCGAGTCTCATTTTTCAGGTGCAGCTTAGATTCGAGTAAATACGGTACAACAACGAAACACTGTGCTCATACAAGCGTCTGCCAACAGCAAAATGTGTCAAAGACCTCAGGAAGGCTGTGCAGTGCTTCATAACAACAAATTGCCTCCAATGAGCGTGACATCTTAACTGTTTATATTAGATTCGTTTGAGCAGTTGCTGGCGGGCTCATATGCATGCACAGTTGAGTCACGCATGTGTAGTACGTTCTCCTGCTAGTGGCTACAGAAATGTAGCTGTTACCTGTATAAGCAGCAGCAATATCATGCAAGCTGCCAGATTCATTGCGCAAAAACCGGGGTATCTACCACAGGCGGCAATTTCAGGGAAAGAGAGGGGGGCCACCAAATTCATATTCTTGAGGGGGGAAAAAACAGTGTTTCACAAAGCACCAGTATGCAGCACACGTTGGTCTGTTGATTAGTCATATGATTTTGAAACGCATCCATGTTGGTTTCTGAACGTATTAAATTTATTTCTGAATGAATCATAAGTTGATTTTTTAATGTGTGCATATTGTACATCATGTCTCTGCCAAGGGAATCCCCGTCTCATCTAAAAATAAACTTTCCTGCAGACAGAAGAGGACAGGGCTATACAAGCTGAGCAGAATAAAGCTGAACGGGTGAATGGCAGTCGCTGTTTGTTTATGTGATTGACTGGGTTTGCGAATGATCAGCGTTGTTATAATTACCAGCGAAATCCACAGATTCAGACTATCAGAGTGGAAATGAATGATTAACAGGAATAATAGGTAAGAAAGATTATGCATGATCTTCTTGGTGTATCCAAAAAAAATGAGATTTCGATTGAAAATTTTAGGCCAGACCGCTACACAAGTAAGGGCCAGTTGTACTGTCCCCGGTAGCAGCCGCCTGAACTCTTTTCTGGGAGTAACATACGTTGTATGAGCACTTAATAATGCCTAACTGGAGAATAAACCATTGATTGTGGCAGGGATAGTGAAGTTAACCGCAGTATAAGTTACAGAATTAGTGATAAGATTGTTAGTTAGAACAAGGAAGAAGAAGAAATGGGGACATCATACAAATTATGGGAGAATAAGGTGATTCCAAATTTATATAAAAATTTCATACTACTACTTATCAATCTCATGCTTGAGAAGTTGGAGCATATGGATGAAATGTGAAACTATTTCCGAACATAAAGCTTTTTGCTTATAATAGGCCTAATAGGCATTTGATATTGGTACTTCATGAATTATATTCTGTCTTGTTATAAAAATGATGATTTGTGCCAAAAGAATGTCATTTATTTGGTGTGTTTTACAGTTGCTGCAATACTAGACAGACCTATTTCGTTTTATCTAGCGGACAGTGACAAAATACAGATAATCAGATTGAGAAACCAAACAAGTCTTGGGTACTGTTTGTATTAAGAGCTCTTTCAGTGTTAGACAACATTTCGTTTTTTCATTTAGCAAAACATTTGATGAACTTTGATGAGGTAATAGGTTCTTTTGCAGAAAGGAGAGCACACCATGGAAAGCTGAGCAAAGTTAGAGAAAAAAAAAAAATGCTAGGACTTAAGGATTTCAGAAATCTGTATTGTGTTGCTTTTCTCTTCTACTAGTTTCATGTATCCTATATTTAATTTTATGTCACACGGAAAAGAAAGTTATTAGCTATAGGAAATAAGGAATGCAAATTTTCTGAAGAGTTCTTGTTATCACGGTATGGTTGTTTTAGAAGGGCTACTTTCAAAGTAAATTTCCTGTCGTGCAAGATTAACTATGTCTGAGAATGTACCATGAATTTTGTAAATCACAGAGCATTTGACTCTCATTTAAAAATCAGCTCTTTGAGGATGACCATTTGAAAAATTTCGAGCCCAGAATTTCAGACATTTATGTCTTTATTAAAAATTTTACTGTCACATTTGTGTGCTGTTCTTAAAGTGTAACAAGCACAAAAAAGATCAACATAATATATGAAAGCTTTGCTTCTGCTGCAGCTTATTAATCTTGGGGACCAATATTATATGTTAAAGCTTTGCTTTTCTTGTAGCAACCCTATGTATATTAATTTAAACCATTAACTTTCCCTATTTGTGTTTACACGCTACTTAACAGTGATGTTGCTATTAGCTGACTACATCTCGTGTCCTGTGCTCTGAATATCCGTTTGGTGGAAATTTAAATTTACACTTTTGTTATATGTTATATGAAAATATGCAAGCGTACATGTTGCTGCATATCAAAGATCTTTCCTTAATGCTTTTTTTTTTTTTTTTTTTTTTTTTTTTTTTTTTTTTTTTTTTTTTTCCCACTGAGTTTGGTTTTCTAAAGGGCTGGGATGTTAAATGCTAGTGTATAAAACTATAACCATTCAGAGGATTGATAAGTTTTACAGTTCCAAGGAAGAGTATACTGTCACTTAACAAGGAAAATGTGTATTTTCACCCAGGAGAAAGTTAATTTTAGCTGAGAAAAATCCGGGAATTATTTTTTTCTTGTCTGCGTAGCTTTGTGGCTGGAGTCCTTCCTATTGTCTAGTAAGCGAAGGGAGGGAAGATGTGCGCACCATCTGTCTGTGATGGGTTAACTGTCGCCAGTGTGCAGCAGTCTTTGACTTTTCAGTGTTACCGTATTTACTCGAATCTAAGCCGCACTTTTTTCCGGTTTTTGTAATCCAAAAAACCGCCTGCGGCTTAGAATCGAGTGCAAAGCAAGCGGAAGTTCTGAAAAATGTTGGTATGTGCCGCCACAACTAACTTCCGCCGTCGAATATATGTATTATGTAGCGCTACACAAGCATGCTCTGTGGGCACAAAGATAAATACTGGCGCCAAAACCTCTGCATCAGTAAATAAATTTAAAAAAAAAGGTAGAAGACGAGCCTTTTTTTTTCTCCGCCCCGAGTTTCGACCACTGCATTTTCATACATTATCCAACGAAGTAAATACAAATTCCGTATTGTTCATCTTCGAATGTAGCAGAATTTCAATGTACTAAGAAAATCCGACTGGCAAAGACTGTTAGGGATGTTTGTCAATATGGCCAACTCTACATTCCGAGTTTTTTCCTACCTGTGAGAAGAGATGGTTGCTAATAGGAACCTGATGAAATGTGAATCACATGCAGTATTCTTTTCACCATAAGAATAATACGAATATAAACATTTTGACACGTATTCTTCCGTGTTTGCTGCTATCTCATTTAAATCCTGTCTTCCTAATAAACTACGAAACTTGAGTGAGACAACAGCAAACGCGGAAGAATATACGTATCGTGTCATGTTTATATTCGTATTATTCTTATGCCTAATAGTGATACAGTCAGAAATGAAGCACGGCAACTGACTAGATTTTAAATGTAAGATGACTAATTTCTGTGCAGAATTTGATGTAGTAAAGAAGCGGCCGCAAAGATTTTCAAATGGAGAAAAATTTTCGCTAAACTCTCGTTCAGAACATGTTCTATCATACGCGGTCTATTATTTGGTTCTTGTTAATCATTATCAAAGAAAGCAGCAGTGTAAGTAACAACAAATAGCAGTCTCTTGCCATTGTTTCGCTAATGAGACGATTCCTCTTTTTTTTTTAAGCGGCGGTAGCGCGCACAAAAGCAAGTCATGCCGCGAGGGGCGACAGGCCGTAAACACGCACAATCAAAATGCGACAAACAATGCATGACACAGTACAGTAATGTACTTTCAGCTTAGTGACGTAAACACCTATAACAAAGAAAACGGCACTTATCAGATCAAAGCAAAATAAGCAATCGATTCAAACCAGACGAAGCACGTGAAAAAGGAAGGGTACCCTTATAAATACGGACGGAGCGCCTGACGCATAGCAATGGCTACCTGGTAAAGCTTAACTGCTAAGCTTACGACTCGAACCAAACTACTGTAGCTGTATCGTCTTTAATTCGACCTAAATTGTGTGTCATATTACAATGGACCAACTTTGTTTCGATTTGGAGGTGCGGCCTAAAACTTTTCTCTCCCTTGAATTTCGAGTATCAAATTTCAGGTGCGGCTTAGATTCGGGAATTTTTTTCTCCTTTATTTCGAGTCTCATTTTTCAGGTGCGGCTTAGATTCGAGTGCGGCTTAGATTCGAGTAAATACGGTACCTAGATATTGGGCTAAGCTACTCAGCAGTGCAGCACTATATCAAAGGATTCTATTCACATTTGTTAACTTTACCATCTCACAATGAAAATGTCTTTTTCTTACAAAACCTGACCAGTGAACTATGCCACAGGTCAGTATGTCACATCAACCAACATTCCAAAAACTAATTCAGGCAGAAAATAAACTATGGTAATATCTAATCAGGTGAGTTGTGGCACCACCAACAGAACGGATCACTCCTGTCATTTTTGTGATTGCAAAATCCCACATTGTGCTGAGTTGAATACTGCTGTCCCAGTTATTTCTACTGCCTCTATGCCGATAGTCCCAGAACCCGTTGGTACTGTATAGTTCCTCACTGATGCTCCATTCTGCCACTGTGGACTCGTCTGTCTTCTCTAGTCGAACATTCCTGCTGTGCTCCGTACAGCACTGTGAGGTGCACAACTGAGTCTATCCCGTGTACTGCTTCCCACATTCACACTCATTACTGTAAACGTCCAGCATCTGCAGACCTAACCTGTCATTGGTCACACCAAGCATCTTAATTTTCTGCGTTACGTGCAGAATGGTCTTTATTTGATGTTTCTCCATTATTCTCGCAAAATAATATTCTGTTAAACTTTCTTTTTGTTTTTGTGTACGTGTCACATCAGCATTACATTATGAGAGAAACCTAACAACTGACATTCAGTTGACCTCTGTGAATCGTTTGTCTGGTATCCCCGTCCGACAATTTGGACAGCCTGCCAGAAGGCGTGGACGTAGAGGACAGCCGCTAGGCAGTGCCCCTATAATCTGAAAGCTGTTGCTGTTACTGCTGCGGCACTCTGCACGGGCCACGCCCACCGTGACGGCCTGTCTGCGCTCACGGGGGCTGTATAAAGCAGGCACGCAGAGGCTCAGAAGCCAGCCTTGTTCTGACAGCACTCTTGTATCGTATGTCGTACGCATTGTTGTTCAGTTCCTGATCTTGCTGTGTCTAGGTTCTCAGTTTGGTTCACTCTTCAGACTTGCCATTCTGCTGTATCCATCCACAACTGTCGTCGTCGTCTTCACTGTTGTCCACAGCTGTTGTCTTTCTGTGGTTTTTGGTGACTCACCGTCAACACATTCGGCCGTTTAGCCTGTCTCTCGTAGTTGTCAGATTCTGGTTACTAGAGTTTAAACTTTGTTGTGTGTTGTTGTTGTTGTTGTTGTTGTGTTCTTCAGTCCTGAGATTGGCTTGATGCAGCTCTCCATGCTACTCTATCCTGTGCAAGCTTCTTCATCTCCCAGTATCTACTGCAGCCTACATCCTTCTGAATCTGCTTAGTGTATTCATCTCTTGGTCTCCCTCTAAGATTTTTACCCTCCACACTGCCCTCCAATACTAAATTAGTGATCCCTCGATGCCTCAGAACATGTCCTACCAACCGATCCCTTCTTTTAGTCAAGTTGTGCCACAAACTCCTCTTCTCTCCAATTCTATTCAATACCTCCTCATTAGCTACGTGATCTACCCATCTAATCTTCAGCATTCTTCTGTAGCACCACATTTCGAAAGCTTCTATTCTCTTTTTGTCTAAACTATTTATCGTCCACATTTCACTTCCATACATGGCTACACTCCATACAAATACTTTCAGAAACGACTTCCTGACACTTAAATCAATACTCGACGGTAACAAATTTCTCTTCTTCAGAAACGCTTTCCTTGCCATTGTCAGTCTACATTTTATATCCTCTCTACTTTGACCATCATCAGTTATTTTGCTCCCCAAATAGCAAAACTCCTTTACTGTTTTAAGTGTCTCATTTCCTAATCTAATTCCCTCAGCATCACCCGACTTAATTCGACTTCATTCCATTATCCTCGTTTTGCTTTCATTGATGTTCATCTTATATCTTCCTTTCAAGACACTGTCCATTCCATTCAACTGCTCTTCAAAGTCCTTTGCTGTCTGACAGAATTACAATGTCATCGGCGAACCTCAAAGTTTTTTTTTCTTCTCCATGGATTTTGTTGTGTGTATCACAATTTAACTGTTAGTGTATCATGCTTTGTGAAGTGGGGATTGGGGAACAACTCAGCATTTGCCTTAATGAGTGTGGAAAAGTGCCTAAAAGACATAATTACAAATTAAAAACTTTTGTAATTTTTTTTACTTGTACTACAAAACTTTGCTTCTTGTCAAATTTCACGATTCTAGGTCAATGGGAAGCACACTACAGGTTTCATTAAGTGAGTTTGTGAGTATCAAAATATGGCATAAATGATCATATCTTTTGATTGCATTGACTTTGAAGCTTAAATTTTTTGCTCTGGCGAAGGACAACAGACCTTAGGGCATGATTCACACTGGTTCAAAGTTATGACACCGTGACTCATCTCCAGCCACCACTCGTGCCAGATACGCATTCCCTTCCCGAGCATAGCACTGCAGGTGAGTAATAAGACAGTAGGCCATTTGACATGCTTCCTGGTGTGGTTGAAGACTGTCGGGCAACACATTGGGTACACACTTTGCTCACGGGCAGTCGTCCCTTCGTGGTGGTGTGAAGACTTCAGACACTCAATCCGACCACGGCGGCTGTGGCTTTCACTGTCACTCGGAGGTCCCGGGTAATGAGTGCATCCACCAGCTGGATGATGTCATCGGTAATGCAGTGTGGTGCTCCATCATCGGCTAATGACACCCTTCCTTCCCTGAAGCACTTGTGCCACTCCTTGACCCTTACGAGGGACATGCAGTGTTCGCCGTACACTTGTGACGCTTGTCGATGAATGTCCATTCCTCCTTATCCTTCCGCTGTCAGAAAATGAACGACACCTCTTTGTTCTTCTTTCGTGACGCCTCCGTGTCACTGTTTGCAATGCTACTGGCAGCGTCGGACGATCGATGTGTGCTGCTGCTCGCTCTCTGTAGTCACGTGATGTGCACACGTGGCCTCTAGCGACAGGCTGTGAACTTCCACCCTCTGGTCGGAACCACACCTCGTCACACGCGCCACGATATTACCCTCCTGTCACTGGATTGTGCATTCCAGACTCCGGTTTGTTTCTTTTTGTACATCCATTATAATTAAAAATAGAGGCCTTACCGTATTTACTCGAATCTAAGCCGCACTTTTTTTCCGGTTTATGTAATCCATAAAGCCGCCTGCGGCTTAGAATCGAGTGCAAAGTAAGCGGAAGTTCTGAAAAATGTTGGTAGATGCCGCCACAACTAACTTCTGTCGTCGAATATATGTAGCTCTACGCATGCATGCACAAAGATAAATACTGGCGCCAAAACCTCTGCGTCAGTAAATAAATTTAAAAAAAAGGTGGAAGATGAGCTTTTTTTCTTCGCCCCGAGTTTCGACCACTGCATTTTCATACATTATCCAACGAAGTAAATACAAATTCCGTATTGTTCATCTTGGAATGTAGCAGTGTTGCAATGTACTAAGAAAATCCGACTGGAAAGACTGTTTGGGATGTGTGTCAATATGGCCAACTCTGCGTTCTGAATTTTTTCCCACCTGTGAGAAGAGATTGTTGCTAATAGGAACTTTTACGAATTGTGAATCACCGGCAGTATTCTCTTCACCATAAGAATAATACGAATATAAACATTTTGCCATGTATTCTTTCGTGTTTGCTGCTCTCTCATTTAAATCCTGTCTGCCTAATAACCTACGAAACTAGAGTGAGACAACAGCAAACGTGGAAGAATGTACGTATGATGTCATGTTTGTATTCGTCTTATTCTTATGCCTAATAGTGATACAGTCAGAAATGAAGCACGGCAATTGACTAGTTTTTTAAATCTAAGATAACTCTAATTTCTGTGCTGAATTTAATTTACTAAAGAGGCGTCTGCAAAGATTTCCAAACGGAGAAAAATTTTCGCTAAACTCTCGTTCACATCTCATACGCAGTCTATTATTTGGTTCTTGTTGATCATTATCAAAGAAAGCAGCAGTGTAAGTAACAACAAATAGCAGTCTCTTGCCACTGTTTCGCTAATGAGACGATTTCTCTCTCTTTTTTTTAATTGTAAGTGGCGGTAGCGCGCACAAAAGCAATCCATGCCGTGAATGCATTATCAGAATGCGACAAACAATGCATGACACAGTAAAGTAATGCATTTTCAGCTTAGAGTGACGTAAACACCTATAACAAAGAAAACGGCACTTATCAGATCAAAGCAAAATAAGCAATCAATTCAAACCAGACGAAGCACGTGAAAAAGGGAGGGTACCCGTATAAATACGGACGGAGCGCCTGACGCATAGCAATGGCTACCTGGTAAAACTTAACTGCTAAGCTTACGACTCGAACCAAACTACTGTAGCTGTATCGTCATTCATTCGACCTAAATTGTGCCTCATATTACAATGGACCAACTTTGTTTCGATTTGGAGGTGCAGCCTAAATCTTCTCTCTCCCCTTGAATTTCGAGTCTCAAATTTCAGGTGCGGCTTGGAATCGGGAAAATTTTTTTCCTCGATTTCGAGTCTCATTTTTCGGGTGTGGCTTAGATTCGAGTGCGGTTTAGATTCGAGTAAGTACGGTATTTTATTATTTTGCAGTTAGCCAATTTCATACACGCAGGCATTATCGAGGTACATCACGTTAAAAATTGTTACGGTTATAGCGTATTCAATGCAAGTGTGTGGCGGGTGAAGCAACGTGTGACGGCGCCCTCGTGACAGTTTTGCACAACTGTAGTAGGCAGGGCACAATTCACACGTGTGAACCCCTTGTGCAATAAAGGAAAAGTGCAACCCTCGTGCAGGTGTTGTCACTGTGCCAGCATACAGAAAACATTAAAAGATGTTAGTGTAAGTATTTGAGTGTAAACAGACATCTGTGGTAGTGCTGTCTGTACCACCTACAGTTATGCAAAACTATTATTTGGTCACCATAACGCGTTGCTTTATCTACCTGCATAGACGAGGATGCTAATGCGTGCTCTCAACTCTAAGGGAAGCTGATTCGGATGCTGGTGACAGATGAAATTTTCACTGCTGCTATTTGGCCAGTAGGGGGAGAACAGGTTTTGGTTTCAAGTTCCTGACCACCATTCTTTGTGCACGTCACCTGGACTAAATTCCAAACCTCTCTGCAGTCTCTCTTGAAGACATGTGATACTGTTTATGGTGATCTGTCCATCAGATGGAGACATTAAGTTGGCCGCCACCGTGGTCGTGTTCATGAGAACTAAGCTGTGTGTTAGCAACAGGTTTTACTCTCTTCCTTCTCTCATCACCACCATCACCACCACCATCATCATTATCTTTATACAACAATGTAACACTACACTGTACATGCAGCCATTACTCTCACACTCCACAAATACAAATATGACACAAGTCTTGCGTACCCACAAGGACAGGGGCCAGTCTGCATGGAGGAAGAACACCCTTTTTGACAGCTAACAGTGTCATATGACTCTTACATTATTTTTGCTTGTTGCTTTTTATCCTATGCTTCTGTGTGGATTATAACATGTCGTAAGCATAACAAGAGGGCTAAAATTAGCTAACTGCTAAGTGATAAAATAAAGTGAAACTTTCTGGCAGATTAAAACTAAATGCTTCACCAGGACTCGGATCAGTGACTTTTGCATTTTGTGGACAAACATTTCACCGTCCGAGCAATACTCAGAATCTGAGAGTAGAGATTGTGTGAAGTTTGGAAGGTACGAGAAAAGGACTGGCACAAGTAAATTGTGAGTGCAGGTTGTGAATCGTGTGTGGGCAGCATCACAGAGCTCTTGCTCCGAAAAGACAAAGGTCCTAGGTTCGATTCCTAGTGTGGCACCCAGTCGTAATCTGCCAGTAAGTTGCAAACGAGTGCACTCTCTGCTGTAGAGTGAAAAGTCATTCTCAAAGTCAAAATAACCCCATACTTCCGGAACTGAACATACGGTGGCAAATATAAAGATCCTGGTTCGCTGTTGTAGGTGGGGTCCTAGTCGAGATGGTTTGTCATTGCCTTCCTCTGTTCTGTTATGAAGTTTCATACAGTGTAGCGTTGGGTTTGTCTTATGAATGAAGGGAAGGGTGAGGATGAAACTTGGTGCTGGCACCCTTACTCCTCTCAAATAGCACCGAGGAGCCGCCGAGATTAACTATCTCATTCGCTGTGTAGATCACCGTCGACAGTTTCACATCCGCTCACTTAATGAGGCACTGCAATGTGGTTTGGAATTTAATCCAAGACACTGGAATAAAGGCAGGCGTTCAGGAGTTTCACACCACACCCTCGACCACTCACCAACCGGATACAGGTAATGAAGATTTTTCGCAAATGATATTCAGACAGACTTAACTAAGAGTCGAGTGCCATCACACAGATATGGTTTAATGTCCTTGGCTACGAGGGTGGGTAAAAGTCCTTCTGGAAGGAAATGAATATATATTTCAAAACAAAAGAACAACAACATGCAGGAAAATATTTTTTAAGAAATTTACAGCAGCTGGAGAACTATACGTAAAAAAGTGTAGTTGCTAACTTCTGTTTCTCACTCAGGATGCTCCTGAATTCGTCCCAGCAGCCCAACAGCAGCAGGGGGCAGGCTCAACACAAGACAAGTCTGCTGGCAGGGCCGACGTGTCAACTGAGAACTGTAGCTGTGTGAATGGGATCGTCAGTGAGAGCAACACCACAGACAACAACAGCAGCAGCAGCAACAACAACAACAACAGCAGCAGCAAGGGTAATGGTGACAGCGAGAAGGGCGGAGACGGTGACGGCGGGCTCGCGCCACGCCGTGCCCCTTTCGGGCAGGGTGCCAAGAGGCGGCCGGACACGCAGTGGCGCGGCTCGGCCAGGGGCCGGGGGAGGGGCGGGGGTGGGAGGGGCGGCTGGCAGCCGCAGCAGCGCCGGCAGCCCGCGGGGGCGGACGACGCCCGCAACCGCAACTGGCGGGAGCCGGCGCCCGAGTACGACCGGCCACCGTCACCGGCGCGCCGTCCCACCTCGGATTCGCCGGTGAGTACCGCCGATGTACGGTGTGGAGTGAAATTTTCATTCTGTGGTGGAGTGACTGTTTCTGTAAGTGGGTCATCAGTTACATAATTTCTATTAGCCGCCAAGGCAAACTGGCTTGAAGCACCGTCACATTTCACCCGAGAAGTAGCGTGGGGAGGTGGTAATGGCGTGCTCTCCATCACTCCTACAAGTGTAGTACTATCACACACTGCTGAATGAAGTGCCCATTTGGAGTATACAGTACATCTCACCGTGGGCGCTCGCAGTACTTCACTGCCATTGTCCATAAAACTATTTTCTCTAGTGGTGTAGCTGTTTTCCTCAGCGGTGCCTGTTGATTCGGCATCTGCTGTTTGTTCCTGATGATAATGGTGACTCTTTGTTCAAATCTGACTGATCTTGCTGTGCGGGGGTAGACAAAAATATGGGAACACCAAAACTAAAACAAATTACCGTGACTAACACGTGTGTAGGAAAACCGTCGGCTGTCAAAACAGCATCCAGTTGTCCTTCAAATGAATAAATACAGGTCGTGTATGGTTTCCAGGGTATGAAAGGGAAGCAGTGGTTGGGAAGGGAGTGAGAGAGGGTTGTAGCCTATCCCCGATGTTATTCAATCTGTATATTGAGCAAGCAGTAAAAGAAACAAAAGAAAAGTTCGGAGTAGGTATTAAAATCCACGGAGAAGAAATAAAAACTTTGAGGTTCGCCGATGGCATTGTAATTCTGACAGAGACAGCAAAGGACTTGGAAGAGCAGTTGAACGGAATGGACAGTGTCTTGAAAGGAGGGTATAAGATGAACATCAACAAAAGCAAAATGAGGATAATGGAATGTAGTCAAATTAAATTGGTTGATGCTAAGGGAGCCGGCCGAAGTGGCCGCGCGGTTCTGGCGCTGCAGTCTGGAGCCGCGAGACCGCTACGGTCGCAGGTTCGAATCCTGCCTCGGGCATGGATGTGTGTGATGTCCTTAGGTTAGTTAGGTTTAACTAGTTCTAAGTTCTAGGGGACTAATGACCTCAGCAGTTGAGTCCCATAGTGCTCTGAGCCATTTTTTGATGCTAAGGGAATCGGATTAGGAAATGAGACACTTAAAGTAGTAAATGAGTTTTGCTATTTGGGGAGCAAAATAACTGATGATGGTCGAAGTAGAGAGGATATAAAGTGTAGACTGGCAGTGGCAAGGAAAGCGTTTCTGAAGAGGAGAAGTTTGTTAACATCGAGTATACATTTCAGCGTCAGTAAGTCGTTTCTGAAAGTATTTGTATGGATTGTAGCCATGTATGGAAGTGCAACATGGACGATAAATAGTTTGGACAAGAAGAGAATAGAAGCTTTCGAAATGTGGTGCTACAGAAGAATGCTGAAGATTAGATGGGTAGATCACGTAACTAATGAGGAGGTATTGAATAGGATTGGGGAGAAGAGAAGTTTGTGGCACAACTTGATTAGAAGAAGGGATCGGTTGGTAGGACATGTTCTGAGGCATCAAGGGATCACAAATTTAGCATTGGAGGGCAGCGTGGAGGGTAAAAATCGTAGAGGGAGACCAAGAGATGAATACACTAAGCAGATTCAGAAGGATGTAAGTAGGTACTGGGAGATGAAGGAGCTTGCACAGGATAGAGTAGCATGGAGAGCTGCATCAAACCAGTCTCAGGGCTTAAGACCACAACAACAACAACACAACATTATTTCCAAGGGAGTCTTACACAATTCTTGCAAAACAGTAGATGCGGGTAGCAATCACACACCCTTCTCTCCTAAGTAGACCACAAAGGGTCAATAATATTGAGATCTGGTGACTGTGGTGCCCAGGCAAGATGTGACAATTCACCCTCTTACTAAACCAGCCGTGGACATTGTGAGCTGTGTGAATGGGGCCTGTCATCTCGGAACATAGCATCGCTGTTGGAAGACAAACAGTGTAGCATGGGATGGACCTGACAGCAAAAATGGTCACATAATCTGTGGTAGCTGACTACGGGGCTTACGGAATACCGTGATATGGCTGCCCAAATTATCATCAAACATACAATACTTCGATCTCATGATACGAAATCAATCAGAGGTTGTTAACACTGTAAAACAAGATTAAGCCAATTAAATTACACTCTTTCACTGCTCTGTAATCAAAGATTTATGGCTGTGGCACCAAGTTTTCTTATTACAGGTATTTGCAACACTTAGGAGTGGTTGCAGAATTCTAACTTGCGCTGAAATTTCCTGCTTGTGGAGCTCCCATCACTTTGTCTTTTTAAAGGCTGAGCGGCGTCGATGCGATTGCGTAACCACATGCAATGTGAGAGGCCCCTGAGGGGGGGGGGGGGGCGGCAGAGAGCATCCCAGGGTGCCCCAGGGAGCTACAACACTAAGAAGAATCGCTTCTCGGCTTTTGGCAAGATCAATGTGTAGTTTTTATTAATGATAATATATCACACAATCACCAACAAATTTACGATCTTCCATATTAGATGTACCACTTATCTTAGACCAAATATAAATCTTTTCATCACAATTAACCTTACGCCTAGTCCTACAATTAAGAGACAATGGACCATAAGGTACTAGATAAGAACCTTCACTCAATACAAGAATTTCAGCCAAATGTACAGTACGAAATGCCAAAACTTCACGTGACGTAAAACCTTCCAAACCAGTCCTAGAAGCATCATGACACACAACAACAGCAAAGGTAATCCAACCATTACCTATAGTACTTGATTCAGATGCTTTTGAAATGCAAAAATTCAATTTTAGTCCTAAAAAGTAATTAGGACCTGACAATACAGGTAAAGAAGCAATTTTCTTGAGATTAGTTATCTTCTTACTCGTACCAGGAGCTGGAACAGTACCATACGTGCCAGATATATTCACCAATTGTTTGTAGACCAGCATTCGCGAGTACAACATTCAATTCTGTAGTGACTTTTGCAGGTGTCATTAATTTTTCGTCTCAATCCTTTTCAATAACTGTCTTTTGTGTTCACTCGACTCACACTTTCATCCGTGTTGTGACTTGTGGATAATGATTTCCTGCTTTCCCTGTGTGCAGTTTAAATCTTTGATACGATGCCTTTTGAAACACCAAACATTTTGACTACCTTGGTTACGGAAACACCCGCTTTACGAGCACTGACGGTTTGCCCGTGTTTGAATTCGCTTAGCTCCGACTTAGTGCACAGCTACGAGAACACTGTTCGGATCACGACTGACACTTGCAATGTATCGAGGACATTGCACAGGTGTCATTCGTGATCAAATACAGCAGAAAGACCTGCAGGCTTGGGTAGTAGAGATGGGAAAAGTCGTTCATCCTTGGGAACTAGTTCACTGGTGATCGCTCTTTTTTTGGGAACCGTTCATTTTTACTTGTTCACCGTTCATTGTACTCGGTATATGGTTCTTATGAAAAATTGAAAATTAGTAGCATAGGTGACTGAAGGTTGGAAGGCGCCAAGAGGGGGCACTTTAACAGAATTCTCTCACTCTTTTAAGTTTCGAGATTCTGCGAAACATCTCGTTTAGCGGACTGTAGCGTTATGTCTCTGATAGCAGTGAAATAATATAAGGTAGCGCACAAAAAGTCGGCACCGAGTACAGACTGTTGCCAATTATGCACGATCTGTTAACCCTGAAACTTCCCCTTTGAATGTAAAAAATGACGTTATTAGATTTTCAAACAGCTGAGCAAAACTGAATGTATTCAGACATTTCTCTCTTTACTTATTCTGATCAACACTAAACTGACACACAATATTTTTTAGCGCATCGCAATCTAACTTTCAATAATCCCTAAAAAGGAATGGCCCTGACTAACAAAAACCTATACCTTTCATGAATCACTTACCTCACAAAAATCTTCGTTTCTTGAATTACTGCAATACAGCATGTACCAATACTGCCAGCTAAATAAAAGATCCTAACTACTGAAGGCACTAACTACTGATAGGCATAGTTACCAAATGAAAGATTTTGATGGAGAACAAACAATGTATTTACCTTAATAGTGTTCAAAAGTCATAATATATATATCAGTTCATGACATCCAGTTTTACAGACGTCTAGATCATCCGCTCTCAAAACTCCGCCATCTCTCTCCCCACATTCACCACTGCTGGCGACTCACCTCCAACTGCGCAACGCTATGCGCTTTTCACATCCAACTGCCCAACACTACAATAGCAAATATTCCAACAACGCAAACCAACCACAGACTGCACACAGCACAGTCAGTGATTTTCATACAGAGCGCTACGTGGCGTTACCAACATAAAAACCTAAACAGCCTATTTACAACTGCTACGAGCAGAATAGATAAACATGTAATAATTAGGCAGTGAAGAAATAACAAATAAGCTAATGAAACAACTTTGAAACAATAGATGAGGATTGGTAAGCGACAATGAGCAGTCTAGTACTCAGGGCCGACTTTTCGTGCTCCACTGAAATAATATTGTAGGAGTTATATTCTCTTTACAAAATGTGACACCAGACACTCGATTATGGAACACGGGCTTCATTCGATTGTAAGTCCGTCTACCTTCCATAGCAATGAACATGCTCTTTTACCTTGGATCGAAAAAAGATGGAAAATGGCCACTGGTGTGTGCTGTGCCTACTTCCTTTGCATGTGTAACAACAAAAATTCTTGCCTTTTTACAAGAATTTCTTCTGCTGTTTATCGAAATAGTGAAGTAAGCTCATACGCCATTTTGTTACCAGGAAAGACGTATGTATTACTTACCACGTAGTTGTAAAATTAATTATGTAATTTTAATTATCGGTCTTGGGCGCTGAATAGAATACGAAAAGAACCAGAAGTTTAGAGTTCAAAAAAGGTTTGACACAGATCTAGAATGGGCGTGCAAAGAGAACGAAACAAACAACTACTACTCTATACTGAACTACGAGCAGTCGGCAGTGGAACTGCGACAAGCGGGCACCCGAAGGGGGACTAGTCCGGCCGAGCAAGACAGAGACCGAGACAGAGAGGCAAATGGGACCAAGGCTGGAACGAGACCGGCTGACATGCCGTTTGGAAACGAGACCGACCGTTTCCCGTTCCTGGGAACTATTAAGTAGAAAGCCGCGACCGAAGTGAACTATGAAAGACGGTTCCTTAGAATTCGTTCCTCGCTCATTCCGTTCATCTTGGTGAACCGTTCCTTTAGACCTGTTAGTTCGCGAACGAACCATCTCTGTTGGGTAGCATCTGCATTTACTCTGTATGATCAAAAGTATCTGGACACCTGGCTGAAAATGACATAAAAGTTCATGGTGCCCTCCATCGGTAATGCTGGAATTCAGTTTGGTGTTGGCCCAGCCTTAGCTTTGATAACAGCTTCCACTCTCGCAGGCATACGTTCAATCAGGTGCTGGAATGTTTCTTGGGGAATGGCAGCCCATTCTTCATGAAGTGCTGCACTGAGGAGAGGTATCGATGTCGGTCGGTGAGGCCTGACACGAAGTCGCCGTTCCAAAACATCCTAAAAGTATTTTATAGGATTCAGGTTGGGACTTTGTGCAGGCCAGTCCATTAGAGGGATATAACATGTAACCACTCTGCCACAGGCCGTGCATTATGAACAGGTGCTCGATTGTGCTGAAAGATGCAGTTGCCATCCCCGAATTGCTCTTCAACAGTGGGAAGCAAGAAGGTATTTAAAACATCAGTGTAGGCCTGTGCTGTGATAATGCTGTGCCAAACAACAAGGGGTGCAAGCCCATTCCACGAAAAACACAACCACGCCATAACACCACTGCCCATACCCACACCCTGCCTTCGGATTGCCACATTGTGTACCGTGATTCGTCACTCCACACGATGTTTTTCCACTGTTCGGTTGTCCAATATTTACGCTCCTGACACCTAGCGAGGCATCTTTGGGAATTTACCAGCGTGATGTGTGGCTTACGAGCAGCTGCTTGACCATGAAATCCAAGTTTTCTCACCTCCCGCTTAACTGTTATAGTACTTGCAGTGGATCCTGATGCAGTTTGGAATTCCTTTGTGACGGTGTGGATAGATGTCTGCCTATTACACATTATAACCCTCTTCAGCTGTCGGCGGTCTGTCAGTCAACAGATGAGGTCGGCTTGTACGCTTTTGTGCTGTACATGTCCTTTCATGTTTCCACTTCACTATCACATCAGAAACAGTGGACCTAGCGATGTTTAGAAGTGTGGAAATCTCATGTACAGACGTATGACACAAGTGACACCCAATCACCTGACCAGGTTTGAAGTCCGAAAGTTCTGCAGAGCTCCCCATTCTGCTCTCTCACGATGTCAAATGACTACTGAGGTCACCGGTATGGAGTACCTGGCAGTAGGTGGCAGCACAATGCACCTAATTTGAAAAATGTATGTCTTTGGTTGTGTCCGGATATTTTCGATGACGTAGTGTATTAGAATTTTGGGACATGTACTGTGTTCCAGCATAATGAAACACCTCAAAGAAAATGATCCATTGACGTAGAAAGTGGACTCAGAAAATACAGTTCTCGTGAAACACAACTGCCTCTTTATTCGCACGATGTAATGAGTGCTGTCGACAGGGGAATTAAAGTTGGTTTCATATTTCTAGATTTCCAGAAGGCTTTTGACAATGTTTCTCACAAGCAGCTTGTAATGAAATTGTGGGTCTACAGTGTGTTGCCTCAGTTCTGTCACTGGATCAGTGATTTCCTGGTGGAATGCTCGCAGTTCAGACTAATTAGTGTGAAGTTGTCTGCTGTATATTAAATACCTTACAGGCAATATTAACAGTAACTTCAGACTTTTTGCAGATGCTGCACTTATCTATAGCAAAGTACCATCTTAAAGAAGCTACGTAAATGTTCAGTCAAATCTCGATAAGGTTTCAAAGTGGTACAGAGATAGAAATGTAGAATTGTGCACTTGACAAAACAGAAAACCTCATGTCCTATAACCATATTGTCAGTGAATTGCTTAGGAATAAAGAGACAACTCACCGAAAGGTAGAAGTGCTGTGTCGTCAACAGACACACAAACAAAAGATACAGAGCTTTGCTAACTTTCAGAATGAAATTCCTTTCTCAAGCTGTAGAAGAAATGTGTGCGTGCACGCACACACACACACACACACACACACACACACACACACACACACAGTAGATTAAAGTCACCACCAACTAGTATTGCATAATCTAGGTATTTATGAACAACTGACCATGGAGTTTCTTTGAATGACTCTATAACAGTCACAGCTGGGTCAGGTGGTCAGTAAAAACATTCAACAATTAACTTGGTTTCACCTGGACCTATTATGCATGCAATGTAATTTCACTATCGCACTCAATGTCAACCTCAGCAAAGACAATATTTTTGTCAACTGCAATGAACACCCCCGTAATCTGTCAGTCTGATAAACATTCCATGATTCGCAAAATATCTCAGAGCTTTACTGTGGGTTTTAGTCAGCTCCCAGTCCTGAGACTACATTGAGGTTGAGAACTTTTCTGGAGGGCAGTAAACTCGGGAAATCTGCTGTGCATACTTTGACAGTTTACTGATAAAGTTTTTACAGTCAAACAGTCTTTACTCTGAAGACAGTCTGATTTCGCTATGTGCGTATCGACTGGTGAGTGTTCGTGAGAGTACCTCAAACTACTGCGTAGCCTGAAAACCCTCCATGTGCACTCCACAAGTACTCTTTCCTTTGTGTAGTGCTCCCCTGATCTATCAAAGGGAGTCCTAGAAATCCACACCAGATAACGCATATCCAGAATTTGCGTCCGACACCATTACACAGACGATTAATCATTTGGCTGAGACATTTCACACAGCTCCAAACCAAAGGACCCCAGTCGACTCTTGGAATGATCCTGCAAATAGCAAGCTCAGTTTGCGCCCTGCGTGTGAGGCCAACAATCTTTACCACCCCTGCCAGCTGCTTGTAACATCTGAAGATGGCCTCAGAACCTGTGCAAAAGGCATCGTCGGTGCCGATGTGAGCAGAAGACTGCAGCCTGCGTGCTCGACAGCCTCGGGCGAGGCCACCTCCACATCTCGGGTGAGGCCGCCCTGGCAGACGTACTGAGTGTGCATTGGCTATCTTTCCAGCCCCGAAAGCTATCTCCCTGAGGGGCTCTATAACCGCATCTAATTGCTCACTGTGTGTTCGTATGTCAATTGGACCTCCACCCCCTTTCTTGTGTATAACCATGATTTTTGTCTTCTTGATATTTATTTTTAGTTGAAGACCCCAACCATTTTATTTAGTTCCTTCTCTGAGTGTGCCAATGCTGCAAATCAGCAGCAAATCTGATGCAGTAAATATGCACACCATTAATTTTGATTCCAGTCATCTTTTCTTTCATTGTTGTTAGGATATCCTTTATGAGTGTACGACATAACGTAATAAAGGGCATCCCTGTCTCACTCTCCTCATATTTTTTTCTTTCTTTTTTACCATTAATATCCAGACCCTTAGGGGTCCGCCGGCTCTTTCTAGGGGATCCGCGGTCACCTTTCACCAAATCGTTTAAAATAATGAGTAAAATTATTGAATAAAAATGTGAAAATTAAATTCATCACAACTCCCCCCCCCCCCCCCCCCCATGTGAAAAACGTGTGCTTTCACCTCAGGTCGTATCCCCAAGCAGCCACCATTGCGGTTCCTAAGTGAGAACGTATACACTGTTTAATGCCGGAGAATGCGGCTTCTCTGATAGACTGTTTAGCAACAATACGGGGGTCGTTTGTGCGCTGGCCCACGGCGCTAGATGCGTTGAAACCTTTTACGCATGCGCGGAGCGAGCTTTGTCGACCAATCACAGCGCTCGCTGGCACGTATGCAGCCCCAGGCATCATTAAATGTTAAACTTGCCTTGTCAGTGCACTACCTGTTTCATAAGTCGATTTTTGACCAGTTTATTACTTCTAACATGGATCGGTGGCTGAAGTCAGGATCATTGAAGAAGGCTGCAGTTTCTCCATCGCCTTCACAGCAAGGGAAGTTTCCAGTTGAAATGAATGAGGAGGGAGGACGACCGAAGGAAGACTTTACATACATTTGAACATTTTTCTTTGGATTTCACAAAAAATCACACACACACACACACACACACACACACACACACACACACACACACACACACACACACACACACACACGACTGTTACGAAATATGCATGCTCCTTACACAAGAGTAGCCAAATAGTGGAAGTGAACAGACCATAAGCGACAGCTTGTCAACAGCGAACAGTTTGGACGTGATGTTGATTGCTCTTGGAAGAAGACAGCTCCAGCGTGTGAAATGTTAATTACCAAAGGGAGTAAATCCACTAGTGTGTGTCTGGATACAGTGGGAATTAAAATTGGATCGTTAATTTCAAGTTGTTTTCATTCATCTCTGAACCAAAGACTATCGATACTTGGTGGGGGGGGGGGGGGGGGGCATTGGGAACATTGCACCTGCATTAAGAAGCTTTCAGTTCCCATGGGTTTCGTTCTGAAATTTGAAGTTACTGTGCTCTTGACTGACTAGGGGTCTGCCATGGATTTTCGACTGAAGAAGGGGTCCACCAGCTGAAAAGGTTGGGAAGCCCTGCTCTAAGTAATAACTTCCATTCAACCGTATCATATGTCTTTTCTACATCAATAAATTATGTACTTTTTTGTCTACTTCTAATCTTCTCCCCAAAATTTAACATAGTGCCAATATTGCTTCTCTTGTTCGTTTCCCAAATCTAAAACTGATAAGATTTAAAAAATTACAACATGGAAAATAATTCGGATATTTCATATGTGTATGGTGTACATGCCAAAGTAAAGCAATCGTCAATATGAAAATTGTTTTGAACACCACAGTGCTATACTAGTCATGGTCATTTTGGAAGGGGTATGCAGTTACCTTCTTCCAACCTTTGAACTAACTTACCCTGCCATTTATATGGGGGCCTGCAGTTTAATGCGGATTCAGAACTGTGGGGCAACTCAATATTTTCCACAACTAAACATTGTCAGAAGTAAAGGAAGTGATAAATGACAGATAAAAATTCTAGGATTTGACCAGGGATTGAACCCAAGACCTTTGTGTTTGTAGTGTGGCACTTTACGACCGAGCAACACATGGTGTATAAGTCAATTAAATAAAACACGAAAGAGAAGCAAAAATAGTATTTATATTAGGAGTGTTATCAGAGCAAGTGGATCAGTTCCGGATTGCTACATTTCAAGGACCGTGCCTAATGTAGCACTGTGCTGTCTGAACCAGTCTCTGGCTTTAAGGACAATTTACTTTTTGAAGAAATTTGTGTTAGCACCATGAGCTGCTTTTAGTGAATAGTGCTTTATTGATAACTACACTGTCCAGTCACATTGTGACCACCTGTCAAAGCCATATTTTGCAGTGTAGACATGTAGGGAGAGAACTGGGATGTGCCAGATGCGCTAGGTTTTTCGATTGAGGATACGTGCCACGAACAGCTCATTTTGAGGTGGTCCCACAGATTCTCAGTTGTTTAAAATCTGGGGAGTTTGTTGACAAGAGGAGTATGGTAAATACATTCTAATGCCCTTAGTCATGCATGTACACAATGAGCTGTGTTACACGATGCAGCCGGTAACTGCCATTGTATTGAGGAAAAACAAACTGCATGTAATGGTGGACATGATCTGCAAGGATAAATCCATACTTGTGTTGATCCGTTGCACCTTTCAGAACGACAGGAATCACCCAGGGAATGCCTTCTGGCTTGGAACCTTCTGTAGATGGTTGCAGGGTGTTTGCTTTCAGGCGTTTCATGCCGTACACGCCAACAGCCGTGCGTCCAGTGAGGGCTAAAACCTGATTTGTCTGAAAAAGCCACCTTTCGCCACTCGGTAGATGTCCAGCTGCGGCACTGGTGTACGAATTCCGGCCTTCATCGGTGATGAACACCAGTCAGCACGGGTGCGTGAGCAGGTACCTGCTGCAGAGGCCCATAAGCAGCAGTGTTTGCTGAACAGTAGTTGAGGAGGCACTCATAGTAGCCTCTTGGTTTGTATGGGCCGTCAATTGCTCAACAGTTGCATTTCTATTTGCCCATATATGGATCTGCAGCCATTGTTCATTCCTGTCATCTGTGTCCCATGGTGCAACTGCTTGCTTAGACACTTGTTTTGGAGAGTGCTGTTTTGTCATACGCAGTGAACTTTAAACAGGATGGCGTGCAAACAATTTAAAAACTTGTCGTTTCGGAAATGCTTCCACCCTAGGCTTGGAATCCAATGATCATTCCCTATTGGACGTCAGATAAATAGCTCTATTTTTGCATTATGAGAATGATTACACTGTTGTATGTGTTCTCCAGACATGCTTTATATAGCCTCCACAACTAGTATTGCCACTTGCCATCTGTAAGTAGTTATTGCACGGTCATGTTGAACATGCAGGGTGTACATAGAGTCTGGAAACACTTTCAATTATTTATTACATAAGAACCAAACATTGTACAGATATCATACAAATGTCATTTTGAAGAGAAACCCTTAAAGGGTTTTTTTTTTCTCATGTATACCGCTACAGCGTACTTTGGTAACCTGCCGATAGTCAGCGCTAGGTGCAAACATGGCGAGTTCAGGTGCGGAGCGAGCTTTCTGTGTGTTGGAGTTCGACAAAAACAAGTGTGCTACAGCTGTTAAACGGATGTTTAGAGCCAAGTACAGTAAGAAGCCACCAACAAGGAAGGCCAATTATCACTGGCACAACAAATTCATTACAACGGGTTGCTTGTGCCCGGCAAAGAGAAGCGGACGTCCCAGTGTGAGTGAAGCGAATGTGGAGCGCGTACGAGAGACATATGTAAGGAGTCCAAAAAAAAAACGGTGTGTCCTGTATCCCACGAACTTGAAATGGCTCCATTGATAGTGTGGAAAGTCCTGCGACGGGAGTTGTTTGTGATACCATTCAAATTGGAGCTAGTGCAGAAGCTCAGTGACAATGACAAAGAGAACTGTTTTGAGTTTTGTTCGCAGTTGCAATAATTCAATGGGGATGGGGATGGCATTGTTGATCGATTAATTTTTAGCGACGAAGCCACTTTTCACACTAATGGGAAAGTGAACAGGCACAATGCTCAAATCTGGGGTGCAAAGCATCCACACGATTGCACTGAATTTGAGCGTGATTCCCCAAACGTAAATGTTTTTTGTGCCTCGTCACATCGAAAACTGTACGGGCCATTCTTCTTTGCGGAGAGCATTGTCACTGGATATTCCTACATGTTGCAGCAATGGCTGATGCCTCAAACGCAATCAGACTCTCCATTCATCTTTCAGCAGGATGGGGCTGCACCCCATTTTCATCATGAAGTTTGAGGGTACCCGAACACGGAGCTGCCGCATCGATGGATCAGCCCTGCTACAGAAGGGGACAGCTGTTTCACGTAATGGCCTCCCCAATCACCAGATCCCACTCCGTGTCGCTTTTATCTGTGGGGATACATTAAGGATCTGGTGGATGTACCGCCTCTACCACGTGATGTAGCAGAGCTCCGGGAGAGAATACGGGAAGTGACTGCCACAAGTCGACGATGCCATGCTGGGATGGGAATGGCAAGAATTCGATTACCATATTGACATCTGCCGGATCACTCGTGGTTGGCCTATCAAATGTTTGTAAAAAAAAAAAAAAAAACTTCCAGAGTTTCTCTTCAAAATACAATATGTATGACGTCTGTACAATGTTTAGTTCTTGTGCAATAAATAATTGAAAGTGTTCCCGGACTTCATGTGCACCCTGTAGGTGGTAGCGACATTAATGTGGCTGGGCCATGTAGTTTCACTGGCAAGTACCATTTTGAAGTTGACATAAAAATAAATTGTAATAAAGCGTATTGGTTTTTATAGATTAACATGTGAATCATCATATCCAAGTTAACGGTTGTCTTGTCTCCACACTTGATGAGTTTCAGCTTCTTCCTACGGTGTGCAAATATAGCTCATTGTGCCTGGCCTGGCAAAGACCAACATCTTTTTTGTAAAACATGCTCCACACTATTTGATGTTTTGGGGAAGTCTGCAGCTGTGTAATTCATGATTTAAATAATGAAAACTACACCAGTCACTTATTTTTTCATGCTTAACCCAACATGTATTGAGAATTTATTCTCATTTTAAAAGCATTTCTTTACATGAATATTTTTGGCATTGTTTGTATGTGTAATTTTCTGCCTCTTTTACATCTTCTTGAGGTTATGCCGCAATCGGAAAATTAGACAAAATGAATCTGAGTATTTTTGATGGTAATGTTAGAAGTGGTATTTTTTGCTGCTTACAGATATTGTGCCTCCTCTGTTATATAGAATGTCACACACGTAAAATGTACTTTTATGACTGGATTATTGATTAGGTTTTTTTTCTAATGAGGAAATGTACACATTTATGAAAATTACTACACTTATCATATGCAGGAGAAACATTTGAAAAAATTACCTGATTCACTACCTAGTTTATCATTGAGAATTTTTTTCTCCTTGCTTTTTGTGTTCTAAAAAAATTCCAAGCTCCTCCCTTAAATCCATTGTATATGATCTTTGGAAGTAGTGGAGTATTTTAAGATCTTCTATGTTTTCGATTGGGTGTCTAGTGTTTCTTACGTGTGTTTCTTTTGCTGATTTTGTTAATTTGTTATGTGTGTAACAGTTGATGTGTTCAGTGTATTTAATTTGAAAATTCCTACCAGTTTGTCCTATGCAGTAGCTACCACATAGGGCAAACTGGAAGGAATTTTCAATATATACTATTTCTAACTTTGGCATTTAAAAACACTGAAATATTCATTTTGTCAGATTTTCAGATTGCAGTATAACAATATCAAATAGTGTCAAGAGAGGCAGAAAATAACACATGAAAACACCACCAAAAATATTCATGTAAACAAATTCACTTGAAAATGAGAATAAATTCTTGAAACGCTCTGTGCTAAGCCTGAAAAAACAAGTAACTGGTGTAGTATTCATTATTTAAACCGTGCTCCACAGCCTTAATGTATTCGAAGAATTTCGTGTTACTGGTGACTAGTGCTGTATTGACGACTAGATTTGGTATGACAAAAAATTTTCAACTAAAGTCATTTTAGCAGTATCATATGTTGGAGTAACACAATATGTTGACACTGTTTATTAGGCCTGCACATTTGATGATGGGCTCCCACAAGGTAGTGTTTTGTCCCCTCCACTTTTCAAACTGTACACAAATGACCAACCAGTTGGGCCAACGACAAGAAGTTTTATCTACGTTGATGATGTAGCCATTGCCTGCCTATCCAGATCAATCAAACATATTGAGAGAAACCTAGCAGATGCCTTAGAAGTATTAACTAAATATTAGAATGGGAACCAGCTTCGACTGAATCCGGCAAAGACACAGACTTGTTTATTTCATCTGAACAATAAGGAAGCAAACAGGGAGTTACAATTGGAATGGCACTCAGTTAAACTTAAACACTGCCCAAACCCAGTTTATCTTGGAATCACATTAGGCTGAACATTGTCTTACAAGAAACATGTAGAAAAAACTAGAGCGAAAGCCAACTCAGTGAACAGTATAATCCGCAAACTTATCAACTCACACTGGGGAGCAAATCCTGAAATTCTACGTGCATCATCACTGGCATTGTGCTTTGCTCCAGCTGAATATGCATGCTCCGTATGGAGAAGATCGACACATGCCCCGAAACAAGATGCAGCACTGAATGACTCTTGTCTATTAATTATGGGATGCCTGAAGTCTACAAACTGCGATCTCCATTATATGTGTTCTGGAATAGCCCCCCGCCCCCCCTCCCCCCACAGATCAGACGACAAACGTTGGTGATGGCTGAATGAAGCAGGCAGTGCGAAGATAGAAGACATCTACTGTACGCACGCCAGCCAGCGGTGGAGAGATTTAAATCTAAGAAAGATTTGATAAAAGTTGAACATCCACTAAATGAAAGTCAACCTACAACCAGAGAACCAATGTGGAAACAGAAATTGAATAAAGGCAGCCTGAAAAGTTGGAACATTAAATAAAAACTTCCTGCTGGATCACAGTTGGAATGGAGAGTGTGGAGGAGCCTAAATAGACTTACGTGTCAAATGGTAAGATCAAAGGATAACGCTTTAAAGTGGAATAACCAAAGAAGAGTCCTGCCAATGTGGAAAAAACAAACGATGACACACCTGTTGACCTGTCCATCCTTGCTGGCCGCATACACTTTCTAAGACCCATGGTTGGCCAACAATGCTGCAGTGAAGTGTGCCGAGCACTGGAGAGAGATATGAGCCTTGCTATAGACAATAATGATGACTTAAGATATGTGAAGATCATGACTGTATATATGAAAGCGTTGGTATGTTGATAGAGACACTAACAGACACAAACACACACACAAAATTCAAGCTTTCGCAACCCACGGTTGCTTCATCAGGAAAGAGGGAAGGAGAGGGAAAGACAAAAGGATGTGGGTTTTAAGGGAGAGGGTAAGGAGTCATTCCAATCACGGGAGCGGAAAGACTTACCTTAGTGGGAAAAAAGGACAGGTATACACTCGCGCACACACACGCACATATCCATCCGCACATATACAGACACAAGCAGACATATATAAAGGCAAAGAGTTTGGGCAGAGATGTCAGTCGAGGCGAAAGTACAGAGGGAAAGATGTCGAATGACAGGTGAGGTATGAGCGGTGGCAACTTGAAATTAGCGGAGGTTGAGGCTTGGTGGGTAACGGGAAGAGAGGATATATTGAAGGGCAAGTTCCCATCTCCAGAGTTCTGACCAGCAACAAACTGTCCATTCGCATGAACGGACACAGGCAGACGTGTTTGTTGGTAATGAGGATCACCCTGTGGCTAAACATGCCTCGGTGCACGGCCAGCACATCTTGGCACAGTGTTACACCGTCCGGGTTATCTGGATACTTCCCACCGACACCAACCTATCAGAACTCCGGAGATGGGAACTTGCGCTTCAATATATCCTCTCCTCCCGTTACCCACCAGGCCTCAACTTCCGCTAATTTCAAGTTGCCGCCGCTCATACCTCACCTGTCATTTGACAACGTCTTTGCCTCTGTACTTCCGCCTCGACTGACATCTCTGCCCAAACTCTTTGCCTTTACATATGTCTGCCTGTGTCTGTATATGTGCAGATGGATGGATGCTTGCGTGCGCGCGTGCGTGCACGAGTGCGAGTGTATACCTGTCCCTTTTTCCCCCTTAGGTAAGATTTCTGCTCCCGGGATTGGAATGACTCCTTACCCTCTCCCTTAAAACCGACATCCTTCCCTCTTTCCCTCTCCTTCCCTCTTTCCTGATGAAGCAACCGTGGGTTGCGAAAGCTTGAATTTTGTGTGTGTGTTTGTGTCTCTATCAACATACCAACACTTTCGTTTGGTAAGTTACATCATCTTTGTTTTTAGATATAACTATTATTTAGTTGTATTTGTAACCTAGTACAGGGTGATTCAAAAAGAATACCACAACTTTAGGAATTTAAAACTCTGCAATGACAAAAGGCAGAGCTAAGCACTATCTGTCGGCGAATTAAGGGAGCTATAAAGTTTCATTTAGTTGTACATTTGTTCACTTGAGGCGCTGTTGACTAGGCGTCAGCGTCAGTTGA
The DNA here is from genome assembly GCF_023898315.1 of Schistocerca nitens. Lineage (NCBI taxonomy): Eukaryota > Metazoa > Arthropoda > Insecta > Orthoptera > Acrididae > Schistocerca > Schistocerca nitens. The sequence goes on from NC_064624.1 coordinate 135,561,426, forward strand.
TGCTAAGATGGCGACCGCTCAACAGAAAGCTTTTTGTGTTATTGAGTACGGCAGAAGTGAATCGACGACAGTTGTTCGGTGTGCATTTCGAACGAAGTATGGTGTTAAACCTCCTGATAGGTGGTGTATTAAACGTTGGTATAAACAGTTTACAGAGAATGGGTGTTTGTGCAAAGGGAAAAGTTATGGACAGCCGAGAACGAGTGATGAAAATCTAGCACGCATCCAGCAAGCATTTGCTCGCAGCCCGGGAAAAATTGGCTGTTCCCTCAGCTCGAACAAGAAGCACAACAATTCATATTTCAGCAGGATGGAGCGCCACCACATTGGCACTTATCTGTCCGTAACTACCTGAACGTCAACTACCCGAGGCGATGGATCGGCCGCCAGGCAGCCCGTGACAGAGCACTTCATCACTGGCCTCCAAGAAGCTCTGATCTTACCCCCTGCAATTTTTTTCTTATGGGGGTATGTTAAGGATATGGTGTTTCGGCCACCTCTCCCAGCCACCATTGACGATTTGAAACGAGAAATAACAGCAGCTATCCAAACTGTTACGCCTGATATGCTACAGAGAGTGTGGAACGAGTTGGAGTATCGGGTTGATATTTCTCGTGTGTCTGGAGGGGGCCATATTGAACATCTCTGAACTTGTTTTTAAATGAAAAAAAAACCTTTTTAAATACTCTTTGTAATGATGTATAACAGAAGGTTATATTATGTTTCTTTCATTAAATACACATTTTTAAAGTTGTGGTATTCTTTTTGAATCGCCCTGTATATATAGCCTATTAATTAATTACAAATGTAACTCAGAGATAATTAAATAAATGAATAAATTTGCTGATTATCAACAGTTTAATGTGACTTGGTCACATGCCACCATTACAATAAGAGTTTACTCGTAAATGGTACTGTCTGCCAAAACTAGTTATAATAAAGCAGCTTATGGTGGTAACATGAATTTCTTCAGATATACTATAAATGTGAAGCATGCTTTTAGACAATGAAAAATTAAATCTGTTTGTTTTGTGATTAATTTTGAAGTGTCTTTTAAGATCAGTTACATACTTGTTTGCACCACAGGTGATAAACGGGGAAGATGCAGACAACACACACGGTTCGCCAGCTTACGGTGGCGGTAGCCGCGGCGGCAGGGTGAGGGAGCGGCAGTGGAGAGGAGGAGGCGGCGACCGACCCCGACAGGTGGGCAGCGGGCGGTTCACGGACAGTGGAGGGCGGCGGGTGCAGGACGGCGGCCGCTACAGCGACTGGCAGGCCGGGGAGGGCAGCAGGTGAGGCGGGTGTGTGTGTGTGGGGGGGGGGGGGGGGTGTAAATGCAACATCCTTGGTGTAGTGCTCAATTTTCAGTGATGTAAAATATGACAGATGTATCTCGTTTTACCTACTCCGTGTTAACTCGGTCGTGCGTAATTGTGTGTGTTGGACAGGTTGCAGAACATCATATCTAGCACATCGGTAGTTACACAACAAGTAATCTGTTTGTTTACTGTTGTAATTTTTGCTTTTTTGCCATCTTTATGTAGTATTTTCACATATAACAACAGATTATTAAAAACAGTAAAAATCTAGCAACTGTATATTCAGATTTTTTAACATGTAAGTAATAAATTTCACTGCAATATTCTAATTATAATATATTTTTCCAAAATTTTGCATTTTGTCGCACCTTGAAATCAACCGAAAACATGGTGCTCTATACCCAGGTATTGTTGGAATAACCATTTTTTACACTTTGGAAACATTTTGCATTTTTAGAATGTGGGTATTGCACGTAGCTCTACTTAAGGGTCACTGATTTTGCTCATGTCTTGTGCAACTTCAGTACATGCAATGCCTAAAAAAATATGAAACACTCACAAGGGGAGGATAAAATGGAATGGAACTTTACAGGTTGAGTGGGAATTTGTTCTTATTTCAGTGATCAAAAAATCAAGTCAAATTTACAAAGAACATAGCAGACGGTAGAGCACTTGCTCATGAAAGGCAAAGGTCCCAAGTGTGAGTGTCGGTCCGGCACACAGTTTGAATCTGCCAGGAAGTTTGATATCAGCACACACTGGGCCACAAAGTGAAAATCTCATCTGGAAACATCCCCCAGGCTGTGGCTAAGCCATGTCTCCGCAATATCCTTTCTTCCAGAAGTGCTAGTTCTGCAAGGTTTGCAGGAGAGCTTTTGTTAAGTTTGGAAGGCAGGAGTCGAGGTACTGGCAGAGGTAAAGCTGTGAGGACGGGGCATGAGTTGTGCTTCGGTAGCTCACATGGTATAGCACTTGCCCGTGAAAGGTAAAGGTCTCGAGTTCGAGTCTCTGTCTGGCACACAGTTTTAATCAGCCAGGAAGTTTCATATCAGGGCACGCTCCGCTGTAGAGTGAAAATCTCATTCCGAATATAATTCCACTAATCAGTATGACACTGCACCTCCTGCAACCTAGTAGGTTTATGCACTGATTCATTTGGGAAAGGTGTTATAAATGAATTGTGGATTCATTGCTGGACACAATATTGTGCCACTAATCAGCAGTCCTTGCTTCCCAGTCATGGCACCACCCTGAAAACAGTGTTTCCTGGAGTGTTAACAGCAGCCTACATGTAGGACTGGTAATTCCTCAGGGTTGCCGTTAGTGATCAGACACGATTGATTGGAACCTTGATAACATGAATGCCTGCCCCCATATTCACATGCCAGCATTGGGCCACTGTTGCATCCAAATACTCCACCAATGTGGATATTGCACGATTTCACCAGCCGGCCAAATGGATACCCACAACGAAGTTCCTTTCAAACTCCTTGAGGGAGCTGGTAATTCTGTGTCTCACGAGTACCGTATTTACTCGAATCTAAGCTGCACTTTTTTTCCGGTTTTTGTAATCCAAAAAACCACCTGCGGCTTAGAATCGAGTGCAAAGCCAGCGGAAATTCTGAAAAAAGTTGGTGGGTGCCGCCACAACTTACTTCTACCGTCGAATATATGTAGCGCTACACAGGCATGCTTTGTAGGCACAAAGATAAATCCTGGCGCCAAAACCTCTGCGTCAGTAAATAAATTAAAAAAAAAAAGGTGGAAGACGAGCTATTTTCAATGTACTACGGAAATCCGACTGGCAAGACTGTTTGGGATGTTTGTCAATATGGCCAACTCTACGTTCTGAATTTTTTTCCTATCTGTGAGAAGAGATGGTTGCTATAATAGGAACTTTTATAAATTGTGAATCACATGCAGTATTCTCGTCACCATAAGAATAATACGTATATAAGCATTTTGCCATGTATTGTTTCATGTTTGCTGCTATCTCATTTAAATCCGGTCTGTCTCATAAACTATGAAACTAGAGTGAGACAACAGCAAACGCAGAAGAATATAAGTATCATGTCATGTTTATATTCATATTATTCTTATGCTTAATAGTGATACAGTCAGAAATGAAGCACGGCAATTGACTAGATTTTTAAATCTAAGATGACTCTAATTTCTGTGTAGAATGTAATGTACTAAAGAGGCGCCTGCAAAGATTTTCAAACGGAGAAAAATTTTCGCTAAACTCTCGTTCAGAACATCATCTATCATACGCAGTCTATTATTTGGCTCTTGTTGATCATTATCAAAGAAGGCAGCAGTGTAAGTAACAACAAATAGCAGTCTCTTGCCATTGTTTCGCTAATGTGACGATTCCTCTCTCTCTCTCTCTCTCTCTCTCTCTCTCTCTCTCTCTCTCTCTCTCCCCCCCCCCCCCCCCCCCCTTCTCAATCTTTTAAATTGGAAACGGCAGTAGCGGGCACAAAAGCAAGACATGCCGCGAGCGGCGACAGGCCGTAAACACGCACTATCAAAATGCGACAAACAATGCATGACACAGTACAGTAACACATTTTCAGCTTAGAGTGACGTAAACACCTACAACAAAGAAAACGGCACTTATCAGATCAAAGAAAAATAATATATCAATTCAAACCAGACGAAGCGCGTGGAAAAGGAAGGGTACCCGTATAAATACGGACGGAGCGCCTGACGCATAGCAATGGCTACCTGGTAAAGCTTAATTGCTAACTTAAGACTCGAACCAAACTACTGTAGCTGTATCGTCATTCATTCGACCTAATTGTGTCTCATATTACAATGGACCAACTTTGTTTCGATTTGGAGATGCGGCCTATAATTTTTCTCACCCCTTGAATTTCGAGTTTCAAATTTCAGGTGTGGCTTAGATTCGGGAAAATATTTTTTCCTTGATTTCGGGTCTCATTTTTCAGGTGCGGCTTAGGTTAGAGTGCGGCTTAGATTCGAGTAAATACGGTACCCTCATTTTCGTGTCCTTGAAGTTGTCGCATGACGTCAGACACTGTGCGTGCCCCTTATATACCCTACGACAGGGCTGGCCACGGCACACCAAACTTCGTGTGTGCAGGGTGTACGGGCCACAGGTGGGTCGAGGCTCTGCCTACGTCACATTTGTTCCGTCCTTCCAGGAAATACTAGGTACAGTGTGACATGTAATTTAGTAGTGCAGTGTGGCATTTTTCAGCCAGCTCAACTCCCTTCATTTCTGCAGAGTTGTGATATCAGCACTTTTTACCAAGTGCTACTTGCTCGTTGTATGAAGAGCATTTACAGGTTCAGAGGGTGTTGGCACAAAAAGAGGCAGTCTAGCAATCTATCATTACAAGCCTGTACAAGTAAATGTGTATGACAGATGAGAATTCTCAGTATATATTATGCACTCACATAAGTGACAGGTGCTACAAATTTACTATGAAATGCTTTTACAATACAGTGCGGAAAGAATTTAAACTTATAGTTGACAATGAAAGTGCTAACACTTAGAGTGATTGTCAGACACGATTCATTGTCAAGTAATAGGGGGGAGTTGGAAAACAAGATTCTCCTGTTGAATGTGGGCAGAGTTGTGTGATACAGGTGAAAGACGACGTGGCAGGTGAATGTGAACGTGCGAGACACCGATACACCATTTTGGGTAGAGGTCGAGCGTGATCAAACAGAGGGCGCTGTCACAGTGCCTGCGCAAAGCGGAGGCCAGCCGCTCAGTCTTTTCCCGGAGCTATGGAGAGGAGGTGTGTTTTGGAGTTGTGGTCAAAGGTGGCAGTGAGAGCTGTTATCCGTTATGAATGGGCACATGGAGTATCAGACACAGAAATTCATAACTGCCTTGTTGAGGTGTACGGGTCAGGTGTGAAGTCGATGCAAATGGCGTGGAGATTGTGCCAGCAATTTAGTGACGGACGTCAGCTAGTGCAGGACAAACAGACCTGGATGGACGCACAGGGCCACTACAGATGCAATGTCAGGAATGTGGATGACATGATTAAAGCGAACTGGCATTCAATGTTTCTTCCATATGCAACGCCCAGATTTTTTCCTGGAAGGCTTGTTGAAGCTTATAAAGCGGTATGGCAAATTTCTCAATGTACTTGGAAATTAGGTAGAAAAATAAAGGTATATCTTATCTTTAATGTCTCTCTCTCTCTCTCTCTCTCTCTCTCTCTCTCTCTCTCTCCCTCCCTCTCTCCCTCTCTCTCTCTCTCTCTCTCTCTCTCTCTCTTTTCCCCATTTCACACACAACTCTGACCACAGTCGACAGGGGAAACTTATTTTCCAACTCCCCCACGTACATCAAGAACAACTTAGGCCGAGTCCTACGTGAGCGACAGAAGTAAGCGACTTCTTGATACGCAACACTCCAGTGACAAGCAGCAGCATCAGGCGGAAAGCTCGGGTGTCCTGCGTGCGAGCGACCTCTCGCGTTACATGGCTGCTTAGAGCCAACCAGCTGTATCTGTAAGACGGCACCCCTAAACTGTAGAGTACTGTAGCTGGAGGGTAAGGCTACAAAATTAGTTTTACTTAAGAAAACAAAGTGAAAAGGAATGGTGTGCGTGAAATTTACAAAGGGAGGAATCTCCATGGATAATTTCATAATTTATATCATCAACTACGAAGATCACCAGACAAATTCCTCGAATACACGTGAATGCGTGAAAGATCAGAGGAGCATTTGACTATCTCATCAATAAATTAAAGACGAATGTTTTTTACATGATCAAGAACTTTTAACAGCCAATATAGGCAGAAGAATGACTGACTACGTAAATAAATACATTGATACCAGTGAGCATCAGTGAACTGTGGTGTAGCAGTAGTGTTACAGGCAGTAATTAGGGTTACCCGAAGGTCCTAGGTTCGATCCCAGTTACTTTCTTCTACTTTAAGCGACTTTTTATATTTTAATTGACTCAGTTACAGTTCTGTGTACTAAGTTTTATGTATATTGTTTACACTGCACTGCTAAGTATATGTTAAAGGTCTTGCCAAAGTACTTGATCTCTAAGTGTATACACTCCTACCCCAGTGTATCACACACATTAAATTCCTAATAAATGTCAGTGAACCATGAAATTTTACAGATGTTTGATGTTGCGAACGTAATTCATCAGCAGTCAGTGTTAAGGCCAAGCGTTTCAATTAATCCAAATAGTCTGTAAAAGCAAAGCATGCAAAATTTTGAAAAGAAAGTGAAAAGTTTTCTGAAATGATTTGTCTAGAAGTATGAAATAAAAAATATTGGGAAAAAGTTTGGTGCACCTCATTTTCTGCTCATCATTTCATAAAATATTAAGAACCGATTTCTTTCATTCTTTTTATTTTCAAGTTTCATTCAAAAAGCATGATCCTACTGTCTGCTTGTTTGCCTTTATAACGTCTTCTGTTCTCAAAAATCCTAACTTTATACTTGATTTGAAGGAAGCCTTTTAGACATTTAAATACCACACCAATCTATCTTTTTATGTGCAAAATAGCTAGGCCTTGAACAGATGAAATTTTTGACATTTCATTTACATAGCTTGGCAGCAGCTTTTTGTGGAATATTTCAATTTTTCCTCAACTCATTAATTAAGTTTTCATTAATTACCCTGATTACTTTCAAGCAGTTAAACATTTTCATGCAAAACTAGACCCCACGCTGGTCACTTTGATACCTTGTTTAATTGTTTCTCTCTCTTTGTTTGGCTATGAAAATTTGGACAAAACCTCATGGTGTAATTTATAGGGAGTTTTGTTTCCGCTCTGCTCATGTGTTTAAAAAAATGTATGGAGTGTTAATCATATGATAAAATAGTCCTTTCTGCATGCTGTCATTTCCAAAAATCGACACTTCGATATCATGAATGGTTTATGAGAAAAGATGGTTTTTACGACCACTTGATTCCCGAAGCACAAGAAAGGTTTGGACATGCCATGAGCAGCCCGTTAGCGCATATAACAACCAATATCTCAAGAATGAAAAGAGATATCATTCTGGTCTCTAAAATTTAGATATATCGGTTTCATTTCATACGCAATAATGTATGGTCTCAACTGAACTATACGGAAAGTCTACGCAGTGTGATTTTCCCCTCTGCAAATTCTTAAAAATTTCGTGCCGCCATGTACTCAATTTTGTGCATCACAGTCACTATGACGAATAATGAAAATAAATTCAGACCTTTATCGAGTAAAGATGTCAAAAATACTTTTCTTAAAATTGAATGATAAGTATTTCATAGCTGCCACCATGTCCGCTCCACTGCTTTGCTGAGAAGACATGTGGCTGTCATGCGAGCTGCAGCGACAAGATTCAAAAACTTTTGAATTCAAACGTCCACAGTTGCAGTGGAAGATTAGCAGCGACACAGATGTTGCTCACGTAGGACACTTCCATAACTACACCTGCTTTGTGTTTTGTCACCTGAAGCTGTCGCTCGCTTCCTTCACTTACGAAGGACGCGGCCTTAGTCCTAAATTTTCAGGCACATGGCATGCGAAGAGATTGATGGTATGAATAGTGAAATTTATGAAGTTATGTGCAATATTCCACTGCCATTTGCATTAGGTTTCGACAGAGTTGAATGGAGAGTATGAGCCCCTTATATATTACTGCCAAGTATGTTGGTTAAGTTGAGGTGTATGTCTGGAACAATTTTTCGATTTAAAATGTGCTGGATAACATGCTTTTCCTCCCTATCAAAAAGTCCTCAATCCAGTCAAAAATTTCGCTTGATATCCCCCCATATGGTCATACTTTTGACAATAAGCATAAGTGTGGTTCTGAGTCAAATGCTTTCCAGAAATCAAGAAATACAGCATCTACCAGGTTGCCTTGATGCAAAGCTTTCAGTATGTCATGTGAGAAAAGTGCAATTTGGGTTTCATGTGATCAGTATCCTTGCTGGTTGGCATTGAGAATGTCATTTTGCTCAATATACCTCATTATGCTTGAGCTCACAAGGGAACCTCCCCATCGCACCCCCCTCAGATTTAGTTATAGGTTGGCACAGTGGATAGGCCTGGAAAAACTGAACACAGATCAATCGAGAAAACAGGAAGAAGTTGTGTGGAACTATGAAAAAAATAAGCAAAATATACAAACTGAGTAGTCCATGATCAACATATATAACATTAAGGATAATACTACATCAGTAGCGCCGTGGTCCTGTGGTTAGCGTGAGCAGCTGTGGAATGAAATGTCCTTGGTTCGAATCTTCCCCCGAGTGAAAATTGTAATTTTTTTATTTTCAGACAATTATCAAAGTTCAGGCACACACACACACAATCAACTTCGCTCTCCAAAATTCCAGGACATCTTCAGATTTGCTTGGACATATGCAGGATTTCACGGTCTACACACGGAAAAATTTCAAAATGTTAAAAACATATGTTTTGACAGAGGACAGGGAAAACTGTACGACTGTTGCAGTCATTTGTTGCAGTTTGTGTGGCAAACTCTTTATGTTTTCATCACTTTTTTGGGAGTGATTATCACATCCACAAGAAAACCTAAATCGGGCAAGGTAGAAGAATATTTTTACCCATTCGCCAAGTGTTCAAGTTACGTGGGTCGACAACATATTCCTGTCATGTGACGCACATGCCGTCACCAGTGTCGTATAGAATATATCAGACGTGTTTTCCTGTGGAGGAATCGGTTGACCTATGACCTTGCGATCAAATGTTTTTGGTCCCCATTGGAGAGGCACGTCCTTTCGTCTACTAATCGCTCGGTTTTGCGGTGCGGTCGCAAAACACAGACACTAAACTTATTACAATGAACAAAGACGTCAATGAACGAACGGACAGATCATAACTGCGAAAATAAAGAAATTAAATTTTTCACTCGAGGGAGGACTTGAACCAAGGATCTCTCGTTCTGCAGCTGCTCACGCTAACCACGGGACTATGGCGCTCCTGGTCTCACACTGTCCTTGATGTTGCATATGTTGCACATAGACTACTCAGTTTGTATATTTTGCTTATTTTTTTCATAGTTCCACACAACTTCTTCCTGTTTTCTTGATTGATCTGTGTTCAGTTTTTCAAGGCGTATCCACTGTGCCAACTTATAACTAAATCTGAGGGGGTGCGATGGGGAGGTTCCCTTGTCAGAATATGTTCAAAGATTCTGCAACAAATCTGTCAAGGATATTGGACAGTAATTTTGTGAATTATTTCTTCTACCGTTCTTGCAGACGAGTGTGACCTTGTGCTTTTTTTGTGTAGGGATTGACGATAGATTATAGTGAGAAAGAGGCTAACTTAGCAGCAAATTCAATATAGAATCTGACAGGGATTTCATCAGGGCCTGGAGCTTTGTTCAGTTGTAACAATTTCAGCAGTTTCTCAACACCAGTGACACTAATACTAATTTCATATGTCTTTTTAGTGGTACAAGCATTACATTGGGACTATTCTCATGGGTTTTCCTTTGTAAAGGAACATTTGGAATGGAGTGAAGTATTTCAGATTTTGCTTTACTACCCTCAAATTCAGTTCCTGCTCATTCGTGAGTGACTAGATACTAACTTTGGTGCCACTAACAGCCTTTACATCCAACCAGAATTTCTTTGAGTTTTGTGGAAGATCATCTGATAGTATTCTGCTACAGTAGTCAGTGGAGGCTTCATACATTACTCTCTTGACAGCTAAACACATTTCATTCAACATCTCTCTATAGCCCATGCTTTGTTTTACACCTATTATGCAGTAATCTCTGTTCCTTTAGAAGTTTCTTCACAGTAACCATATACCATGGGGGGTACCTCCCATTATGAGTCGGTTATGGCAGCTTTTCAAATTCTTATTGGTCCTGGATACTGTTAGACAAGTAAACTGGAACTGGGACTGTGCTCTACGAAACATTTTAACCATTTAGTACTAATAAATGCCGTAGTTCATTTAATTTACACTGGTCTGAAATATTTTCAATATTGAACTGTTATTAATGTGTAAATATGTTTTAGATCTATAATGAATTTTACTAGCGACGAAGTTATGCAAAATTTTAGCAAATGCACGAAAAGCGTGTGAACACACTGGGAGTTATGGCCTGGAACCAAAAAGCCACACAGTTTCATCTGCAATAAATGCGGCAGTTGAAAAAGTCAGAGGGAAACTGCAGTTTGCTATTTTATGAGGCCAGTGACAGTATTCGCAAGATATGCTCCATTACCGTATTTACTCGAATCTAAGCCGCACTCGAATCTAAGCCGCACCTGAAAAATGAGACTCGAAATAAAGGAAAAAAAAAATTCTCGAATGTAAGCCGCACCTGAAATTTGAGATTCGAAATTCAAGGAGAGAGAAAAGTTGTAGGCCGCACCTCCAAATCGAAACAAAGTTGGTACATTGTAATATGAGACACAATTTAGGTTGAATGAATGACGATACAGCTACAGTAGTTCGGTTCGAGTCGTAAGCTTAGCAGTTAACCTTTACCAGGTAGCCATTGCTATGCGTCAGGCGCTCCGTACGTATTTATACGGATACCCTTCCTTTTTGACGTGCTTCGTCTGATTTGAATCGATTCCTTATTTTGCTTTGATCTGATAAGTGCCGTTTTCTTTGTTATAGGTGTTTACGTCACTCTAAGCTGAAAATGCATTACTGTACTGAAATGCATTGTTTGTCGCATTCTGATAGTGCGTGTTTACGGCCTGTCGCCGCTCGCGGCATGGCTTGCTTTTGTGCGCGCTACCGCCACTTACCATTTAAAAATAAAAAAAAAGAGAAAGAGAGAGGAATCTTATCATTAGTGAAACAATGGCAAGAGACTGATATTTGTTGTTACTTACACTGCTGCTTTCTTTGATAATGATCAACAAGAACCAAATAATAGAGTGCGTATGATAGAACATGTTCTGAACGAGAGTTAGGAGAAAATTTTTCTCCATTTGAAAATCTTTGTGGCCGCTTTTTTAGTACATCAAATTCTGCACAGAAATTAGTCATCTTAGATTTAAAAATCTAGTCAGTTGCCGTGCTTCATTTCTGACTGTATCACTATTAGGCATAAGAACAATACGAATATAAACATGACATGATACGTATATTCTTCCGCGTTTGCTGTTGTCTCACTCTAGTTTCGTAGTTTATTAGGCAGACAGGATTTAAATGAGATAGCAGCAAATGCAGTGGTCGAAACTCGGGGCGGAGAAAAAAAGCTCGTCTCCCACCTTACTTTCTTTCTTTCTTTTTTTCTTTCTTTCTTTTTTTTTTCTTTTTTTTTACTGATGCAGAAGTTTTGGCGCCAGTATTTATCTTTCTTTGTGCCTACAAATCATGCCTGTGCAGCGCTACATGTATTCGACGGCAGAAGTTAGTTGTGGCAGCACCTACCAACATTTTTCCGAACTTCCGCTTCCTTTGCACTCGATTCTAAGCCGCAGGCGGTTTTTTGGATTACAAAAACGGGAAAAAAAGTGCGGCTTAGATTCGAGTAAATACGGTACTTGTGCACAGTACGCTGTCCGCTACACATCTGCAAATATTTCCAGTGCAGGCATTGCAGAAATGAACATGTCCTACAGAAATTGTTCTTTAGGCACACTGTAGGTCAATCCCATTAACGGTGCTTGAAGTAAAGCTCGAGCTGGTGCAAAACATGGCCATTAACATTAAAATCCCCTAAATGGGATGTTTGACTTCAGCCTGGAAACTGTAAGCCAATAAATTGCAGAACAGGTGTCAAGTCGGTCATAAGCAGTAAGCAACAGCAGCAGCACACACATAAAAGAAGGTTATAATTATGCATACTATCAGAGCCTGTGGCAGCTCTTTCCAGCAGTAGGCTGAAGATGAAGGAAGAGGGGTGAAGGAAAAAGACTGGAGGGGTCAAGGAAAAAGGGTAGATTTCGGAAAAGTCACCCAGAACAGCATGTCTGGGGAGACTTACCAGGTTATCGAGTTATATTATATTGTCAAAAATTGATTGTTCTCGTTGTTATATAAGCAGTACGAAGGTACTCGTAGTTGTGTTCAAATTGAAGTCTGAGTTCACAGTGAGTAGATTGACACAATACTATAATCTACATCCACATATACGTAGGTACTTCGCAAGTCACCATATGGTGCATGGCGGATGGTATCCGGTAACCTGTACCACGTGTAATGGTGTGTTTCTCGTATAGTATGAGAACTGGTTTCCCAGGTATGGTGCACACTTAATTTAAAGCAGCTGATAAGCCGAGGAGTTTATCCACCTAACAACAAACCATCAGTTTTCTTCATAAGTAGAGAGGGGTTGAATTGTGTGGGGGAGGAGACCAGACAGCGAGGTCATTGGTCTCGTCGGCTTAGGGAAGGACAGGGAAGGAAGTCGGCCCTGCCCTTTCAAAGGAACCATCCTGGCATTTGCCTGGAGCAATTTAGGGAAATCACGGAAAACCTAAATCAGGATGGCCGGATGCGGGATTGAACCGTTGTCCTCCCAAATGCCCTAAGTAGAGAATTGGTAGCTGAATACCCAAATGTAAATTTCCTAAGCAGTACGATGCAATTCTTAAACACTCTTTATAACTGCCTTTAAAGATCAAATTTCCGACCACTGTTAATTACATAACTTTTGACACATTGTCAGACTTGCTCGTTGATGAATGCAGAGTATGAAAGTTTGGCAGTCTACAGCTGCTGGTTTGAATATCTCGCGTACCAAATTCTTTTCTGTACTCCTATTTAAATTGAATATTTTAATATGTGGAGATTTTAATTCACAGATATTGGATCAAATTTTTTTAATAAAAATAAAACTGGTTTATTTTAATTACCAATTGCCTGAAAATGCTAGTACCAACAATAAATTAAAATTGGTGCAAAAATGAAATATGTCAAATAGAAAATAAAATACTTTCTTCTTTCTGGAGAATGAGCATGGTTGTTCAGTGTATAATTTTCATTTAACAATAAAGCATTTTGCACATCTGTATCAAAGTTTGATTTATTTTTAAATGAATAATAATTAAAATACTGAAATGATATTTTTATTAAAAACTGTGATTCAGCATGTGTTAATTAAATTTATCAATGAAAAAGTTTCCAACTTTTGCTGTATTGGGGCACTGAGACAAATAAAAATTTGTGCCGGCCCTGTATTTGAACCCGGATTTCCTGCTGCATACGAGCAGTCACCTTAACCATTTCAATTATCAGAATATGTCCCCTGTCTGAGTAATGGCTGCGGATTGGCACAATGGTGTGTCTTCTTTTGCCATACCTGTGTAATTAAGTTCTATTTGTTAGCCCTTTTACTGCTGTGGGTGTGTATACACATCCTGCTTTGCTGTTTCCCAGTTGCTGCACGCATGTATACATGTACTGCTTGGGTTTTTTTTACTTGTTGTGGACATCCATAAAAGTCCTGAGCTGTCAATCTCTCACTATTGTGGACGAGTTACTTCTATATCTCGGTGAATAAAAAAGTTTAGAGTATTTATCATATGACATATTTGTGTCATTGCATGCTACCATTTGCAAAATACCTTGTATTGATATCTTGAATTGTTTATCAGGTATGATGGTTGTTATAGCCACACGATTCACTGCACACAAGGACGCGAGTGGGCAAATAGCGTGTGAACCTCCTACGGATTTAAAATCCAATTACTGAAGAAAGAAATAAGATAGCATTCTGGTCTCAGTTTTAAATAATATTTTGATACATTATCGTCATTTTATTCACTGGTAATATACGAGCTAAAATCAATTGTACACAACGTTGATACACTGTGTTTTTACCTCTGCAAAATCTTTAAAATTCTGTGTAATGTTTTACTTAATTTACTTCAGTGCAGTAACTGTGGCATATAATGAAAAGAAATTTAGCGCTTTATAGAGTGAAGGCATCGGACTGTAAAACGTGCAAAAATGAAATTTTTTGTTTTAATAGTTTTCAGACAATTGGATGACAAGTATTTCATTCTGAGCAGAACACTGCCTCTTGGCACAGGCACCAGCATTTGGCGAGCAGTACAGTTGTAAAAAAAAGCTGTCTGAGTATGGAGTGCAGAGAGTACGTCCATGACAGCAAAAGGCTTAGTAAATATTGAATCTTAAAAAAATTGTACTGCTAGTGGCATTCAAACTAACACAATTACCATACTGTTTGAGAATTGCAGATGGGTACAACAAAAAGATTTTCACACTTAAAGCTTTGGCCAGTGGCCTTTGTCAACAACAATAACAACAACAACAAAAATAAAACACACACACCTCTGGAGTCTCAGGCAACTGAAACCACTGCCTGAAACTGCAGTGTGTGTGTGTGTGTGTGTGTGTGTGTGTGTGTGTGTGTGTGTGTGTTGACAAAGGCCATTGGCCGAAAGCTATAAGTGTGAAAATCTTTTTGTTGTGCCTATCTGCGACTCAACATCTGCGCTATTTGGTGAGTAGTAACTTTCCTTCTCAGAATATTGTTACATTCCAACCTGGATTTTCCATTGTTTAATACTGTTACAGAACATACTCAGCTACTGATGATCATTTTAATAGATTGTAAATAAACTGCCTGACGAAAAAAGTGAAGCCCCCAATACGGGAGGGAGATACGTATCACGAGTTGAGAGGGTATGTAATGTTGTTTCAGCGATTACAAAATTGAGTCAAATTTACAAAGAACTTGTCAGTATAAGTCCAATTATCAGTATTATGTTGCACGTTCTCTGGTCCGGGTGCACTCACTGATGCAGTTAGCAAGGATGCTAAAAAGGCATTGTATCATTCCGTAAGCAAGTTGACCCCCAACTGTTGTAACTGATCCTCAGTATCTTGGGTACTAGCACGAGGCGGTCCCACACTCTTTTTGTCAGAGACAGACCTGGGTACCTTGCTGGCCACAGGAGTACCTTGACATCAAGTATGTAGTTCATAGAAACACTTGCCATGTGTGGACAAGCTCTGCCCTGTTGAAAACTGGTACCACAATACTTTTGCACGAGAGGTGACACATGAGGATGCAGGATGGCTGTAACATACCAGTGTTCTGTCAGTTTCCTGAATAACTACTGGCCGTGCCCTGAGGTTGTACCCGACAGCTGCCTCACAGTGGTGTCAGGACTCGCACTGCCGTGCCTCTCCAAAATGTTGTACGGATGGATTTCTCCCCAGATAGCTGCCGTACTAGCCGACGGTGGTCATCTGTGGTAGTGCCAGACCGCAAGCATTCGCCGGACACAGTACGGTGCCATTTATTGGCAGTCGGTGCTTCCCGGTCGAGGTGACACTTCGAACACAGCCATTTGTGTTGTGACTGCGGATGAGAATTTCCTAGTGCTGCTGCCGCTAGTCTCCAACCGCTGGTGTGGGATGACACAGAATGTAGCTGAGAGCACACTCCTTATTCTCATGTGGCAGGTACCGAGCGAGGTGATGCAGTGGTTAGCACGCTGGACTCTCATTTGGGAGGATGACTGTTCAAATCCGTGTTCAGCCATCCAGGTTTAGGTTTTTCATGATTTCCCTAGATTGCTCCAGGCAAATGCCGGGATGGTTCCTTTGAAAGGGGACGGCGAATTTCCTCCCCTATCCGTGACAGAATCCGTGTTTGTTCTCTGTCTCTGGTGACCGCATTGTCGACAAGACGTTAAGTCCAGTCTTCCTTCAGACGGCAAGTACACAGATGGAGTAGTTACAGTGTTCTCGGTGGGCAATAAAGTGATCTTCCCTTAAAGTGGTTGACGAGAAACTTTGACGATGAGAAGGCTTACATTCATGTTCCCATGCAGTCCGACTGTGGATCTGCAGCTCGTGATCTAGTGTCTAGCATTGCTGACTCTGGATGGCAGTTAGATTCCTGACCAGCTCGAGGATTTTGTCCACCCGGGGACTGTGTGTTTGTGTTGTCCTCATCATTTCATAATCATTCAGAAAAAGTGGCGGGATTGGACAGTGAAAAGATTGGAAATTTGTACCGGTGCTAATAACCGTGCAGTTGAGTGCCCCACAAGCTAAATATCACTACCTTCATCATAAATATGGATATTGCTCAATTCAGCTTATCCGGTGGAAGAACCACAAAGATGTCTTTTACCGAGTGGGGTAACACAGTGGTTAGCACGCTGGACTCTCATTTGGGAGGACAGTCATTGGAACTTGTGTCCGGACTTCCCGATTTACATTTTCCATGTTTTTCCTAAATTTCTTAAGGTAAATGGCGGGGTGGTCCCTTCGAAAGGGCACAAACACTTTCCTTCTCCATCTTTCCCTAACCTTACCTGGAGCTCTGTCTCCAATGGCCTCATTGTCAACGAGACGTTAAATGCTAATCTCCTCCTCCTCCCCCCCCCCCCCTTCTCCTCCAAAGAGGCCTCTTTCAAAATTTGTCAGTTGCTGATAACTCTGTCTCAGTTCAGTATGCAGCATCTCTGTGCTCTTAGAGTGATCACTTGACATGTGACACCATTTACGGCCCTTACCTCTCTCACCGGTCCTCGTAACGACCCTAAACGCGAACAGCGCTAGTGCACTCTGGTGGCGGTTCTTCCTGTCACTGGTAGCTGAACTCTAATTAAATATCCGCTGGTAGTGGATACGTGTAAGAATTTACATTAACATCATACTCAGACTTTTGTCAGGCAGTATATTTTGCACTTAAAAATTCTTGGAAATCTTCGAATCTGCGAAGACAATTGTGTAGAGTTTGTTTGAAAACTACGTCGTCTCGCTTGAGGGAACGGATGTCCGAGCAATAATCTTTAAATCGTATAAGTATGAAGAAAATTGACAGTTAGTAAGATCCTTTTGTAAGTTGCGCTCCCTGCTCTGCCACGCGGCTCGTGTCCCTGTTCCTCCCCCCTAAGGAAGCGACTAATCGATTCTACTTCCGCATCGCTATCTGTGGGTGTGATATCGTCACCGCTCCTCGGAAGAGCTACAGTATATTGTACGTGTCTTAATTGGCTGGCAATTACCTTTGTGGATTTCCTTAAGTCTCTGTACATATGTCAGTATGTATTGTTCCTTTCAGGTGGTTTTGTTTACAATCTTCTGTCTGAATGCCTTACCAGAGGTGAGTTGTATGGTAATGATGTGTGCTTTGTGGGGTGCTCCACTGCACAGTTATCAGCGCCCGTACAAATTCCCAACCTTTGCTCACCCCAATCTCACTACTTTCGTGAATGGTGATGAAATGATATCCCACCAAATTTACATTTCAAGGGGGAACAGTGTTTAAAATTTTGTTTTGTAGTAATAGTAAAATGCTTCCATCTGCTTATGAATGCAAATATAGAAGCTGTATCCGTAACGAATAAGATCTGTCTTAACTGCCACACAGCATGTCAGCCAGCACGGATCCTAAAAATGTTGCTCGTTTGGTACTACCTCGTGCTTTTCTCGCGTGACATCCTGAAAGCCGCGGGCTGGCCACAGTGGCCGAGCGGTTCTAGGCGCTACAGTCCGGAACCGCGCGACCGCTACGGTCGTAGGTTCGAATCTTGCCTCAGGCATGGATGTGTGTGATGTACTTAGGTTGGTTAGGTTTAAGTAGTTCTAAGTTCTAGGGGACTGATGACATTAGAAGTTAAGTCCCATGGTGCTCAGAGCCATTTCAACCTGAAAGCCGTGGATTGAGGCAATCACATAGCTGCAGTATTTCTTGACTTCCAGATGGCATTTGACAAAATATCATACCAAATCTTGTTGCAATGAAGTACAGTTAAATGGGGCAGCAAACAAAATTTGTGACTCAGTTGAGGGTTTCTCGGTAGGGGGAATGTAGTAGTTTGTTTTGGATGCAGAGATGTCTGTGGACGAAGTAACTTTTGATGTGCCTCAGTAACCTCAAATATTTTGCAAGTGATGCAGGTATCTATTAAAAAAAAATTAGACACCTCAAAATATAGCGTCTATTTTCTATGAAATTTGCACTTTTTTATGATAAAATGTACACGTTAAAAAAGTTGTTACATTATGCCTGAATATAAGCCTTAATTCTATGAAATAACTTTCTGGTAATTGGTGAGCTTTGTGACTGGAATCTTTGCTTTTTCGAAAACCTCCATATTTTTTTTTCAAAATTCTCTTTGCTTGTTTTCTTGTTTTGCATTTATTTAAGTATTCAAAAAAGGTAGTTTCTGTTGAGAAGCAGCACCATTTTCCCATCAGTGAACAGAGTACTTCTCTGATGTATGGTGTATCCTGACTTTTTTTTTCTTTTTCAACCAATTCAGTAATTATGCAATCAGCAGAATATTAATTTCTACTTTTTCTGGGCATTCATAGCCGTGTGATCCACACTTGACAGTGCTACATATAAAGCAGACAAGCCAATTACTGTAGAAGTAACTGAACATAATTTTTATTTGAAAGCTAGGGTAAGAATTCTGATGCAGTTCAGATACGTGGAAAGCTCTTGTTCTTCATTTGCTATTGCACTTTACGTAGTCACCAATGTTCTCATCCCATTTCTCCCGTCGTGCTAGCAGTTTCAATATGCACGGTCAGTAGAAATCCCTTTGGTCGGAGTATAGCCATCTGAGGATTGCCAATTTCAATTCCGTACTGTCGCAAAGCATTGGCTGCCCAGGAATTTCTTCATAGAGTCAAACATATGAATCGGATGGTGCAAGGTACGGACTATACAGTGGATGCTGCAGCACCTCCCATCCAAATTTGACAATTTTCTCATGTAAAGGAGCAACAGCATGGGGCCAAGCATTGTCGCATAGAAATTTGACACCATCAACGTTAATGTTGTGCAGTTTGTCACAAAGCGTACGGCACAACTTAACCAAAAGTTTTAATGTAGGCTGCAGCATTTCACAATGGTTCCGTGTTCAGTAAAGTCCATCAATAACACACCGTGCATAACATCATGGATACCCCAAAACAATGTCACAAGCTCTTTCCTACTAGATTGAATCACTTTGAATTTATTTTATACTGGGGAACAATTATGTTTCCACTCCATAGAGGCCTGCTCAGTTTTAGGCCTGTGGTGGTATGTGCATAACCTCTCAGAATGTCACACACTTCTGCAGTGTAACACGTTAAGTGACCTGAGCGTATCATTACTTGCTGGCCCTTGTGGTTATCTGTCAGGTTGTCCGACACTCGGCGAACACCAACCTCACAAAATTTCAACGTGTCGCGAACAGTATTGTACACCACACCATAGATAACGTCGAACTGCTGTGGTAAGGTTTGCAGTTGCACACACTGGCCACTCAAAATTGCTGCTTCAGTCGCTCCAGCATTCTGTGGGGTTGCAGCTGTTACTGGCTGGCTGGAGCATGGCGAATCCCTGTGGTCCACATGGCCCTCTAGGAAGAATGCACACACCACCTGGACATATACAGTTCTCCATATACATGCCACCAGTGCCCTCTGAATTCCACTCAGTTTATACTCTTAGCCCACAAATATCAATCTACAATTTGCTGCCCTTTACAAGTTGACAATAGTAATGTGCGTGCCATGTTTGTTTCTCAGTTCAGACTTCTCTTGCGAGAGTCAACAAAATACCACTTATTGTACGAACTTCAAGCTGTTCCGTCAAGCAATTTCAACATTCCAGCTGCAATACCAGAGTAGAAACTTTACAGTCCTCCCTCGTATAATTATGACAACCAGAGAGGAGAAGAGTGGTCCCAGCCAACCTTCACCCGTGTTCTGCATTTCTACGAAAGCAGCATTGACACGGGCCTGCTGAGATCACCGATACCCTCTGGAATGTGAGGGTTGTATTTAGAATCCTGATGAGAAAAGACAACAACTAGTAATCCACAACATAAAACATTCAGTAGTATCTACTGTGCTGTTACTTGCTGGGGTTGGGAGTTCTGTACATGAGATAATTCAGACTCAACGTCTATTGGTATACAGCCACACTTCAAAACACCTACTCCCTACAACTGAAATGTTAAAAGTGGCCATGTTATACCAATTTTTGAACTTTATCTAGTAGACAGACATATGCATTTCTTTCTTCTAACAAGGGAACCTCCCCATCGCACCCCCCTCAGATTTAGTTATAAGTTGGCACAGGGATAGGCCTTGAAAAACTGAACACGGATCAATCGAGAAAAGAGGAAGAAGTTGTGTTGAACTATGAAAAAAATAAGCAAAATATACAAACTGAGTAGTCCATGGGCAAGGTAGGCAACATCAAGGAGAGTGTTAGCTTACGAGCGCCGTGGTCCCGTGGTTAGCGTGAGCAGCTGTTGAACGACAGGTCCTTGGTTCAAATCTTCTATAAGGGGAAAATTTTAATTTTTTATTTTCAGATAATTATCAAAATCAGGCACTCACACATAATCAACTTTGCTCTCCAAAATTCCAGGACATGTTCAGATTTGCTTTGACATATACAGAATTTGACGGTCTACGCACGGAAACATTTGAAAACGTAAAAAAAACATATGTTTTGACAGAGCACAGGGAAAATTGTGCGACTCTGAAACTGTTGCATTCATTTGATGCAGTTTATGTGACAAACTCTTATGTTTTCATCACTTTTTTTGGAGTGATTATCACATCCACAAGAAAACCTAAATCGGGCAAGGTAGAAGAATCTTTTTACCCATTCGCCAAGTGTGCAAGTTAGGTGGGTCGACAACATATTCCTGTCATGTGACGCACATGCCCTCACCAGTGTCATAAAGAATATATCAGACGTGTTTTCCTGTGGAGGAATCGGTTGACCTATGACCTTGCGATCAAATGTTTTCGGTTCCTATTGGAGAGGCACGTCCTTTCGTCTACTAATCGCACGGTTTTGCAGTGCGGTCGCAAAACACAGACACTAAACTTATTATAGTGAACAGATACGTCAATGAATGAACGGACAGATCGTAACTCTGCGAAAATAAAGAAAGTAACATTTTCGCTCGAGGGAGGAGTCGAACCAAGGACCTTTCATTCTGCAGTTGCTCACTCTAACCACGAGACCATGGCGCTCATCAGCTATCATTGTCCTTTATGTTGCCTATCTTGCACATGGACTACTCAGTTTGTGTATTTTGCTTATTTTTTCATAGTTCCACACAACTTCTTCCTGTTTTCTCGATTGATCTGTGTTCAGTTTTTCAAGGCCTATCCACTGTGTCAATTTATAACTAAATCTGAAGGGGATGCGATGGGGAGGTTCCCTTGTAAGATGCCAGATCACTTGGCTAAGTAGTATGTTTGACCACTTGGTATGTATTTTATACAGATCATCCAACCACTCAGAGCTAGTGTGGCACCAGAGCATCGAGTGCACATTATCTTTCCAAATTGGGCATTGCCAAAATGATGTGGAACATAAAGTACCTTAGCACGTGTTGCAGAAGTATGGTTTACCACAGAAGATTTTAAACATCACCAAAGATCTGTACGAAGGCTATTAATATGTGCTCCGCAAAGGAAATCTCACAGATCCAGTAGAATAACAGCCGAAGTCCAGCAGGGTTGTATTTTGTCACCAACGCTCTTCCTATGTGTCCTCGACTCGATTATGAGGAGAGTCGTAGCCAGCAGTAGATGAGGAATCCAGTGGGGGATCCGTGAACATCTGAAGGATTTGGATTTCGCAGATGACATAGGTTTACTAGCTCAAAGGCTGACAGATATGGAGGCTAAATTAAACATACTGGAAGAAGAAGCTGAGGCTGGGCTCAAGATAAATGTAGGTAAAACAAAGGAAATAAGGATAAATTCTGGGAATGTGAAAGTGCCACTGCTTGTAAGGCAGCAGCAAGTCGAGATTGTCAATTCATTCTTTTATAGGGGTAGTGTGATGATATAAGATGGTGGAGCCAGAGATGATTGAAGAACCACATAAAGGAGACAGATGGTGGCTTGCACAACCGTGTCCAATATGGTAAAACAGAAACGTCACCTGCAAAAGATTTGTATTTTTAATGCAAATGTGAAGGCTGTGCTTTTGTATGCCAGTGAAAATTGGAAACTGTTTTCCAAGTTCAGCCGCTCAATGAAGCTCTAACATCACTGTTACAGAGCTTCATAAATAGGTCCCTCCTGCACATAATGAATATCTGGTGGCCAGAAAAAATAATGAGGATCTCTCAAGACAAACAAACTAGTAGCACCTACTGAAGAACAGATACACGATAGAAAGCGGAGATCGCTGGGGCACACACTGAGAAAGCCAGATGGAGCAGTCGAAAAGAAGACATTGCAATGCAATCGCCAAGGTACGAGGAAGAGAGGCAGACCTAGAGGTACATGGAAGAGGATGGTGGAAGGGGAAGTGGGTAGAGTTGGCAAGAGCTGGGCATAATTGAGGGAAATGGCCGAAGGCAGAGATGGGTGGCAAGTTCTCCTGGATGTGCTATGCCCCCATAGGTACCAAAGGAATTAAGTAAGTCAAATAAATGACTTGCGGTACCAGTAACCAAAAATTGGTTACATTTGCTATATTTGTATGTAGAAAATAAAGCTGTTCCAAACTATCTCTGATGAAATAATTCGCCTGGTTACAGTCTGCTATGAATTATTATCTGTTATATAATTTTGTGTTTTGAGGCATAATTCACCTCTACATTTGCATTTATCACAAAATGCAAATTTTTTTAGTCCCTGTTTGCAATGCACTGTTTGAAAGATGCTGCTCAAATGTTCATTCAGATCTTGATAATATTTCAAAGTGATGCAAAGACTGGCATATTGATTTAAATGTTCAGAAGTATATCTCAAAACAGAGAAAAGCCACATTTTGTGATAACACTGAATACTACTCACTGTGAAGATGACATGTGGAGTTGGAGACAAGCAAAACGAAAAGACTTGTACCATTAAGTTTTCTTAAAAACTCATCAGAAAACACACACACACACACACACACACACACACACACACACACACACACACCAGCTATCTCTGGCTGCTCAGGCCAGATTCTGCTTTAATCAGAAGGTAATTTTTCATGCATATAAAGCTTCATGTTGTCATATCTCCTGAACAGTGTGCTGTATAATAATATAATTTTGCATATGCACTCACTAGTATGTGCAGATACTCTCTACAAAACCATGTGGCGAATAGTCGGTAGTGAAGAAGCAATAAATTAAAATGTCATGCCTTGCTCTGAAGTATGGCTGCGTGGACAGTGAAAATGTAATAACTGATAAACTTTTTTCTTTTGTCATTTTGTGGTTAGTCAGCAAGGAGTAGTTTCGTGAAGGTTTGAAATTGTGAAGGTTTGGAATTGTATGTAAATTTTTTTGTAAGTCGCCGAGTGCTGTTAGTGTCAAATACTTAACATAGTCCGGTTATTTGCACACCATCAGCTACATTGTATCAAGATACACACAGTTTCTAACCATAATATGCATCTTATTGTATCAAACTTTTACCATAGGATATACTCCTTAATGAGTACATTATGACAGCATTTCAAATTTGTAACTTAAGGCAGTAAAATACTACAGACCAAACATTTGTTGCCCCTGGAAGCCATTACATAAGCTGCTAGATTTTTAGTAATGTATACGCTCTTTCCATTTGTTCCTCTACTTCCCTGTTTCTTTTATCAGATTAAATGTTTATGATATCTTTATTTCTCTATTATGTACCATGCAGCCAGGTAGCGCGCCCAGAAATCTCACCTATGCACTTCATCATATTTTAAGTTTCAAGCATTCAGATTTGTGCAGCATTGGTACTGCTGTTACTTCAATGTAGTTTGAGGAATTTATCTCTACTGCTGTTTGTAAATGCTGTTTGATTGTGTGTCATAGATGCTGGAGGTTCTCCATGGTGATACTTCTAAATGGGGACAAACGACAGGAAACAGTCCCTGAGACGATAAGGAAACAGACATATATGGTTTAAAATGTTCAATGGCAGATACACCCCAACTTAGAGGTGGAGATAAAAGGTCTATCACAGCGTTGGTTTCAGTCATTGAAAGAGTATGTGAGAACATGCCGGGCGAGTGGGAATGCTGTCGCTGTACTAGTGTTTTAGCTCCACTCTCGAGAGGGCAGTAATGTTGTTGGTGACCAGAGTGAGTAACAGTGAATCGATACCCTCCTGCCCAGTACCAGTGTGTGAGCATGTTGCTATCGTGGGAACGTTAGTGCCCTCTTGAATGTGGAACTAAAACACTAGTACAAGAACAACTTATCTGGATGCCTGGTATGTTTCCATATTGACATCTACACTATCAAAGATCTCTTAGCTCCACCTTCAAGTGGGTTTACCTTTCCTGGAATCCATTTCCACCCATAAGTCTCTATGACCTTTTTAGCTTGTTACCCTCTCAGGGATTATGTACATGTGGTGCCTGTTGTTTTGGACATGTCCAAAAGAACAGACACCATTTTTGATCCCGCACCTGTCCATATACATGATGAAATAAATTATAACATGAGCCGCAGTTGGGCATTGAAATTACCGTATTTACTCGAATCTAAGCCGCACCTGAAAAATGAGATTCGAAATAAAGGAAAAAAAAAATTTCCCAACTCTAAGCCACACCTGAAATTTGAGACTCAAAATTCAAGGGTAGAGAAAAGTTTTAGGCCGCACCTCCAAATCGAAACAAAGTTGGTCCATTGTAATATGAGACACAATTTAGGTCGAATGAATGACGATACAGCTACAGTAGTTTGGTTCGAGTCGTAAGTTAGCAGTTAAGCTTTACCAGGTAGCCATTGCTATGCATCAGGCACTCCGTCCGTATTTATAAGGGTACCCTTCCTTTTTCACGTGCTTCGTCTGGTTTGAATCGATTGCTTATTTTGCTTTGATCTGATAAGTGCAGTTTTCTTTGTTATAGGTGTTTAACGTCACTCTAAGCTGAAAGTACATTACTGTACTGTGTCATGCATTGTTTGTCGCATTCTGATAGTGCGTGTTTACGGCCTGTCGCCGCTAGTGGAATGGCTTGCTTTTGTGCACGCTACCGCCGCTTACAATTTAAAAAAAAAAAAAAAAGAAGAGAGGAATCGTCTCATTAGTGAAACAATGGCAAGAGACTGCTATTTGTTGTTACTTACACTGCTGCTTTCTTTGATAATGATCAACAAGAACCAAATAATAGACTGCGTATGATAGAACATGTTCTGAACGAGAGTTAGGCGAAAATTTTTCTCCGTTTGAAAATCTTTGCGGCCGCTTCTTTAGTACATCAAATTCTGCACAGAAATTAGTCATCTTAGATTTAAAAATCTAGTCAGTTGCCGTGCTTCATTTCTGACTATCACTATTAGGCATAAGAATAATACGAATATAAACATGACACGATACGTATATTCTTCCGCGTTTGCTGTTGTCAATCTAGTTTCGTAGTTTATTAAGCAAACAGGATTTAAATGAGATAGCAGCAAACATGAAAGAAAACATGGCAAAATGTTTATATTTGTATTATTCTTATGGTGAAGAGAATACTGCATGTGATTCACATTTCATCAGGTTTCTATTAGCAACAATCTCTTCTCACAGGCAGAAAAAATTCAGAACGTAGAGTTGGCCATATTGACAAACATCCCAAACAGTCTTACCAGTCGGATTTTCGTAGTATATTGAAATTCTGCTACATTCGAAGATGAACAATACGGAATTTGTATTTACTTCGTTGGATAATGTATGAAAATGCAGTGGTCGAAACTTGGGCGGAGAAAAAAAGCTCGTCTTCGACATTTTTGTAAAATTTTTTTACTGACGCAGACGTTTCGGCACCAGTATTTATCTGTGTGCCTACAAAGCATGCCTGTGTAGCGCTACATATATTCGACGGCAGAAGTTAGTTGTGGCGGCACCTACCAACATTTTTCAGAACTTCCGCTTACTTTGCACTCGATTCTAAGCCGCAGGCGGTTTTTTGGATTACAAAAACCGGAAAAAAAGTGCGGCTTAGATTCGAGTAAATACGGTAATTCATTGGTGACAAGTGAAAATTTGTGCCGGACTGGGACTTGAACCCGGATTTCCTGTTTTACACGAGCAGTTGCGTGAACCACTTTGGACATCTGAACACGCTCTCCGTCCGATCCGAACTCTTGCGCAGGCAATGAGTACGGTAAACAGGGGATGCTATGTAGGTAGAGTGCACCAAGTTGTGAATTTGAGTGAGACGGAAAGCATGCTCAGATAATCAGAGCAGTTACAGTGACCACTTGCACAGAGTTGGAAATCTGGGTTCAAGTCACAGTCAAGTATAAATTTTCACTTGTCACTATTGAATTACTTTCAGTGCTCAGTTGCAGCTGATGTCAGAATTCATTTAATTTCGTCTCATCTCTCAGTAGTCCCCATTTAACAAAATCGCCTGTATAGCTTTGTCTTCACATTGTCATTTTAAGTGTAAGCAACATCACAGCCAATATAGAGGAATTCGTGAACTTGCTCTAATGCTTCATTATCAATGACTGTTTTGGTTCTAACTGGATCATATTCTGTAAGTGCCACAACTTCTGTTTTAGACATGGAGATATTTAAATTAACCTGTGCTGCACGATTTTCATCGCAGTGGACAGTTTTTAACGGTCCCTTCTCTGGCGTCTTCAGTCAGTTGTGAGGTTGCAAACGCGTGCACGGCACAACACTGGTAGGGAGTGGACTTTCTACTAGGGCTATCCACAAAGTACATTATGTTTTGGAATTAAAAATAAATAAAGTATTGTAAATTTTTTTTATTATATACAGATGAAAGCCACACTTAAATACTATTTTTCTACATAGTTTCCATTTAAATTAAGGCACTTATCGTAGCGATGGACGAGCTTGGAAATTCCTTCGTCGTAAAATTCGGCCGCCTGCGCCTTCAACCACGTGGTTACCTCTTCTTGAAGCTGTGCGTCGTCATCAAAACGCTGCGTAGCCAACCACTTCTTCATTGCTGGGAATAAGTGGAAGTCGCTCGGTGCCAGGTCGGGACTGTACGGCGGATGAGGAAACAACTCCCACTTAAAAGATTCGAGAACTTCACGAGTGGCATTTGCCGTGTGGGCCCGGGCGTTGTCGTGAATCGACGAGATCTTTGAGCCCAACTTTCCCCTGCGCTTGTTTTGTATTGCTCTTCTGAGGTTGTGCAGAGTTTGGCAATACCTTTGAGAGTTTATTGTAGTGCCTATTTCCAGGAAATCCACAAAAATCACACCTTTTCTGTCCCAAAAGACAGTCGCCATCACCTTCCTTGCCGACATTGTCTGCATGCATTTCTTGGGTTTTTGGGGGGAAGTTGTGTGCCCCCCACTGCATTGACTGCAATTTTGTCTCGCAGTTCACATGCTTAACCCGTGTTTCGTCACCACTAACGATGCGATCGAGTAATGAGTCGCCATCTTTCTCGTAAGCGTCCAAAAACGTTAACGCTGCAGCCATTCGCTGATTTTTGTGAATCTCTGTCAAGACTTGTGGTATCCATCTTGCACAAAACTTGTGGTAACCGAGCTTTTCGGTAATGATTTCGTGCAACAAACTTCATGAAATTTGTGGAAAACTCATAGAGAGTTCCGTTATTGTGAAATTATGGTTTTCACGGACCGCGGCATCGACTTTTTCGACAAGTTCGGCAGTCACTATGCTGGGTCTTCCACTTTGCTCTTCGTCGTGAACGCTAGTTTGGCCATTTTTAAATTTTATGACCCATTGACGCACTCCACCTTCAGTGATTACGTTGTCCCCACACACTTCACAAAGCTGCCGTTAGATTTCTATCAGTGTACAGTTTTTTGCAGTCAGAAACCTTATTACAGCAAGCACTTCACACTTCGCGGCATTTTCAGTTAACGCTGACGTTTCAAACTGTCACAGTAACTCAACGGAGTACAGCACGAACCTCTCACTAGCACGGCAAGATGCCGACTGAGCGGCGGAATGCCATGACACCAAGATGGCCGCACTAGCCCCGCCCCTAACGGACACAAACGAAAACGTAACCTACTTTGTGGATAGCCCTCGTATATTTGTAAATTCAGGAGTGATTGAAAACGCAAAAAAAAAAGAAGACCATTAAGACAAGTCCACTGAAATGGACATTACATGCCACAGGGTTAATTTTAAAAGCTGGTAAAGCCCAGTCTGTAAATCATCTTCAGTTTCAGCTAAAATATTGAATAATAAATATTACAAATACAAAAATTACTTGTCATTCAGGTGCAAAAGAGCTCAGTATCACCGCCTCAGATTTGTGATACTACAGTCATACCATTCCTTACCCCCTTTCTCCCAGACCACCTTCCTTTTCTGTGTTCAAAGTGTCACTCGAGATCTGCTCGAATAGGGACAGAGGCAGAACGGCACCGGACGGTGGGGGGTCCGGCCCAGTCGAGCGAGAAGCCGAAAACGGCGAGACGGAAGTACGAAGAGATGCGCCAGACGGCAGGCGGAAGACGGCGCCCGCTCAGCACGGGAGGTCTGACTCGAAGATGTGGAGGGGCGTTACTGGCGGGAGCAGCAGGGGCCACGCGGAACAGCCGGCTGCAGCCAGCGGGGAGGAGGCGGAGGCGGCGGTGGCAGTAGACGCGGCAGCAGCTCAGGGCCCGGTAAGGCAGCTCTTCCTACTACTCTCTTCATTTATTTTTATTTCCACTATGAATCTTTCATTTTGCAGTGAAGTGTGCACCAGTTTGAAACTTCCTGATTGATTTAAACTGTGTTGCTGGGACAGAACTTGTCATGGGCAGCACTCTTGCTGACTGCGTTATCAAGCTGCAACTCATGGTTGTCACCCCCCCTCCCGCCCCATCCCTCTCTCCCTCCCCTCCCCCCCCACTCTCTTTATTGGCCCCCCTCCATCCACCACCTACTCCCCCTCCATGTCTTTGGCAACCACTTTATACCCCAGAATGAGATTTTCACTCTGCAGCAGAGTGTGCACTGATATGAAACTTCCTGGCAGATTAAAACTGTGTGCCGGACCGAGACTCGAACTCTGCACCTTTGCCTAATGCAGGCAAATGCTCTACCATCTGAGCTACCCAAGCACGACTCACGCCCCGTCCTCACAGCTTTACTTCTGCCAGTATCTGGTCTCGTACTTTCCAAACTTCACAGAAGCTCTCCTGCAAACCTTGCAGAACTAGCATTCCTGGAAGAACGGATGTATCCGTTCGTCCAGGAGTGCTAGTTCTGCAAGGCTTGCAGGAGACCTTCTGTGAAGTGTGGAAAGTAGGAGACGAGGTACTGGCAGAAGTAAAGCTGTGAGGACGGGGCGTGAGTCGTGCTTGGGTAGCTCAGATGGTAGAGCACTTTCCCGTGAAAGGCAAAGGTCCCATGTTCGAGTCTCGGTCCGGCACACAGTTTTAATCTGCCAGGAAGTTTCTCTTTATACCCGCTAGGATTACTCAGGTGGGGTAGGATTGAGGCACACACATCACTTAAGTGGTATCCAATTGAGAGACCTGCACTAGGCCATCATAGCATGGGGAATCTTTTCTCTCTAAATTTGGGCCTCTTGTGGAAAAGATATAATAATTACTTATGATTTAAACTTCCGCCTTTTCTAATTTTCCATTCAGCACAGTGCTGTTGTTTCCAAACATCAGACTGCTTTGGTCCATTGTTGACTCTCTCTCTCTCTCTCTCTCTCTCTCTCTCTCTCTCTCTCTTTCTTTCTCTTTCTCTTTTTCCAGGAGATGAAAGTCTAAGGCATTCTTTCGCAACATTATCTCTGTTTAGAATTTCATATTATTTAATCCTCATCTCTTTTAGGTCACTTCTGATTTCTTGGAGCCACTTGCCATGAGGACATTCTTTTGCAATTGACATGTTCAAAAATTCTCTTTCGTATCCTGTTTTCATTCATCTAAACCAAATGCCTGTGAAACATCAGTCTGTTTTCTCATTGTTACATTTAGTTGCTCAGTTTTCTTGTGTAAATTTTCATTATTGCTTGTAAGTGTTCCTTCTCGTGTTACACTTACACCTCTGTTCGTGACTCTGTATACAGTGTGTTTGCTCATTAAAGGTAGAAACAAAAGAGGCAAGTAGAGAGGGTATTGAAACAAACTATTGTAATAAACGTAGGTCCAGAAACCAACAGCTCCCTCAGTAAGACAAATGTGCAAGTGTCCGTAATGCCAGTGTTAAAACACATAATGTCTAGGTATATGTTGATTTCAAAACAACACAAGCAAGGCATAAGTAAAGATGTGATAAACTGCCCACGTTTTATTTTATCATCATACCAGATACCGCCCAGGGGGTCCACAACTCTTTTTGTGGATACGTACATGGCGAGCATGGGACCCTGAGCTTGTGCGGCTCTTCCCTTTCCGGGCTGCATTACTTCCTTTTCCACATACTTCCCCATCCCCCATCCTCCTCCCCCCACTCACCTTCATCTCTTCCCTTCCCCTTCTCCCCCTTATGGGAGTATGTTTCGTGCCTACATCCGGAGACGGACGCTTGTAACTGTAAGACATAGTCTGTCTTCTTTGCTTTCTATGCTGGAACGTCTCTGTCCTTCCTTTGTCCTTATCTTTTCCTTGCCTCTTCTCTTTACCCTCTTCTCCACTGCAGCATTTGAGACCTCTCTTCTTTCCTTTCCGTTTCTTTGTTCCTCCCTGTGCGTGTCTGAAGGCCAACCCATGCATTCCCACGCGTAGCCGGTGACAGGCTAACGCGTAATTCCCCGCCCCAGGTAGACAGGTAGGACACGTACGCAAACTGGTAACTGCCAGGCCCAGGGAGGGGTGATTGCCCGAGCTCGTACCTTCCGAACATGCCGATTGTTCCCTCCGTCCGTTTCTCGTGTGGTGTGACCTGACCTAAGGCGGGAGTGCCCTCAGAGAGGGCCCCCGCAAGGAAGGAGCGTGCCATCGGACACGCCAATAATCATGGGGGATACTTTCGCAATGGTTTCCTCTACGTCTACAATTTCTGCTCACAAGCGAAAGTTAGACGAGTCTCAGCCACGGACAATTCTTCAGTCAGTGCCACAGTTCCTTGTTGTTTCTCGGTCGGACAAAGGTCCAAGACTTCTCTACAGTCAACCCTTTCATTATTCAGAAAGGTGTCGATGCAATTGCAGGTCCTGTAAAGTCTTGTTCCCGATTACGAAATGGCACCTAGTTGTTAGAAACAGTCGGTGCTCTCCAGGCACAAAAATTGCTGCGAACTCCACTGCTACACACCTTCCCTGTTAGGGTGGAAGCACACCGCACTTTAAGTTCATCACGCAGGGTGGTTTATACACGCTCACTCGACGGCTTGTCTGACGAGGTAATTCAAAACTACCTGTCTGACCAGGGCGTAATGGCTGTTCATAGAGTCATGAAAAGGGTTGACAAGGACTTGGTACCAACCCATACTATCTTCTTGACATTTGACATAGTTCAACTTCCATCGAACATTAAAGTGGGCTGTGAGATAATTTCAGTTCGCCCTTACATCCCTAACCCTGCGCGTTGCTATCAGTGTCAGCAGTTTAATCGTACCAGCCAGTCGTGTTCCAATCTGGCCAAATGTGTTACGTGTGTCAAGGATGCCCATGAGGGTTCTTGTCCACCTCCATCCCCTCGTTGCATCAACTGTATGGGTGACCACTCTGCTTCCTCTAGAGATTGCCCCATTTTCAAAGATGAACGGCTTATTCAGGAAATCAGAGTGAAGGAAATGGTGTCTACACTTGCTGCGCGTAAGTTATTCACCAGTCGAAAGCCCACTGTACCTCCAGCAGGTAAATATAGCACTTTCCTTGCATCTCCTCAGCCTACTAAGGAGGCAGCCACGCAGACTTGTGATCTCAGCTTTAGTGCCACGGTCGTCAGATCGGCCAGCGCAAAGATCACCTGTTCGACCTCCCCACTATCGCCAGCTCACCCTTCATCGGTTCCTGCTAAATCACGAGCCCCAAAATCAGACACCCGGACTTCCAAAAAAGTGTCTACTTGCGAAGATTTTTTATGTACCCCGACTTTACAACCGTCAATTCCTCCCTCATCTCAACGTCCTGTTTCCAAGAAGGCTCATAAGAAACCAAGTTCCTCTCCTTCTCCGCCACGGCGTGTCTCATCTACAGTGCCACCTGGCGGTAACCGCCCTCGGCCGTCTTCCGTGTCACCTTGGCGCACTGCTGGCAGACGATCACTGGTGGCAGGAGATGCCCCCTAACAACCTATGGATCAGGATCCTCTGCCTTTGGCTGACTGCCATTCCACACTGTCAGCCACCGGCTCTCAGCAGTTGTTGAGTTGAGAGCAACCGTGGTAAGATTCTTCCCTGTTCTGTCCACCCTATGTCCATTATCCGTTGGAATATCTGCAGCATTAGAGCCAATCGAAATGAATTGTCAATCCTCTTACGATCCTACTCGCTGGTCATCTTCTGTCTTCAGGAAACAACGCTGCATCCCCACGATCGCCTTGTTTTTCCTCATTTCCAGTCAGTCCGGTTTGATCTCCCCTCTGCCGCTCCACGTTGTCAGCCACCGGCTCTCAGCAGTTGTTGAGTTGAGAGCAACTCGGGACTTATGATTCTTCTCCATGATACTGTCCATTATCACCCAATCCCCTTAAACAGTTCTTTCCCAGCTGTTTCTGTCCATCTTTCTGTTTCTGGATACACCTTCTCTCTTTGTACCGTATACATTCCAACATCCACACCGATGGCAAGAGCTGATCTCCTTCATCTCCTTGGTCAGCTCCCGTTCCCTGTTTGCTGGTTGGGGACTTCAACGCCCCCCACCCGCTTTGGGGATCTCCGCGTCCTTGTCCACGAGGCCGTCTGTTGATTGACCTCTTCCACCAAGTGGATCTTGTGTGCCTCAACACTGGGTAACCAACATTTTCGTCTGCCTCCACGACAAATTTCTGTAATTTGGACCTTTCGGTCGGTACTGTTCTGCTAGCTCGGCGCTTCGAATGGTTCGCTTTTGCCGATAGAAACTCGAGTGACCAGTTTCCGTGTGTCCTTCGATTGCGGCCACAACTGCCATCTATGCACCCAAGGTGCTGGAAGTTTGCACAGGCTGATTGGACACTTTTTTCGTCTCTAGCGACATTCGATGACCGTCACTTTCCTAGCGTCGACGATCATGTCACTCGTGTCACAGAAGTTATTCTTACAGCCGCAGAATGTTCAATACCTCGCACCTCCGATTCTGATATTGAGAAGGCTATCTACACTTACAGTGAAAATGTGCTTAATTCATTAGACAAAAAATTGCAGGCAACTGGTATATTTTGTGATCTGTCAAAGGCATTTGACTGTGTAAATCACAATATCCTTTTAAGTAAACTAGAATATTATAGTATAACAGGAAATGCTGCAAAATGGTTCAAATCTTATATCTCTGGCAGGAAACAAAGGGTGTTATTAGGAAAGAGACATGTATCAAGCTATCAGGCCTCATCCAACTGGGAACTAATTACATGTGGGGTCCCACAAGGTTCCATTTTGGGGCCCTTACTTTTTCTTGTGTATATCAATGACCTTTCATCAGTAACATTACCAGATGCCAAGTTTGTTTTGTTTGCCGATGATACAAACATTGCAATAAATAGCAAGTCAAATGTAGTCTTAGAAAGATCAGCCAATAAAATATTTGTGGACATTAATCACTGGTTCCTAGCCAATTCTTTGTCACTAAACTTTGAAAAAACACACTACATGCAGTTCAGAACTTGTAAGGGGTGTCCCAAGAGTATATGTCTAACATACGATGACAAGAAGATAGAAGAAGTGGACAGTGTTAAATTCTTGGGATTACAGCTTGATAATAAATTCAACTGGGAGGAGCACACCACAGAACTGCTGAAGCGTCTTAACAAATCTCTGTTTGCAGTGCGAATTTTGTCAGACATAGGGGATATAAAAATGAAAAAGCTGGCATACTATGCTTACTTTCATTCCTTAATGTCATATGGGATTATTTTTTGGGGTAATTCATCAAGCCAAGCTAAAGTTTTCTGGGCACAAAAACGTGCAGTGAGAGTTATATGTGGTGTGAACTCAAGAACATCCTGCAGAAGCCTGTTTAGGGAACTAGGGATACTAACTACTGCTTCCCAATATATTTATTCCTTAATGAAATTTGTCATTAAAAATATATCACTTTTTCAAACCAACAGCTCAATTCATGGAATCAATACTAGAAATAAGAATAATCTTCACAAGGATTTAAAGTCACTTAGTCTTGTACAAAAAGGTGTGCATTATTCAGGAACACACATTTTCAATAACTTGCCAGCAGCCATAAAAAGCTTAACAACCAATGAAATTCAGTTTAAGAGAAGCCTAAAGGATTTATTGGTGGCCAACTCCTTCTACTCCATTGATGAATTTCTTAGTAAAACCAACTGATTTGTATATAAGTACAACATAACTTCTGCACAATTTCAGTGCAGTAATGTGTTCATTGAAAATTTGTGTGTGTGTGTGTGTGTGTGTTAGTATAATCTAACTTCTGCACCATTTCAGTGCAGTAATGTGTTCATTGTAAATAAGTATTACAGTAGTTGTATTACCTTATAAATAAATAAAAAACTTTTTTATTTTAAATTCAGTGCATTAGTATTTGTAAAATGACTCTTAGTGTTCATTAAAAAATGACGATCATTCCACTTGGGACCTGTGGAATGGTACATTAGCTTATTTGTTTTAGTTGTAAATATTTGTCATGTATTGTTGTTTTTCTGACATGTTCCACATCCTGGAGGACCTCCTCACTACGGATCAATTGGAATGAAAGTAAATCTAATCTAATCTAAAATCCCCAGCGCTCCCCAGTTCCTTGGTGAAACGAGGCGTGCCGTGAGGCGATATGTGAGCAGAGACATGCTCTTCGCGTTTTCTGCCACCATCCTACTTCGGCCAACTGTATCCGCTATAAGCAGTTACGTTCGTGATGTTGTTGTGTCATCCGCAATAGCAAGAAGGCAAGCTGGGACTTCTTTACTAGTTCTTTTAAAACCTTCACTGCCTCCTTAGAAGTTTGGAGTCGAATTCGACGGTTCTCAGGCGCGCCTAGTTGCTCCCCGGTCTCTGGGCTCACTGTCGCGCATGACACATTCGTGGACCCAGTCGCAATTTCTATCTCATTGGGTCAACACTTTGCTGCGATTTTAAGCTCTTCAAATTATCCACCAGCCTTTCTCCCGAAGAAACGTGCAGCGGAAGTGCGACCACTTCCTTTCTCCTCTCAAAATAGCAAAAGCTATTACTCTGTTTTCTCCATGTGGGAACTCCAACACGCACACTCTTCTTCTCACTCTTCCGCCCCAGGACCAGATGGTGTCCATGTCCAAATGTTGCTGCATTTATCATACCATAGTCTGCGTTACCTCCTTCGTCTTTATAATCCATTTTGGACCGACAGTACTTTTCCCAGAAGATGGCAGGAAGCTATCGTCGTTCCTGTTCCGAAACCTGGAAAGGACAAACATCTCCCCTCTAGCTATCGCCCCATTTCTCACACAAGTAGCGTATGTAAGGTTTTGGAGCATATGGTGAATTGCCGTTTAGCCTGAGGCCTCGAGTCCCGAGGCCTTTTTAACACCTGCGCAATGCGGTTTCTGAAAGCATCGTTCTGCAGTTGGCCATCTTGTTGCTCTCTCCACTTATATCATGAACAGTTTTCTCAGGAACCACCAAACAGTAGCAATATTTTTTGATCTGGAGAGAGCATCCAATACCTGTTGGAGGACAGGCATCCTCTGCACACTCTTCTCTTAGGGCTCTTGAGGTCGCCTACCCCTTTTTATTCATGAATTTATGACAGCACGCACATTTAAAGTGCAGGTGGACACTACTTTCTCTCGTACTTTCTCCCAAGAAAACGGGGTCCCCCAGGGATCCGTGCTGAGTGTTGTACTGTTTGCCATCGCAATAAATCCAATTATAGATTGTCTCCTTCCCAATGTCTCATGCTCCCTCTTTGTGGACGATTTTTCGATCTTCTACAGCTCTCCACGGACCAGCCTTCTTGAACGGCATCATCAAGGATGTCTCGATCGCCTCGTCTCTTGGAGCATCGAAACCGGCTTCCGCTTTTCTCGTAGTAAGACCGTTTGTGTCATTTTTTGGCGTTGTATGTAGTTTCCTCTGCCTTCCCTACATCTAGGCCCTGTCGACCTTCCGTTCGCGGACGTCGTTTAATTCTTGGGACTTACGTTTGACAGAAAACTGTGCTGGTCCTCCCACGTATCGTATCTTTCGGCTCGCTGTCTGCGATCCGTCAACACCCTCTGTGTTCTGAATGGTACCTCCTGGGGAGCAGACCAAGTGGTCCTTCTCCGCCTCTGTCGCGCCTTAGTGCACTCGACATTGGACTATGGAAACATAGTTTACTCCTCTGCTTGGCCGTCTGTTCTTTGGCGTCTCGACTCAGTCCACCATCGTGGATTGCGTTTAGTGTCTGGAGCTTTTTACACCAGCCCTGTGGAAAGCCTTTATGCTGAGACTGCTGAACCTCCGCTGTCTCAACGGCAAGCTGTCCTCCTGAGTCGTTATGCTAGCCAACTGTCTTCCACGCTTGCTAATCCGGCCCATGACCTTTTTTGCGCCGCCTCCTTGGATTTAGTGTATGCAGGCCGCCCTTCCTCTCTACTACCCTTGGGAGTCTGCTTCTGTCAACTGCCACGTTCTCTTTCTTTCCACTTTCCTAAAACTTTCTTGACAACCGGGGGTACAGCACTGCCTTGGCTCCGCCCCCGGATCTGCCTGCTCTGTGACCTTTGTCAACTTCCCAAGGATGGTACCCCTTCTCTCGTTTATCGTTGGGCATCTGCTGCTCTATGCGCACAAATGAAGGGTGCCACATTTATTTACACTGACAGTTCAGAAACATCATTTGGTGTTGGGAGTGCCTATATTGTTGGCAATACCCCTAATAGATTTCTGCTTCCCGACCAGTGTTCGGTTTTTACTGCGGAGCTTTATGCTGTTCTCCAGGCTGTCCAATACATCCATTGCCATCAGCGGATACAGTATATTATATGCTTAGATTTGCTCAGCTCTCTCCTCAGTCTCGAAGCTCTTTACCCTGTCCACACTCTGGTCAACCAGATTCAGGACTGCCTCCACTTGCTCCACTTGGGGGCGTCTCTGTGGCATTCCTCTGGATTCCAGGACATGTTGGTATCCGTGGAAATGAGGCGGCCGATATAGCGGCCAAGGCTGCAATCTCTCTTCTTCAACCTGCTGTTTGCATGTTTCCCTTCGCCAATCTACAGAGTGTTTTATGTCGTCGTGTTGCTCCTTTATGGCACGCACATTGGTCTACACCTCCAATAATAAATTGTGGGACTTGATAGCTCTTCCCTGTGCTTGGACCTCTTCCTCCTGAACTCGTAATTGGGAGGAGGTAATTTTAACTAGACTCCAGATAGGGCACTGTCTTTTTAGCCATAGACATCTTTTAAAGTGGCAATTCTCACCCGCTTTGTCCCCACTGCTCTCAACTGTGGAGGGTGAGACACCTTTTACTTCAGTGCGTCCGTTTACAGCTGTCACCTGATAAATCTTCCATTTAGCAGATCACATCCTCGAGTTTATCAGTGTCCGTGTGATGACGTCGGTCGTTTAAAGTTCTTTTTTTGGTTTTCTAAGCTTTCCTTCTGTTTTTTAGTTTCCCCACTTTTTGAGTTTAGCTCCCATTGCTGCTGATTTACCCTTCCGTAAGCCATAGAATGGGTGCTAATGGCCGTAGCAGTTTTGTGCCCTAAAGCCATAACAAATAAAAATTAAAAAAAAAATCACATCAGATACCTAACTACAGGTAAACAGCGTTTTGACAAGTGTATCAGTTGTGGCTTACCGATACTTTGGCCTCATAGATCCGCTGATGTTAACCTGTTGGTGGTGGTTTTCTTGTGTAACGGGGAGGGGGAATATTTAAAAGCTTTGGTGTATTCCAGCCCTGGTGATGGTATTGACCAATTCCAGCATGAGTGGTTGTCAGAGCATTCAGAACACACCTGGGATATTTGAATGTGTGCAAGCATCATTGAGAAGACATGCTGAAGCCTGCCTTCACATGATCGGTGGCATGGGGAACACTTGTTGTAATGCGTTAGTCATTAAGTGCACATCTGCAGTTTGGATCCTCAGGGACTCTGGTAAAAGATGCTCATGTACTCTG
This sequence comes from Schistocerca nitens, assembly GCF_023898315.1. NCBI lineage: Eukaryota > Metazoa > Arthropoda > Insecta > Orthoptera > Acrididae > Schistocerca > Schistocerca nitens. The sequence goes on from NC_064624.1 coordinate 135,599,739, forward strand.
AAGGAGAGCTCCCCAGTGGTGTGATGTACTTTTTGAAACTATCTATATGGTCATATAGGTTAAGATCCCATGTACCACACATTTCAGCCATTCACCCTGGTGCACCCTCGCTCATCAGTAATTGATTAAAAAAAATTCTGAAATTTGTGTGGCACTCAGTAGTGTTAAATAAGTTGAATTAAATAGCTTCATTTGCTCTCATTTTCCTTTGTATCTTGTTCATGTGTTTTAATTAATTTTGGTTAAATTTATTTTGTTTTATGACCCTTTTTTTCATCTACATTATTGTGTTTATTATATCTAATTCTCATTATGTTTGAATTTCGTTTCATTTGTAAACCTGTCTTTCGATAAAATTTTCATCTGCATTTTTTGTCCATAGTACAGTAGATATTTAGGTTGTGTTTTAAATGTTTCTATGGTATTTACCATAAACAATCCACATCTGGTAACAAAACTACATTTTTCACTCCATTGCACAAATGTAAATAGATTATTTCATCTTTTATCAATATAATAGAGGGAAACATTCCACATGGAAAAATATATCTAAAAACAAAGATGATGTGACTTACCGAACGAAAGCGCTGGCAGGTCGATAGACACACAAACAAACACAAACACACACACAAAATTCAAGATTTTGCAACAAACTGTTGCCTCATCAGGAAAGAGGGAAGGAGAGGGAAAGACAAAAGGATGTGGGTTTTAAGGGAGAGGGTAAGGAGTCATTCCAATCCCAGGAGCGGAAAGACTTACCTTAGGGGGGAAAAAAGGACGGGTATACACTCGCGCGCGCGCACACACACACATATCCATTCACACATATACAGACACAAGCAGACATCTCACAAGCAGACATATTTATTTCATCTTTTGTTTTTTTAAATGACATATCGAAATTTTCATATAATTGAATATTATAATAGTTAAATATAATGAAATTCATATTCACAAATGAAAGGGTTCATTTGGTGTTTAAAATTGTCATAAAGGAATAGAAACAAAAAAATACATTTAAACCAGTTAATTGAATAAAAATATCGATCAAAATTATTTTGATGAAGATTTTTAAAAAAATTAAAATTTAATACATCTGATGGAATTCAAACTCACAACCTCCTGAATGTGAAGCTATTTCCTATCAATTACACCATGCAACCAGACTATATAATGCAACTTATTTAACACTATTGAGTGTCACACAAAATTCAAATATTTTTAAAAAAAATTTTACCAATTATCTGCAAAGGGGAAGGCACCAGGGCAAATCACTGCAGTGTGCTGTATGTGGGATCTTGTCTCCATCATCGTATAGATTGTTTCAAAATGCCGATCACACCATTAGGAACCTTGTCAGGTGTGATAGTCATATCAGGGAAACTATTGCTTTCCAAATCTATATTAGGATTATTAGCTTCTTTCAGTGTCTTCTATTGCCTCTCTCACTTGTATTTATAATAGTCAAACATCCTGTATTTTTGATGAAATACAGTTTTGTCTGAAACACTGTTAATTAATGAAGGATGCTACTTCCATTGTCACATAAATAAAAAATACATCGTGACTAGTACTATGTGCCATGATTGCACTCAAATGGTTAATTGGGAATAAAGCTACATTTCGAACATTGCCAGCCTGTGGCTCACACAGAGGTGATGCATTTGCTGTGCTTCCTGGAAAACCTTGCTGGCATCAGTGGTAAACTAAATGTTACAGGATATGTTACACTCATATCCTGTACAATAGTCATGAAACATGAGAGTACTATATACTTAGATGCTCTTCGTCTATTTTTCTTTGTATTTTACTAGTGAACCTAGCAACGCTTCGCAATTGGTAAATAATATACAAATTGGATGTACATTCTAAACTCCTGACCCTCTCTTTGTCCGTCTGCTCCTCTTCCTCCTCCCTCTCTGTGTGCATCACCTGCTCCTCTCTCCGTTTCCCTCGACCCCCACCTGCCGTTTCCCTCGACCCCCACCTGCCGTTTCCCTCGACCCCCACCTGCCGTTTCCCTCGACCCCCACCTGCCGTTTCCCTCGACCCCCACCTGCCGTTTCCCTCGACCCCCACCTGCCGTTTCCCTCGACCCCCACCTGCCGTTTCCCTCGACCCCCCACCTCCCGTTTCCCTCGACCCCCCACCTCCCGTTCCCCTCGACCCCCCACCTCCCGTTCCCCTCGACCCCCCACCTCCCGTTCCCCTCGACCCCCCACCTCCCGTTCCCCTCGACCCCCCACCTCCCGTTCCCCTCGACCCCCCACCTCCCGTTCCCCTCGACCCCCCACCTCCCGTTCCCCTCGACCCCCCACCTCCCGTTCCCCTCGACCCCCCACCTCCCGTTCCCCTCGACCCCCCACCTCCCGTTCCCCTCGACCCCCCACCTCCCGTTCCCCTCGACCCCCCACCTCCCGTTCCGCCCGACGCCCCCCCCTCCCATTCACCTCGACACCCCCCACCCGTTCCCCACGACGCCCACCCCCTCCCGTTACCCTCGACCACCCCTCCGGTTCCCCACGACCCTCCCTCCCGTTCCCCTCGACACCCCCCCTCCCGTTCCCCTCGACACCCCCCTCCCGTTCCCCTCAACACCCCCCCACCCCTATCCCTTGACTCGACTCCCCCCCTTCCCGCATCCCTCGACTCCCCCCCCCCCCCAATCCCGTTTCCCTCAACACCCCACCCATTTCCCTCGACACCCCCCCCCCCCCCCCCCCGTCACGTATCCCTCGACTCCCGCCCTCCCGTCACGTATCGCTCGACACCCCCCCCCCCACACACACACACACACGGATCGTTCGACACCACCACACCCCCCGTCACGTATCGCTTGACACCCCACCTGTCACGAATCGCTTGACACCACCCCCCCCCAGTCACGAATCGCTTGACACCACCCTCCCAGTCACGAATCGCTTGATACCACCCCCCCCAGTCACGAATCGCTCGACACCACCCCCCCAGTCACGTACCGCTCGACACCACCCCCCCAGTCACGTACCGCTCGACACCCCCCCCAAGTCACGTACCGCTCGACACCCCCCCCCCCCCCCCCCGTCACGTACCGCTCGAACCCCCCCCCCCAGTCACGTACCGCTCGACACCCCCCCCCAATCACGTACCGCTCGACACCCCCCCCCCCCAGTCACGTACCGCTCGACACCCCCCCCGCCCCAGTCACGTACCGCTCGACACCCCCCCCTCCCCAGTCACGTACCGCTCGACACCCCCCCCTCCCCAGTCACGTACCGCTCGACACACACACCCCCCAGTCACGTATCGCTCAACACACACACACACACACACACACACACACACACACACACACCAGTCACGTATCCCTCGACACACACACACACACACACACCAGTCACGTATCCCTCGACTCCCCCCGCCACCGTCACGTATCCCTCGACTCCCCCCGCCACCGTCACGTATCCCTCGACTCCCCCCCGCCACCGTCACGTATCCCTCGACTCCCCCCCCCCCCCGCGCCACCGTCACGTATCCCTCGACTCCCCCCGCCACCGTCACGTATCCCTCGACTCCCCCCGCCACCGTCACGTATCCCTCGACTCCCCCCCGCCACCGTCACGTATCCCTCGACTCCCCCCCCCCCCCCCCCGCGCCACCGTCACGTATCCCTCGACTCCCCCCCCCCCGCGCCACCGTCACGTATCCCTCGACTCCCCCCCCCCCCGCGCCACCGTCACGTATCCCTCGACTCCCCCCCCGCCCCGCGCGCCACCGTCTCGTATCTCTCGACTCCCCCCCCCCCCGCGCGCCACCGTCTCGTATCTCTCGACTCCCCCCCCCCGCGCGCCACCGTCTCGTATCTCTCGTCTCCCCCCCCCCCGCCCCGTCACGTTTCCCTCGACTCCCCCACCGCCCCGTCACGTATCCCTCGACTCACCCCCCCTCCGCCCCGTCACGTTTCCCTCGACTCACCCCCACCCCACCGCCCCGTCACGTATCCCTCGACTCACCCCCACCCCACCCCTGTCACGTATCCCTCGACATACCCCCCCCCCCCGCAACGTTACCCTCGACTCCGCCCCCCCTTCTTCGACTGTCCCCCCCCCACCCGCCTTCTTCGACTGTCCCCCCCCACCCGCCTTCTTCGACTGTCCCCCCCCACCCGCCTTCTTCGACTGTCCCCCTCCCCACCCGCCTTCTTCGACTGTCCCCCTCCCCACCCGCCTTCTTCGACTGTCCCCCTCCCCACCCGCCTTCTTCGACTGTCCCCCTCCCCACCCGCCTTACACGACTGTCCCCCCCCCTCCTTCTTCGACTGTCCCCCCCGTCTTCTTCGAATGTCGACTGTCCCCCCCCCCCCCTTCTTCGACTGTATCCTCGTCTCCTCCCACCAGCATGATGAAGAAGGTATCAGGATTCATGAGACAATGTAGCACTCTGCCACTGCCCCAATGTCCAGTGCCAGTGATCATTGCACATTTCAGTCATAGTTACCAATGTCATGGTATTAACATTGGCACATGCATGGGTCATTGACTAGGTGATGCTGCTGTCGCCTGGATGGGTTTATATCAATAGTAGGTCATTGGTGGTCATAATTTCTGACTGATCAGTGTAATATGGCAGTGATGTTTCTTCTACATTTGGTTGGGTATATATGACATAAATGTATTTTTGATCCATTGATGTACACTGTTTTTCTCCTGTGAAGATGATTGTACCGGCAATACTCGATATCGGTAGGGAATGTGCGTACAACTGTACTGCTGGTGGCAGAAATACGTTTTGTTCAAAAATATTTGACTCCTACCGACATTTGGGGAAATGACCAACAGGAAACAGCTTACCAAATACATTTGTGTGTAGTTTCTGCCTTCTTTTTTTAAAAATAAATAACTGCATGTGCTTCTATGGAGCCATTGACAAAGGTTTACATTGTGTCATAAGATGTTGTTATGCAGGTGCCAGCTGATAGACAACCTGAAGAAGACAGCCGGAGTAGGAGGGGGCAGCCAGCCGACAGCGGTGGAAACCGCAGTGTGGGCAGCCCACGGAACCGCGCCCACCAGCCCTACCGAGGTGAGCCTCTGGGATACAACTGATCATTGAGGGACTTCAGTGTAGGAGCAAATGTTTGAACAAATCTCTCTTCGACAGACTTTGACCTGAGTACCTTTCTACGGCCAATGAAATTATTACTATAAATAACTCAACGTTTGGCACAGCCCTTGTAGCAAACTTTGCTTCACATTCAATTACAGACCTTAAACTTACAGTTTACTCCAGACCACAAAAAGGAGACCCAAGTCTTCATACAACTCGAGGTTACTAACGCTTTCACTGCTCTGCTCTGCGTGCACGTGTGTGTGTGTGTGTGTGTGTGTGTGTGTGTGTGTGTGTGTGTGGAGGGGGGGGGGAGGAGATACACGTCCTGCTGTGCTATTTCCCAGGTGCCGTGGCACCGCTTGTGTTTTCCTACAATGATACGGACATCTGTATGCGTTCTGAGCTGCCGACTTCTCACTGCTGTGGACATGTTACTTCCGTACTTTCGAGAGTAAAAAAGTTTCAAGTTTTATCGTACACCATAATTATGTGCCTCATTTCACGCTATCAATTGCAAAAAAAAACCTTGATTAGTTATATAGGATCATTTATAAGATATGACGACTCAATTGACAATGTGCAGGAACGTAGACACACATGCTTTCATGAGCGTCTGTCAAAGAGAAAACCCATTAATTCAAGAATCAAATGGGCATATACCAAAATAAATGCCCAGGTAAGGTATGTAAACTAATGCGTACTTCCACTCTATTTGCCAATTAAGCTATAAATAGGACTTTGACATGATGTTATAAACAGCACACAGTGCATACATATCTAAACTGTGAACTATGAACAAATGATGTATAATATTTTACAACAATTACCCATTCACAATTCTAAATATTATGTACCAAACGTTTTGCTAAATGTTAATATGTAACAACAGTTTTACATAGAAGATACGAAATAACCCACTGAAGATAGCACAAAAAGTGTTGAAACATGTCTTGGTGAACCAAAACAGAAAAAGGTGTCTTGCATAAGGCTGAATTCCTTGTCCTATTTTCATAGCAAGCACAGACTTAAGAAGAAGAACTGCAAGATGATTAATGTAGGGGTACATTGTGTGCAAAGCAGCAGTGCACGGTACTGTTGAGTATTACAGCTGACGAACGAAAATTTCCACTGTATGTGGTTTTTAATTGTAAAACTGTCCCCGAGGCAGAAAGCTTCCCAGCTGGTTTTATTATAAGAGCTTCTGACATTATGCTGCAGTGATGTGTAATGACATTAAGTTGAACCGCCAAGATGTGTACATGTCATTTTGAAATTGACAATTTATGATCTGATGGGAAAAGATCTCCATTATAGGCTGCACCATGACTTTTCCGGCCGAAATTTAGGAACCCGCCTACACTCGCACAAATACGATAACTTGAGTATTGTTGACTCTTTTTCTACACGAGCCTGTTCCATAGAGTATATATGTCATTAAATAATTATCTGAATATACCGTATTTACTCAAATCTAAGCCGCACTTTTTTTCCGGTTTTTGTAATTAAAAAAAAAAAAAACTTCTGCGGCTTAGAATCGAGTGCAAAGTAAGTTGAAGTTCTGAAAAATGTTGGTAGATGTCGCCACAACTTAACTTCTGCCGTCAAATATATGTCTCGCTATACAGGTATGCTTTGCAGGCACAAAGATAAATATTGGCGCCAAAACCTCTGCGTCAGTAAATAAATTAAAAGGTAGAAGAATGTTAACATTATGCCATGTATTCTTTCGTGTTTGCTGCTTTTTCATTTAAATCGTGTCTGCCTAATAAACTACGAAACTAGAACAGCAAACGTGGAAGAATATACGTATCATGTCATGTTTATATTCGTATTATTCTTATGCTGAATAGTGATGCAGTCAGAAACTAAGCACGACAACGGACTACATTTTTAAATCTAAGATGACCCTAATTTCTGTGCAGAATGTAATGTACTGAAAAGTTGTCTGCAAAGATTTTCAAACGGAGAAAATTTTTCGCTAAAGTCACGTTCAGAACATCTTCTATCGTACGTAGTCTATTATTTGGTTCTTGTTGATCATTATCAAAGAAAGCAGCAGTTTAAGTAACAACAAATAGCAGACTCTCGCCATTGTTTCGCGTATTAGACAATTCCTCTCTTTTTTTCTTTTCTTTTTAATTGTAAGCCACAGTAGCGCGCACAAAAGCAAGACATGCCGCGAGCGGCGACAGGTCGTAAACACGCACTATCAGAATGCGACAAACAATGCATGACACAGTACAGTAATGCATTTTCAGCTTAGAGTGACATAAATACCTATAACAAAGAGAACGGCACTTATCAGATCAAAGCAAAATAAGCAATCGATTCAAACCAGACGAAGCACGCGAAAAAGGAAGGGTACCCGTATAAATACGGACGGAGCACCTGACACATAGCAATGGCTACCTGGTAAAGCTTAACTGTTAAGCTTACGACTCGAACCAAACTACTGTAGCTGTATCTTCATCCATTCGACCTCAATTGTGTTTCATGTTACAATGGACCAACTGTTTTTCAATTTGGAGGGGCGATCTAAAACTTTTCTCTCACCTTGAATTTAGAGTCTCAAATTTCAGGAGCGGCTTAGATTCGGGAAATTTTTTTTTCCTTGATTTCGAGTCTCATTTTTCGGGTGCGGCTTAGATTCGAATAAATACGGTAAGGTCCGTAGTTGGAGGTCTTCGGTCACGATTCCACAGTGGCTGGCCCAAAGCCAGGATATTACGATATGAGTCAGCCTGTCTGTAAATGCTACCTCCGCCACTCACTGTCACTCTCCAACTCCCAGGGACCTTTGAAGTATCATCGAAACTAACTACCAGCAGTAGCTGTTCCAAAATAAAATCATCGTACAGATAATTACTCAAAATAACTCTGTGATAGTATCAAGCCCCACTTGATTATACCTTGCTCTGGTGTCATATGTGGTGGCATTTGCAGCATAAATTGTGTGTGCAAATACATGCCCTCACATGGTCTTACAGTGGTGTGTATGTGAGAGAGCACATGGTAGCCCAATTTACGTAGTAGCAAGAACCAGTGTTCCACAGTGCTAAAGCCAATAGCATCATTCTGCCACGTCTATCTGGCTGCGTGGTGTTTCGGTTTTTGATGATAAATCTCAGCAGCGAAGATTACATCTTGGAGATATATATCACACCAGCCCTGTTCAACAAGATGCATAACTTTCATCTTCTGTGGATGCACGCAGGGCTATGTACAGAGAGTTGCTTTGTTTCCACTCAACCATTCCTTTCTTTTCCTTACATTAGCATAAAGACACCATTCCCCATCACCAGTAATGATACCTGGATAGGAATGGTCAGTGCTGTACACGAGCCAACTGCTGAAGAGCAAGCAGAGATGTGCATATGGCCACCTGCTGATTTTTGTGATTTTGACTTAGACCATACATCCAATCTTTATAACTTTCCCCGTTGGATGCAGTTGTAGCACAATGGTGTAATGATCACAGTTCATTACATTTGCCAGTTCTTGAGTACAAAGTGTAGTGGTTAATAAAAAAGAAAAAGTGAAGAAAAGAAAAGGTTAAAAATGTGGGAAGAAATGGTGAATAAAAAGGTGTTTTAAAATCGTAAATGACCGTAAAAGGGAAAGAATGAAATGCAAATTGGACTTCGTATTACAGAAAAGCTAACGGACTTCGTGATTCGAAAAAGCTATTGTTGGGGTGGTCCTTGTGGTGTTTCTGAGCAAAAGTCAAACCAATTTCCACTACAAAAATTATTTGAAAGGAACAGAGAATAACGAAATGTAACTGACAGTGGGAAATTGTGTAGATAAGAGTTCATTCTTTACCATGTTAACATGTCTTCTTTTTTCGTGCAGCGTCCAGGTCTTCAAAAATCTCCTACTTCATTTCTGCATGAAAAGTCTGCTCCGAAATCTTGCAATAAGTTTCATTGTCCAGGAATTTCTAATGTACACAAAACCGTCTTGATATTAAATGCAATTTATTTTACGTTGCTTCCCTCCTCCAAATTTCATAACAACTTCCTCAATATGTCTACACATTAAAATCAGATCAAGACTAGCTAATAAGTTTTTTTACGTCAGCATTAAGCTTCCGCTCTTGAGAGACAAGAGAAACAGATAGAAAAAAAAAGAGTTACAATTTTATTATTTTCTCTGCCGTCGAGCGCTCATACCGCTGCGACGGTATAATTTATGTCTGAGGGAACGAGTGTCGGTGAAATTCAGAGTCCCGTTACAAAAGACATGAATCATTGTGGATTAATGCAATTAAACGTTCATCAAACCCCGAAGGTCCTCCTGAACAGGGAGAGTCAGTAATGACAAAATTATCCTCCTTAAAAAAAAAATCTTGCCATGCTCTGTCCAATGGCATTATCCCCATACATAACACAAATGTTTCTTGCTACCTGTGCTGCTGTCACCCCCGATTGAATTGGAACAGAAGACTGTGAAGGAAAATATTCAAATTTCTGCACTTAGTACTCCATTTTCTAGCATCCACAGCTCCACTCAGTATTTTCGAATGACAATATGTTAACTCAAATAGCAACAGTGAACTACAAATAAAACAGGACAATCGATAAATAAGCCCATAGCAACCAGAATAGCTTGCAAAAGAAGAACGCTATGAACTTATTCACCAGCCTAATATTTTAGCTTATGTTAATATGTTAACGAATTTATGGCAGCGTATTTGACAGTTGCACCAGCGATGCTGTATGGTTACAAAGTTGCATAAGTGTGTGAAGTTAGTTGATTAATCATTTAATCTTTGCTGCTAATTTTATCTTTGACCAAGAAATGTCTGTTTAATCCTTTATTGTAATACAAGATTTCAATAAAATTTCACAATCAAAGATAAAATTAGCAGCAAAGATTAAACGATTAATCAACTAAGTTCATAGACTATGTAAAGCAAATTTGTAATGACACAGCATCACTGTGCAACTTCCAAATATGCTCTTAGAAATTCATCAACATATAAACTAAAATACGTTGGACAGCATCTACTGATGCTGAAAAGGACCAACAAGCTGTCACAAACATACACCACTGGCCATTACAATTGCTACACCATGAAGATGACGTGCTACAGACGCGAAATTTAACTGAGAGGAAGAAGATGCTATGATTTGCAAATGATTAGCTTTTCAGAGCATTCACACAGGGTTGGCGCCGGTGGTGACACCTACAACGTGCTGACATCAGGAAAGTTACCAACCGATTTCTCATACACAAACAGCAGTTGACTGGCGTTGCCTGGTGAAATGTTGAAATGTTGTTGTGATGCCTCGTGTAAGGAGGACAAATGCGTACCATCACATTTCCGACTTTGATACAGGTCGGATTGTAGCCTATTGCAATTGTGGTTTATTGTATTGCGACATTGCTGCTCGCGCTGGTCGAGATCCAATAACTGTTAGCAGAATATGGAATCGGTGGGTTCAGGAGGGTAATACAGAACGCCGTGCTGGATCCCAACGGCCTCGTATCAGTAGCAGTCGAGATGACAGGCATCTTATGCGCACGGCTGTAACGGATCGTGCAGCCACATCTCGATCCTTGAGTCAACAGATGGGGACGTTTGCAAGACAACAACCACCACCACAAACAGTTCGACGACGTTTGCAGCAGCACGGACTATCACTCGGAGACCGTGGCTGCGGTTACCCTTGACGCTGCATCACAGACAGGAGCGCCTGCGATGGTGTACTCGACGACGAATCTGGGTGCACGAAAGGCAAAACGTTGTTTTTTGGGATGAATCCAGGTTCTGTTTACAGCATCATTATGGTCGCATCCGTGTTTGGCGACATCGCGGTGAACGCACATTGGAAGCGTGTATTCGTCATCGCCATACTGGCGTATCACCCGGCGTGATGTTATGGAGTGCTATCGGTTACACGTCTCGGTCACCTCTTGTTCGCATTGACGGCACTTTGAACAGTGGACGTTACATTTCAGATGTGTTATGACCCGTGGCTCTACTCTTCATTCGTTCCCTGTGAAACCCTACATTTGAGCAGGATAATGCACGACCGCATGTTGCAGGTTCTGTACGGGCCTTGCTGGATACAGAAAATGTTCGACTGCTGCCCTGGTCAGCACATTCTCCAGATTTCTCACCAAATCAAAACGTGTGGTCAATGGTGGCCGAGCAACTGGCTCGTCACAATACGCCAGTCAGTACTCTTGATGAACTGTGGTATCGTGTTGAGGCTGCATGGGCAGCTGTACCTGTACACACCATCCAAGCTCTGTTTGACTCAATGCCCAGACGTATCAACGCCATTATTACGGCCAGAGGTGGTTGTTCCGGGTACTGATTTCTCAGGATCTATGCACCCAAATTGCGTGAAAATGTAATCACATGTCAGTTCTAGTATAATATATTTGTCCAATGAATACCCGTTTATCATCTGCATTTCTTCTTGGTGTAGCAATTTTAATGGCCAGTAGAGTAGATCACAAATTCATAGACAGCAATTTAACAGACAGCAGTACCTACCAAGAATAACTACACATAAGTACCAATGTATACACACACACCAAATAGCCATAACATGTAACTGCTAAAAATTTTAGCAAATAATGATAAAATTCTGTGTATTATTCACACGTAGCTTGACATTCGCAGCTGTATCCAAAATAGGCCTATTGCAATAAAGACATATACTGATGAGCCAAAACATTATGACCACCAGCTTAATAGCTCATTTTTCTCTGTATCAAGAATCCAATAGTTTGTGGAAGTATGTGACATTGGATGTCTATGCACAGGTCATGTAATTCACATAAATAACAGGCTGCTGATTTGCATACGTGATGGTGGCAACCTATATGGGCTCTGTAGAATTTACGTCAGGTGAATTTATTCACTGAGACATCAACATGAGTTCACTATAATTCTCCTCAGAACACTGTAGGATGCCAAATGTTGAAAATACTGCTACGGTTGTAAGGTTCATCTTCAGGTGTCGTACTGAAAATAGCAATCTGTTTTCAGTACGACACCTAAAGATGGTCATATAAGGGCCTGAAATTGGTCGTGTTCCAAATAAGAGAACCTTACACTGTTGCGATATTTTCGACCTCTGGTATAGTGCTTAGTTGCGGATATTCCTACAACAGGATTCATAGCTGTCTGCTTGTCATCGATTACTACCACAGGTCTCGTGCAAGTGCAGGAGAATGTCTCCCATAGCATAATACTTTCCTCACCGGCCTGTATCCGTGGCATGCTGCATGTTTCGGGCCACTGTTCACCTCGATGACAGCATTTGTGGAGACAACCGTCGACCTTGTGTAGCAAAAATATGATTCATCCGAAGAGTAGACATGTTTCCGTTGATTGGTGGTCAAATCCCGACATTTGCACGACCACTGTAATCATAACTGACAATGTCGTCGGATCGACCTGTGAACACTTAGGGGTAGTCCACCGCAGAGCTCCGTGTTCGGCAATGTACGATGAACGGAGTGCCCCGAAATGCTTCTGTGTGCACCAACATTGTGCTCTTTCGGCAGAGATGCCACAGGTCACCATCTGTTCCACTTTACATAACAGACAAGCCTCTGAACCCCACGTTCTATGGAGAGTCGTGGACATCTAACCATTTAGCACGTACTGGTAGTTTCACTGTCCTCCTTACATACTTTTGTCACCGCGTCACATGCCCTCAGTGCCACCAGGCGGCATCCAGCGTCTCGGTGGGCAGTGGTCATAAAGTTTTCAGTTGAAACATCGGACTTCGATTGATATCAAATGTTAAAAGTTTGAGACTGATGGATTTTCTTTTTGAAATCGAAAAAAAATTAAATTTGAATTTTTACAGTTTTCAAATAAATCACAATATTCAACAATGGCTTAATATATGAGGGTAAGTCAATTAGTATCCACAATTTAGGTATATTTTTGCTTATTTTAGTAGTACTGTTGTTTTGTGGTGATGATACATGCTTTGTTTATTTGTTGTTATATCTTCACAATTTTCAAGCTACTAGGTTAGTTTAGTTATTGCTGCCATGCTGTTAATCATGGCTGTCTATTTGCACCAAAGAAGAGCAACGTTCAGTGGTCCATTTTTTGTAGTCGGAAGGTGTATTGGGCCAAAATTCATTGAAGACTTTGGGTACAGTACGGGAATAGTGTTTTGCCTCAACGTAGTGTCTACGAGTGGATTGAAAAAATTTCTAAATGGTCGCACAAGTGTTACGCACGACGAAGGAGCAGCACAACCGTTTACAACCACAGATGAAGAAACCATTGAGCATTCATGTGAAATGATCCTCTTAGACAGATGATTAACTATTGACAAAGTGGCACATGGTCATGGTTCTGCCTACAAATTCATTCACAACAGAATTGGGTTTCATAAAGTTTGTGCAAGATAGGTCCCAAAACAACTCACACAGTTGCATAAACAGACGCACTTGGACGTCTGCAAAAAACATTTGGATCACTATGGTAACAAAGGGGACAACTTCTTAGACAGGATCATTACTGGTGACGAGAAACATGGATCCATCATTAAGAGCTGGAGAGTAAATGCCACAGTACGGAATGGAAACCTCCAAATTTGCCGTGCGAGAAAAAGTTCAAGAACCAACCGTCCCCAGGAAAACTGATGCTTACGGTTTTTTGGGATGCACAAGGTCCAGTACTGGAACATTATGGGGAAAGGGGCACAACAATAAACAGTGTACGTTGCAATGAAATGCTTACTGCCAGGCTAGAGCCTGCAATTCGAAGCAGTCGCCAAGGATTGTTGTCAGAATGTGTTGCGTTATTGAATGACAATGCCCGTCCGTATACTGCTGCCCACACTGCCGAAATGCTCCAGAAACTCAAGTTTGAAGTACTGGATCATCCTCCATATAGTCCCGATCTTGTCCCTTCTGACTATCACCCGTTTGGTCCACTCAAACAGGCATTAAGGGGCCGTCGATTTGTCTCGGTCGAAGCAGTGAGAGAAGCGGTGCATTCCTGGCTCGTAGCTCAACCGAGAACCTCCTTTTATGAGGGCATCGGGAAGCTTGTAAAACATGGACCAAGTGCGTTGAAACGCAAGGAGACTATGTCGAAAAATGATGTTCCTGTAAGTTTCCTATTTGCTTACAATAAAATTTTATAACTATATAGCGGATAATAATTGACTTACCCTTGTATGTCAGAATAAAGTGGTATTCTCATCATAAGCAGATGTAGAACTCCCTGTCCACCTCCCAGACAGATGTCCTGCAGAACACAAAGTGAAATGATGTTCTCATCTAGGTGCTAAGTAAATATCCTTCACTCGTAATATTACACTCGTACTGAGGTGAGCGTCGGTTTCGCTGATGTCTGCAGGTGAGGATGGGGCCTCGGACTCGGGGCACCGCGAGCGGCTCTCGGTCCAGCTGATGCGCAGCACGCTGGAGTGCCTGGTGTGCTGCGAGCGACTGCGGCCGCGGGACCCCGTCTGGAGCTGCGCAGCCTGCCACCACGTGCTGCACCTGGGCTGCACGCGCCGCTGGGCCCGCTCCGGCCGCACCGGTCAGTGTGTTACATACTATGGCTGTTCAAAAAGTATCTGACTTTTATTTATAAAATTGATCTTTATTTAGATAAAGTTGTAGTCTGATCCGCAAAGAGCGCCGCTTCCCGCAAGTTTAGGAACGGACGGGGGTCGAATTGTTGACTCTTCAGAGTGACAGTAGCAGTATGCGAGTTCACGAGCTCTGCACTTGGAAAAAGTGTGGATCCTGTAAACCGTGTCTCTCAGCTGCCTGTGTAGATTTCTTCACTTAGCACCACCCTCAGCTATGACACTCGTAACAGATGAAATAAAAATTTACGAAGTAACTCGCTACGATCCCATGTAATACTCGTATTGGTTATGACATTTACAGCAGTGCACTCAGAATACTATTGATCACCCATCGGTTGTCAGAAAATGCGTGTCACAGGTGTTCAGAATGAGCCTAAATTGGACTACAGTCATCTGTGACTCCATCTGATCACCTTCAAAGTATGAAACTTCCTGGCAGTTTGTGCCAGACCGAGACTCGAACTCGGGACCTTTGCCTTTCGCGGGCAAGTGCTCTACCATCTGAGCTACCCAAGAATGACTCCCGCCCTGCCCTCACAGCTTTACTTCTGCCAGTACCTCGTCTCCTACCTTCCAAACTTCACAGAAGCTCTCCAGCCAGAAGGGTTTGTATAAGCATACATTCCGCTGCAGAGTGAAAATCTCATTCTGGGAACATCCCCCTGGCTGTGGCTAAGCCATGTCTCCACAAAATACTTTCTTCCAGTAGTGCTAGGTTTTCAGGAGAGCTTCTTTGAAATTTGAAACATAGGAGACAAAGTACCGGCGGGAGTAAAGCTGTGAGGACGGGGCGTGAATCGTGCTTGGATAGCTTAGATAGTAGAGTACTTGACCGTGAAAGGCAAAGGTCCAGAGTTCGAGTCTCGGTCCGGCACACAGTTTTAATCTGCCAGGAAGTTTCATATCAGCGCACACTCCGCTGCAGAGTGAAAATCTCATTCTGGGAACCTTCAGAGTAGTCCCCAACGCTGTTGCTTCTGCTGGAAGCATAACAGAAAAGCCTGTTTTGGTACGGTGTTAGTTCTCACAACTGTCGTTGTAAACCATAGTGTCACTTTACTGACCTGTTACTGAGTCTCATAGGTCTTGTGAATGTCCATTTCCCCAGTCTTCTTTCTCTAAGTAATAGGATCTTTCAAAGTAAATAACAACATAATTTCACCACACACAGAGCTTGCTTGTTTCATTCATTGCCTTTATTGCTTTAAACTTAAAGTGAGCAGCTTGTATTTAGTAATTTGAACTGTTAATTAAGAGGGTTTGCCTTTCCTTAATTTATTTTCTAAGATAAGTCGTAGCGTCAGTATTGCCTCACGTGTTCCAACATTCCTACGGAATCCAAACTGATCTTCCCCAAGGTTGGCTTCTACCAGTTTTTCCATTTGTCTGTAAAGAATTTGTGTTAGTATTTTTCAGCTGTGGCTCATTAAACTGATAGTTCGGTAATTTTCACATCGGTCAACACCTGCTTTCTTTGGGATTGAAATTATTATATTCTTCTTGAAGTCTGTGGGTATTTCGCCTGTCTCATACATCTTGCTCACCAGATGGTAAAGTTTTGTCAGGACTGGCTCCCCCAAGGCTGTCAGTAGTTCTAATGGAATGTTGTCTACTCCCGGGGCCTTGTTTCGACTTCGGTCTTTCCGTGCTCTGTCAAACTCTTCACGCAGTATCATGTCTCCTATTTCATCTTCATCTACATTCTCTTCCATTTCTGTAATATTGTCCTCAAGAACATCGCTCTTGTATAGACCCTCTATGTACTCATTTCCCTAGATTTGTAGATTTAGAGAAAGCTTTTGACAATGTTGACTGGAATACTCTCTTTCAAATTCTGAAGGTGGCAGGGGTAAAGTACAGGGAGGGAAAGGCTATTTACAATTTGTACAGAAACCAGATGGCAGTTACAAGAGTCAAGGGGCATGAAAGGGAAACAGTGGTTGGGAAGGGCGTGAGACAGGGTTGTAGCCTCTCCCCGATGTTATTCAATCTGTATATTGAGCAAGCACTAAAGGAAACAAAAGAAAAATTTGGAATAGGAATTAAAACCCACAGAGAAGAAATCAAAACTTTGAGGTTCGCCAGTGACGACGTAATTCTGTCAGAGATAGCAAAGGACCTGGAAGAGCAGCTGAACGGAATGGACCGTGTCTTGAAAGGACGATATAAGATGAACATCAACAAAAGCAAAATGAGGATAATGGAATCTAGTCGAACTAAATCGGGTTATGCTGCGGGAATTAGCTTAGGAAATGATACACTGTAGTAGAAAACGAGTTTTGCTATTTGGGGAGCAAAATAACTGATGATGGTCGAAGTAGAGACGATATAAAATGTAGACTGGCAATGGCAAGGAGAGCGTTTCTGAAGAAGAGAAATTTGTTAACATCGAGTATAGGTTTAAGTGTCAGGAAGTAGTTTCTGAAAGTATTTGTATGGAGTGTAGCCATGTAAGGAAGTGAAACGTGGATGATAAATAGTTTACAAAAGAAAAGAATGGAAGATTTAGAAATGTGGTTCTACAGAAGAATGCTGAAGTTAGATGGGTAGATGACATAACTAATGAGGAGGTACTGAATAGGATTGGGGAGAAGAGGAGTTTGTGGCACAACTTGACTCGAAGAAGGGATCGGTTGGTAGGGCATATTCTGAGGCATCAAGGGATCACCAATTTAGTATTGGAGGGCAGTGTGGAGGGTAAATATCATAGGGGGAGACCAAGAGATGAATACACTAAGCAGATTCAGAAGGATGTAGGTTGCAGTAAGTACTGGGAGATGAAGAAGCTTGCACAGAATAGAGTAGCATGGAGAGCTGCAGCAAACCAGTCTCGGGACTGAAGACCACAACAACAATAATTAAGAGGGTAGGGTGGAAAGTTACACATACATGCTTGTAGAATGCAGCGCAAATGACATCGAGAAATGTGACGGGTGCTCTGCAGTTTGAATGTGTTGTGTTCATCCGGTGTGCTTTGAGTGACGGATATATGAAAACGTGTTCTGGCACTATGTCGGTGGGAGTTAAACAGTATGCTATTATCGAATTTTTAACTGCTGAAAAAGTGACTCGTAGTAAGATTCATTGTCATTTGAAGGCTGTTTGTGGTGATGATCCTGTTGGTAGGTCTACTGTAAATCGATGGGTGACAAAATTTTGTGATTGCAAGCCAGGAAAAGTCATAATTATCTATGAAACGTGCAGCAGATATCCGATCACTGCCACAGATGATAAAAATCACTAACTTGTCAACAAATCGATTTAAAATCACTGGCGAATCGCTCGAAAGTTTATTGCAAACCGTATTGTAGTATTTGAGGAATGTGTCAGTTTCATTATTGAACAATTAGGGTACTGTATATTCTGGGTACAATATAGTCTCGAGGACAGTGACAGACAGTGTCCATTGGAATGCTTCGAGCAACTTTTTGAGCACTACTGCAACAAAGGAGGCAACTTCCTTTTGAATATTGTAACAGGGTACAAGTCGTGGGTCCTCCAGTGTGACACAAAAGAAAAAAGAGAGCACTGTATATTGACATCCATCTTCTTTTCAGGTGAAAAAATGGAAAACACAATCATCTGCAAAAAAATCGTTTCGATCATGTTTTGGGAAGGTCACCTAATTTGAGACTGATTAAATGGCATGAGGTGCAATGGTAAACTATTCTCAGTACATAGAGACTCTAAAACATCTACAACATAAAGTTTGTCATGTTAGAGGCAATCTGGTGCCAATCATCTAGCAACATAACAATGCTCGTCCACCATCTTACACGCAACTCGAGAGACTCTGTAAAACGTGAAGTTAGAGCTGATCCCACACCCTTCTTATTCCTCCAATCTTGCGCCTTACTATATTTTTCCCTCTACTCAGTAGAGACTGCAAGTATTATAATTACACCTCAGACGATGAGGTGAAGGCAGCTGTCAAGCCGTGGATTTGAGACAAGTGAGAAAAATTTTTCAGTGACAGAATGGAAAAACTTGTTACACGTTGGGAGAAATGTCTTACTCGTAATGGTGACTGTGCTGAAAAATAAATATGATGTCATAGCTTAAGAATTGTACTTTACTTTCTGCCTGATCGTCCTAATTGTTTTTGTTCATGTTCTACAAGCATGTGTGCATTAGTTTGCAGTCTATGCTTGTATATCACAAGTTGACATGTCACGTAATCTACAAGTGTTTTAACAGATTTTCTTAAGTAGTAACACAAATAAATGAATGTACTAACTTCCCAGATTATCTTCCGTACTCTAATGACATAATGTCGCATAGATATTGGGCCTCTGACTACATACTTGTGAAGTGGACAGACAAAAAATAAATATACAATTTAACTCGATATCGAGTATGTCATATTTTACATAATGAATGCTAGGATCTGATGGCCTCAGGCTTTGTGCACAGCTCTTTATAGAAAATTACAGTTTGGTAAAATACTAAGCTGTTTCATTTCGGATGTTAATATAACAGGCAGGAAAATTAAAAGGTATCAGTAGTTGCTGGAGTAAGTTTTTTAATTAAAAGCTGTATAATTAGAAAATGGTAAAATTATGAGCACTACTATATGGTAGAGCAGTTTAATGTGCATGAAGATACTCAAAGATCACCAAGAAGTTTCCAACTGAAATTTGAATAATTAATGATCTAATAGGTTATTTTAATGACTGTATGCATTTTTTGAAACAAAAATAATACTGAATTTTTGTAAAAGTGTTTTTTGATACAAATATTCTGGAACACAAAAATTTTGATTATGGATAAGTTGTGAAATATAATGTTCTCGGAAAAAATAAAATGTTTGTTGAAAAGTGAAGAATGAAGGCTTTTAAATGGGCTAGATCAGTCTTCAAAAAAAATTTTTTTTTTTTAGCTACATTGTATTCTGAAGTGCACACACATCAATATTTCTTTAAAAGGCCCACCCATATTGGGGCAAGTGCAGGTTGTGTAAGATACTGGTAGAGGTCAGGACTGCATTGCTTTGTTTATGACACTCCCAATGTTAGCAAAGCATTACCAAATGCATTGGGTATTTTTCTGTGCTTTGCGTTACCTCGTTTTTTGCATTGTCTGATGCTAATTATTTTGGAAAGTGCGAAGATGCTATCTGAAGACCATCACACGGTTCAAGAACAACTCCCATCACACTGAGAAGAATCGGCAGTTGCTGTCACAGTGTCAGCTTTTATTTGTCATTAGCCTTGCGAGAGGGAGGCAGGGCTACCGTGCCTCTGCTTATACTGTGGTGGTCAAAGTCTGCGTCCATTTTACATTCACAATAGACTGCCACGTTAATGTGTCGGCATCTTATTTTGAAATACAGGATGTCCATAAATTATCTTTATAATTTTATACTTTAATAACTTAAAACTATTTATTTATTTTTTGTTGGTCAGCCAGTTTAACCTTTCCAAGGTGTAGCCTCTTTAATTTTAATCTAACAAACTCGGTTTCAATCACCGGTCCCACGCCTCACTGTCTCCTGCTGTCCCCTGCCAGTTGAAGCCTGCGACTTTCTTCAGTTCTGTATCCCACTGGTTTTACGGACTCCTTGTGGTCGTCTTCTTTCTCTAGAGCTGCACTTCGGTGCTTGCCTATGTCCATCTCCATTATTTCTTTGAGCCATATGTCCTACCAATTTCCATTTTAAGAGTCTTTACCCTTTCCACAACACCCTTCACTCCTGTTATTGCTCTGGTTCTTTTTTTATTTACTGATTGTTCTTACAAGGGAACCTCCCCATCGCTCCCCCCTCAGATTTAGTTATAAGTTGGCACAGTAGATAGGCCTTGAAATACTGAACACAGATCAATCGAGAAAACAGGAAGAAGTTGTGTGGAACTATGAAAAAATAAGCAAAATATACAAACTGAGTAGTCCATGTGCAAGATAGGCAACATAAAGGACAATGATAGCTGATGAGCGCCGTGGTCTCGTGGTTAGAGTGAGCAACTGCGGAACGAAAGGTCCTTGGTTCGAGTCCTCCCTCGAGTGAAAATTTTACTTTCTTTATTTTCGCAAAGTTACGATCTGTCTGGTCATTCATTGACGTCTCTATTCACTGTAATAAGTTTAATGTCTGTGTTTTGCGACCGCACCGCAAAACCGTGCGATTAGTAGACGAAAGGACGTGCCTCTCCAATAGGAACAGAAAACATTTGATCGCAAGGTCATAGGTCAACCGATTCCTCCACAGGAAAACACGTCTGATATATTCTATACGACACTGGTTACGGCATGTGCGTCACATGACAGGAATGTGTTGTCGACCCACCTAACTTGCACACTTGGCGAATGGGTAAAAAGATTCTTCTACCTTGCCCGATTTAGGTTTTCTTGTGGATGTGATAATCACTCCAAAAAAAGTGATGAAAACATAAGAGTTTGTCACATAAACTGCATCAAATGAATGCAACAGTTTCAGAGTCACACAGTTTTCCCTGTGCTCTGTCAAAACATATGTTTTTTACGTTTTCAAATGTTTCAGTGCGTAGACCGTCAAATTCTGTATATGTCCAAGCAAATCTGAACATGTCCTGGAATTTTGGAGAGCGAAGTTGATTATGTGTGAGAGCCTGAACTTTGATAATTATCTGAAAATAAAAAACAAAAATTTTCACCCGAGAGAAGATTTGAACCAACGACCTGTTGTTCCACAGCTGCTCACGCTGACCACGGGACCACGGCGCTCGTAAGCTAACACCCTCCTCGGTGTTGCCTACCTTGCGCATGGACTACTCAGTTTGTATATTTTGCTTATTTTTTTTTTCATAGTTCCACACAACTTCTTCCTGTTTTCTCGACTGATCTGTGTTCAGTTTTTCAAGGCCTATCCCTGTGCCAACTTATAACTAAATCTGAGGGGGGTGCGATGGGGAGGTTCCCTTGTTAGTGAGAACTTTCTATGGCTCCCTGAGAAAATAAATAATAATAATAAGTGCTTTATTTGTCCATAATAAGAGGGCTATTCAGAAAGTAGGGAACATTTTGGCATTAAGTCCAAGAAATACATTTTATTATATACAGTGGCGGTCGAAATAATAGAGCCACCTCTATTGACGAGATTAAGAACTAGGATATCTATTAGTTCGCGAAATCGCCACGAGTGCCGTGTTGTCAGTCCCTTGTAGACAACATCAGGGAAGACGTTGCTGCTATCTTTAGTCGTCCGAAAGGAAGCGTTTGAGCTAGACGTGTGAAAAGAGGCATAAAGGTAAGAATCTTATGGGTCAAAATAATAGAGCCGCTTTACACATGTGCCTTTAAATTGATTTTTATGCAGTTGTTTTGTATGTAAATTGACGTGTGGTTTTGTTTACATTCGTCTAGATGGGCAGAGCAAAGCATACCAGTGAAGATGAGCGTATAGTAATGTTCCGGAT
Source organism: Schistocerca nitens (assembly GCF_023898315.1). Taxonomy (NCBI): domain Eukaryota; kingdom Metazoa; phylum Arthropoda; class Insecta; order Orthoptera; family Acrididae; genus Schistocerca; species Schistocerca nitens. Next base: position 135,621,808 of record NC_064624.1, read on the forward strand.
GTTCAAAAGTGGGATGTCCATGAATAAAATAGCCAATGTCTTGCACGTTTCGCGAAAACGAGTCCAGAACGCCATGAGACGGTCAAAACAAACAAAGCCGCAGGTGGAGAACAGGGGGCGACCTCGTGTAACTACTCCTCGCGTAGACAGACTCATCACTAGGGAAGTGAAGAAAGACCCATTTTTGTCAACACCACGACTGAAAGCCATTTTGTTTAGCGACGAACATGATGTTCAACCATCAACCTCAACGATTCAAAGACGACTGAGATCTGCAAAATTGAATGGGCGCATTGCAAGAAAGAAGCCACATGTTTCACAAGCTAATGTTCGGAAAAGGTTAGCCTTTGCCCGGAGAAATGAACAAAAACCTAATACTTGGTGGAGGAACATCCTTTGGTCCGATGAATCCAAGTTTAATAGGTTTGCCTCAGACGGAAAAGTCTATGTGCGCCGCCCACCAAACCAGGAATTTAATCCCAAGTACACTTTAAAAACTGTGAAATACGGTGGCGGGAGTGTTATGGTATGGGGATGTTTTTCGTGGTACGGCATTGGTCCAATACACCGTATCAACGGCATAATGAACGCAGAAATGTACAAAGACATCTTGGCAAATGTGATGCTGCCTTATGCTGAAGAGGAAATGCCGCTGAAATGGAAATTTCAGGACGATAACGATCCAAAGCATACTGCAAGGATCATAAGGCAGTTTGTTCAAGAGCACAATATCGAAGTATTAGAGTGGCCACCTCAGTCCCCTGACGCATCACCCATTGAGAACTTGGGAGATCTTAGACAAGAGAATTGACTGCTCAAAAGCTACATCTTCAGAAAAACTGTGGGAAGAAATCCAGAGAGCCTGGTATGCGATCAGTAGTGACGAATGCAGGCGTTTAGTAGACTCTATGGGTAAGAGGTGCAGGGCAATCCTCAAAAATAAGGGTTACCCCACAAAGTACTAATGCAGTCCTATGCAAAAAAGACTGTTCCTGTACGTTTCATAAGACTGAGATCAAGTACAATATATTTGTTTCAATTGGCTCTATTTTTTTGACCCTGTGGTCTGGTATTCTTTTGAATATTATTGATTATTACTGATTATTTTGTGTTGTGTTATCTATATAACTGACTATAGTACAATGTGACTCGGTTGTAATGGTTTCCATCATAGTTCAAACATGTCTAGTAATAAATGTGCACTTTATTCCAAACCTTTGCCAGGTGGCTCTATTATTTTGACCGCCACTGTAAGTCTGAAAGAGTGATTAACATACTATGTTTCCACATAGTCGCCAAACACATTGAGGCACTTATCACAGCAGTGGGCAAGCTTTGTACTGCCACCTGAGACTTCAGTCAGTGAGTCGTGCCCGCCTGGAGTTCAGAGTCGTCATCAAATCGCTGTGTTGTAAGCCATTTCTTCGTCTTGGGAAACAAGTGGAAGTCACTTGGTGCACGATCAGGTCTGTAGGGCAGATGAAGGAAAATTTCCCATCTGAATAAATTAAGGAGTTCTTTAGTGTGGTTTGCCGTGTGAGGTCAGGTATTGTCATGCAGAAACAAAATTTTGGACATCAGTTTTCCTCGGCGTTTGTTTTGAACTGCTCTCATAAGGTTGTGCAAAGTTTGGCAGTACCGCTCAGAATTTATGGTTGCCCCACATTTGAGAAAATCAATAAGAAGCAAACTTTGCCTATCCCAAAACACTGTCGCCATCAACTTCATTGCTGACTAGGTTTGCAAACATTTTCTTGGTTTTGGGGGGGATCTTGTGTGCCCCACTCCAAGGACTGTATTTTGTCTCACAATTGGCGTGTTTCACCCGAGTCTCGTTACCGGTTAAGATTCGATCCAGTAATGAATCACCATGTTTGTGGTAGGCCTCCAGAAATGTCAACATTGCCCCCATTTGCTGCTCTTTATGGTGCTCTGTAAGCATTTTGGGCAGCCATTGTGCACAACATTTGTGGTAGCCTAGCTTTTGAGTGACAATTTCAAACAACAAAGTCCGTGAAACTTGTGGAAAAGGCAGCAAAAGCTCCGTTATTGTGAAGTGACTGTTTTCACGAATTGTTTCATCAACTTTAGCGACAAGATCGTCAGTCACAGTGCTTGGGCGTCCACTCTTCTTTTCGTCATGAATGTTTGTTCGGCCATTTTTAAACCGAATGCACGATTTCCAGGCGGAACGTACACTCGATCATTGTTTTTGTACACTTCCCACAGTTCAAGATAAATTTCTGTAGGTTTTAGGTTTTTTGCCAACAAAAACAGTATCACAGACCGCACCTCACAACTGGCAGGATTTTTTATTGCAGCACACATTTCAAATTCGAATATCGAAAAAACCAGACACACTGTCACGGATGGATGCCGACTGAGTTGCCGAGCACGTACATACCAAAATACACGCAATCGGTGCATGCATAGTGGCATCAGACGGAAACAGTCCCTACTTTCTAAAATGCCCTCGTAACTTAACAGTTGTGGAGATAGTCACTTTACAAACACAACAACATTAAAAAAAGTTTAGAAGTAAAGATAAAATACACAATAACATTAAAAATCCTTGACAAAGTACAAACATTTATCAATGAACATTTGCTTTAATTTTGTCTTAACTATGTTTCCTTTTAACAATTTTCTATTATTTGGCAATCTGTTATAAAAACGTCTTCCAGCAGAAAATGGACAATGATCTGTTGTTCTTTTATTACTAAATGTTATGTGGTAATCCTCTCTTTTTTTCTTATAGGATAATTGTGGATTTCACTATTGCTTACACTATGCTCCATATTTTCTTTTACTAACAGTATAGTTCTGAGAACATACAATGACTACACTGTTAGTATGTTACACTTAAATATTTTCTGTGCGACTGACACTTATTAATATTAGCTATTATCTTAATTGCTCTTTTCTGGGCTCTAAAACCCTTATCCATGTATACCATTGGTGCACCACCCCAGATCTCAATACCATATTGGAGGTGGGAGTATATAATTCCAAAATAGATTTGTCTTAGAACGAGTTGTGCTATTATGCTAGAAGGGCGTTTTAGCAGGTAGGTGTTACAGGAGATCTTTTTACACGTGTATCTGATGTGCTCCTTCCATATAAAAAGTTCGTCTACTATAATACCCAGGAATTTATGTTTATCAGTTGTTTCAGCTGATAGCTCTGGCTCTGTATCCACTTGTCTTGGTTTGTAATTTAGCAGAAACTCCATCAGAATTGTCTTGTCCTTGTTTAGTGCCAATTTGTTTTTGGTGAAATATTCTGTGATGAGGCCAATGTTCTCTGCATTATTTTCACTGCTAACTATTTCGTAGAGCTCTAACTTATAAAGGAGGTATCATCAGCATAATTTACTAGGTCTGAATTTTGTGACTTATTATATCATTGATATACACAATGAACAAAAAGGCCCGATAATGCTTCCCTGAGGGACTCCACGGTTAAGAATTTTATAAGATTATTTTACTGTTTGTGTGTGTGTCTCTCTGTTTGTGTGTTTCTCCCAGTCGTATAATGCAGTTTTACACATTGTCTCCTGTCAGCAAGGTAAGATATTAACAAATCTGATGCTGCTCCTCTGACACCATTAGTTTATAATTTATGTACAAGAACAGAATGATTTACAGAGCCAAAAGCCTTGGATAGCTCCAAAAAGGTGCCAATAACTTTGTTTCAATCATCAAATTTATTCAGTGCCACTTGCAAAAATGTAGCTACAGATGTTATTGTTGACTGGCCATTCCTGAAACCATGCTGGCAGTTTTTTAATAGATTGTACTTACAGAAAAATGATAAAAGTTGATCAAGAAGTAGCCTTTCCAACAGCTTACCTAGTATTTATGTCAGTGAAATAGCCCTATAATTTTGTATATTGTCGGTTATTCCTCTTTTTATGCACCAGTGTTATTTCGGTGACTTTTAACAAGTCTGACTGAAAGAGCTGTTTAATAAATGCTGTAGTGGCTTTATTAATTCATTACTGCATTCTTTCACATATTTAGCTGAGATGTCATCCCAGCCACTGGATGTATTTGCTTTTAAGTTGGAAGTGGTTTTCAGGATTTCCAATTCTGTAACACACCTCAGAAAGACTGAATTACTGACATTACTGGGATTTACAACCTGTGTTGGGTCGATCACATCTTCCCTATTCATCTTACTAAACTGGTCTATGAATCTCTCGCATACCTCCTTTGGGTCACTCAGCAATTTTTCATTGTCACTTACTATTGTTATTGCACACTGCATTGTCGCTCCCTCCTCGTTCCTTATTTATTATACTCCACTCTGGTTTGGTAATATTACTAGATTGCCTCATCTGTTCAGTATACATCTGTGCTTTTAATGTCTTAAGTGCTTCCCTGGAGGTTTTTGTACAGGCTTTGTATTTAGATTGGAAGTACTGCAGTTTGGGAGTCTCTAAAAAGAATATATAAATTCTCCTCTAATTTTATCATGTTGGGGAAAGTTTGAGATTACTGGAACTGTCAGTTTTCTTTAGTATTTTGACCACTGGGCATACTTGATTAAGACAATAGGTTAATGTTATATAAAATTCGTCCCGCTTTTCATTAATATCTTTTATTTCGTATAGGCCTGCCTGATGCCAATTTGTGTGTGCCAGGGTTTCCTTTAATGTACGATAGTCAAGCTTTCTTTTATAGGTAAATAGGTCCCCATCAGATACTATTTCTTTGTCTATAAGAAGCTCTAGGACTAATGCACTATGATTTAAAATGAGAGTCTCAGCAGTTCTAACTACAAGGTCTTCCTTTCTTAAATTCATAATAACATGGTCAATACATGTCTGAGAGTCACATGTAATTCTTGTTGACGTTAAACTCACATGGGTGTAATTATAGGACTGTAAAACATCAATATATCTAATGTAATGTATACTATTAGTTCAGGAGTCTATGCCCCCTACTATTATAGTCTGTTTTTTATGTGGCTGATAGTCAACAAGTTCCTCCAAATGACAGAAAAATTCTTACTTGTTACTGTTAGGAAATCTGTACAAGGTAGTTATTATTAAACTGCTATTTCTAAGCTTTATTCTTATTGCAGCTATTTCAAAAACCATCTCACATGCAAGTTTATCTACCCAATCAATTTTTTTGCACTGAAAATTATTTTTGACGTAAATACCAACACTCCCACCTTTATTATTGTTTCCTGTAACACACCTTTATTATTGTTTTCTGTAACAGACATTGATTGTTTCTTAATTATTTAAATTAATGCTACACATTTCTTCAATTTTGCACCCTAGTTCATTCAAAAGATAAATATGACTACTACTAACGCTTAAAAATTCGTCAATTTGTTCTGTTTCGTTGGTAATATATTAACGTTGTGTGATATTATTTTGAGTTTACTGTCATTTATGATGTTGTCAAGTACTTCACCTTCACGTATACATGGTGAAGGCTGTTTTACTCTAAAAAAGTTTCTGTTGGACTACTTTCACTTGTGAACGAACTGTTTTTATAAATAAGGCTTTTCTGTTTGATCCTTTCTTTGATTTAATTTTTCACACAAATAACATTTACCTGCATAGTTCAAATGAAATCCGTGGTTAGTATGTTGACCTCTATCCAACTTTCCTGTATCTAGAATTGAACAATTTCCATAGTTTGAACATAGTGCCTTAATTCTAATATTTGTTTTTCCTGATTTCCTTGTTTACACACGAGTCATTGGTCAAATCAAAGTTTGCTTTGAAAAATTCATTTAAAATCCAAATTTCACAGACATATTTTGGCATGTGAAGAACACACTGTTGAAAACAACCTTTTTTTGTTGGCTATTTAAAAACAGTTGTGTTTGTTCCATAAGGCCTCCACTCTAGCTTAATTCAGTGGAAAATTTCACTTTTTAAGTTTCCTTAGATATCGATTGACTGCCCGCAGATAAACATATTCATTAATATTTGAAACTATTGTTACTCAGTATTATTTGCAGTTGTATAGCCAGGCAACTTGCCTGACATACGGATAGCAGTAATAGATTGAAGCACTGAGAACCATAAGGGACCAGAGCACGGACACAGTTTTCAGAAAAATTTGTGTTTGTGAAAATAAAATTTTAGACAACCTACTGTAAGTCTAAACTGTTTCTTAACCAAGTTTCAGCGTCCTGTATTTTCTGTGAAAAAATAATTTACCCACTGTATGTTATGAAATGTCAATTAATGTTTATGATCATGTTTATTAGTAATGTTAGTTCAGAAAGTTTCATTTATATCATGTCATGACAAAGGTGTCTTAGGACAGAATGAAATTTTCACTCTGCAGAGGAGTGTGCGCTGATATGAAACTTCCCGGCAGATTAAAACTGTGTGCCAGACCGAGACTCGAACTCTGTACCGTTGCCTTTTGTCGGAAAGTGCTCTACCGTCTGAGCTACCCAAACACAACTCACGACACGTCCTCACAGCTTCAGTTCCGCCAGTAACTTGTCTCGTACTTTCCAAACTTCACAGAAGCTCTCCTGTGAACCTAGCAGAACTAGCACCCCTGGAAGAAAGGATATTGCGGAGACATGGCTTAGACACAGCCTGGGGGATGTTTCCAGAATGAGATTTTCAATCTGCAGCGGAGTGTGCACTGATATGAAACTTCTGTGAAGTTAGAAAGGTAGGAGACAAGGTACTGGAGGAAAGGAAGCTGTCAGGGTGGGTCATGAGTCGTTCTTGGGGAGCTCAGATGGTAGAGCACTTGCCCGTGAAAGGCAAAGGTTCAGAGTTCGAGTCTCGGTCCAGCACACAGTTTCAATCTGCCAGGAAGATTTGTGTCTTAGGACAATTGTAAAGATTGCAATTAATGTGAAACTGGAATCAGAACATAAACTAAATGCACCACATACACAATGATGACCAATTCCAACACTAGTATTACTACTATGTACATGATGTGAACACTAAATTATGTTGCCAACCCTAGATAACAATTGAGCAGCAGAGAGCAAAAAGCAATGTTCTATTCTTTGTGCCCATATGGAAATCAGTATCCGAAAAATTGACGAGGCAGCTTTCCACGAATGTTCATATAAACAATATTGGCCAACAGATATAAATAAAACTGATCGACCATAAGATTAACAGATGTCAGGGGCACACGTACCTGCTACAGTCTCAAAATAAATGACTTTGTTCTTTAGGGTCTTATTGTTCTCAGCACATCAGTTATACAACAAACCTTCCTCGTGATTCAGTTTATCTATTGACAACCACATCAAACTCCCTATATTAAGTGGTTCCTGATATTAGTCACAACATACAAACAAAAACTCTGGTAAAGGCTTTAATTTATAATATGTATAGATATTACAAGCAGTGCCGTAGCACCTTCTTATGTTTCGGTGGATGTCAGTCAGGTAGAGAGAAAAGACTAGCACAATACAGGGAACGACGGGATTCGACATCGGACCCGTCGAAAGGCCGCTGCCTCGAATAAAACTACTTCCCGTTCTCCCCGGCAGCAGATTCCGGAGGCTGGCCGTGCCCGGCTTGCCGGCACGAGGTGCCCCGCGTGCCCACGGAGTACCGCTGCTGGTGCGGGAAGCGGCGCGACCCCGAATGGACCCCGTACGAGGTGCCGCACAGCTGCGGAGAGATGTGCGGCAAGCCGCGCGGAGGCACTCCCGTGACTGGCCAGGAGGAGCAGCACGGCAGAGTGGATAGTGGAGGTGACGGCTGCACCCACCGCTGTACACTGCTCTGCCACCCGGGGCCGTGTCCTCCCTGCACCGTCCAGGTCAACAGGTGAGCGGCTGTGCTGAGCGAGCTGGCAGCTCTGTGCACCTCCTCGTTTATTTGTCGGATGTGTTCCAGTCTCTATCTCACCCTAATGCTTTTAACCTCTACTGGTTCTTCTAGCAGGGTTTCAGTTTCATATGGAAAACCTGAAATTCTCCGGGAATGACAGTTTAACTGGAAAAATCAGGGAATTTCTAGAATTTCATAAAATCTCAGGGAATTCTGCATTTTTAACCTAGCATTGAAACTGAATTTTATTGAGTTTTATAAACCACAAAGTTTAAAATACGTAATGTTTCAAAGTATTTTAAGTATATGAGTATTATTCCTTATAAATTATCAATGTGTAAAAGAGCTGTGATTAAGTTACTGCTTGCTCAGCTGAGAAGAAAGAAAAGTCATTATGGTAGTATGCTGCCTCCTCCCCACTCACCATTAATTTATCAGGAGCTCCTTAACACCATTTTCTCCTCACACCTGGAATTCCCGTGGAATTTTTTTTTAAAACCCTTTCATGAGCTGTGGGAAACATGCTTCCCACTACAATGAACTCGCTTCTAGTCCCGTGGGATTCACAGTTCCCACTTCTGTGTGGTGCTAACACATAGTGAACAGTATATGGTACTACTTCCAATCGGAAGTTCCCACCGTTTTTGCTGTACCTTGGCACAGAGGCATTGTATAGCCGAGTGTTGCTCTGTAGCTGTTAGCGTGACACTTTGTGATTTTTTCCTCAAAGCAATAGCATAAGGTAAATACTTTTGATTTTTGCTATGGTGTCTTATTATTTGGTTTTCCCTGTTTGTTGTAAAATGTGTTTTACTTACATTACATGTGGACTTTACTTGTAGTATCCTTCCGACCGCCTCTTTGGTAGCCCATTGTTTTACGTCTCTAGAACGAATATTTCTATATTTTACCACATTTATTTGACATTTTTGACGTAGTGGGTTTCAGAAATAATGCACAGATCATTATGTTACCAAAGAATGTCAAGTTTACCATACCAAACCAAGTGCTTGCTTCCGTTGAATCTCTCATAGTATTTTTTACACTCTCCAGTTCTCTATTTCGTGGCATTGCTTTCCTTTCGGATGTCTCATTCCCTAGACCTCACCAATCTCAAACATGTTGAAATTTACAATATATTATTTTCATTACCTGATAAATGTGATTCAGAAACTGAAGGAGATGAAGGTGCTGCAGATGAACTGAATGTTCTTGATAACACAGTCACCAGTGCTTCAAGGTGTGTTTCTGTGAAACGAGATATATGGTGATGAAGATGACAGTGAATCATTTGTGCTTCCGACTGTTGCCAGTAGTGACATGTTGGACAGTGAAAGTGAAGAGGAACAGAACGGCGACAGTCCTTACTTCAACAATGTAAAAACAGCTTTGAAACACAAATGGAAGGAAAACAAAAATTTCTCTGTGGTGCCAATGATCAGGAGCTCACTTATTTTTCTAATTTCTTTGATGATGATGTTTTTACTCTCATTGTAAATAAAACAAACCTGTATGCAAAACAAAATCGTGGTAGTAAATATCCATCAAAAACCTGGGTGGACACAACTACTCAAGAAATGAGAGCTTACATAGCTTGTCTTATTGTAATGAGAATTCAAAAAATTCCTTCTCTCTCTGACTTCTGGACTTTGATCCTATAGTAAAAGTAGAGCCAATTGCTAATATAATGACAAGTAAAAGATTTAAAAAGGTTGTAGAGAATGTTCACTGTAATAACAAAGAAACTGCAAAGCCAAGAAATCATCCAGAATATGATAAATGTATAAATTACGGCCATTGATTGAAAAGCTTTTGCAGAGCTGTAAGAATAATTGTGAGCCCTCATCATTTATGTCAGTGGATGAATCGATGATTCGTTTCAAAGGACGATCGTCTATGAAACAGTATATGTCAATGAAGCTGGTGAAACAAGGCTACAAAGTGTGGTGCTTGTCAGATCCACTCACTGAATATATAATGAACTTTGATGTTTACACAGGCAAGTATAGACAGATAGTGACTTGACATTGGGCAAAAGGGTTGTAGTAGATCTAACAAAGGAAAAAAATAATAAAAATAATGTAGTTGCAGTTGACAGATTCTTCACCACCATGAAATTGATGTCAACATTTTTGAAGAAGGGTGTGTATGGATGTGCAACAGTGAAGACCAACAGGAAAGATTTACCCAAATTTATGAAGGAAAACATAAAATTGGAACGAGGACAATTCCAGTTTGAAACAAAAGAAGCCATTTCTGCAGTAAAATGGATGGATAACAGTCTAGCCGCTTTCCTGTCCTCAATTCATGACGCGAGAGAAACAGCCACAGTGAAAAGGAAAAACAAAGATGGTACTAGTACAGAGATTTCTTGTCCTGAAGTTGTTGCAGAATACAACAAAATAATGGGTGGTGTCGATAAGTTTGATCAAATACGAGAAAGGTATGCTATTGGCAGACGTTCTGTAAAATGGTGGCACAGAATATTTTATTTCCTGGTGGACATTGCTGTAGTGAACAGTTTTATCTTGTGGAAAATAAGTAAAAGAGAAAGTGGACAGCATGATCAGCTCACATACAGGATCCATCTAGCCAGAAAATTGATCGCTGGCTTCTCATCGCGAAAAAGGCGTGGACAAAAACCTGTCTTTCTGGCAAAAAGGGGTAAAGTACCTGAAGATGTTCGTCATGTGGCTGTAGGGGAGCATCAACCAATTTTAGGAGAAACCTACTGGAGGTGCCGTCAGTGTAGTACCAAAGCTGCGGAAAAGAGCACTCGCTGTTTTTGTACATGTTGTCAAGTACCACTTTGCATAGACCCATGTTTCAGAAAATTTCATGGCAAGTAATTGTGAACAATCATTGTAACAAGAGAAGTAAATTTATCAAATAAATATGACATATATTGAAAAAGTTGTTTTGTCATTTAACTCCAAGGAAGGGCAGTGGGAAGAATACTTCCCTCATTGTTGTGTGACCTCACTTTCACAGTTGGAGCAAATTTGATATTCTGTAGGAGAGATATACCTATCTGTTAACTACTGTCTGCTCTCTATTCATTAAAAAAAAATTGCTGAATAATTTTGCCCACAAAAGGGTTAAGTTTGAGTAACCAACCTGTTGTAGTACGAGGTGCATTGAAGTTCTAAGGCCTCCGATTTTTTTTTTTTTTTCTAATTAACTACTTACCCGAAATCGATGAAATTGGCGTTACGTCTCGACATGATCGCCCTGCAGACGTACACATTTTTCACAACGCTGACACCATGATTCCATGGCAGCGGCAAAGGCATCTTTAGGAGTCTGTTTTGACCACTGGAAAATCGCTGAGGCAATAGCAGCACGGCTGGTGAATGTGCGGCCACGGAGAGTGTCTTTCATTGTTGGAAAAAGCCAAAAGTCACTAGGAGCCAGGTCAGCTGAGTAGGAAGCATGAGGAATCACTTCAAAGTTGTTATCACGAAGAAACTGTTGCGTAACGTTAGCTTGATGTGCGGGTGCGTTGTCTCGGTGAAACAGCACATGCGCAGCCAATCCCGGACGTTTTTGTTGCAGTGCAGGAAGGAATTTGTTCTTCAAAACATTTTCGTAGGATGCACCTGTTACCGTAGTGCCCTTTGGAACGCAATGGGTAAGGATTATGCCCTCACTGTCCCAGAACACGGACACCATCATTTTCTCAGCACTGGCGGTTACCGGAAATTTTTTTGGTGGCGGTGAATCTGTGTGCTTCCATTGAGCTGACTGGTGCTTTGTTTCTGGATTGAAAAACGGCATCCACGTCTCATCCATTGTCACAACCAACGAAAAGAAAGTCCCATTCGTGCTGTCGTTGCGCGTCAACATTGCTCGGCAACGTGCCACACTGGCAGCCGTGTGGTCGTCCGTCAGCATTCGTGGCACCCACCTGGATGACACTTTTCGCATTTCCAGGTCGTCATGCAGGATTGTGTGCACAGAACCCACAGAAATGCCAACTCTGGAGGCGATCTGTTCAACAGTCATTCGGCGATCCCCCAAAACAGTTCTCTCCACTTTCTCGATCGTGTCGTCAGGCCGGCTTGTGCGAGCCCGAGGTTGTTTCGGTTTGTTGTCACACGATGTTCTGCCTTCATTAAACTGTCGCACCCACGAACGCACTTTTGACACATCCATAACTCCATCACCACATGTCTCCTTCAACTGTCGATGAATTTAAATTGGTTTCACACCACGCAAATTCAGAAAACAAATGATTGCATGCTGTTCAAGTAAGGAAAATGTCGCCATTTTAAGTATTTAAAACAGTTCTCATTCTTGCCGCTGGTGGTAAAATTCCATCTGCCGTACGGTGCTGCCATCTCTGGGACGTATTGACAATGAACGCGGCCTCATTTTAAAACAATGCGCATGTTTCTATCTCTTTCCAGTCCAGAAAAAAAAAAAAAAATTGAGCCCTTAGAACTTGAATGCACCTCGTACAGTGGGAGTTAACCGAAGTTGAAAGACAAATTTCTGGCTGCATCAGAGCCAAAACTGATTAGCAGATGGTGGAAATGCAGCTGTATATGATACACATTTATAAATAAAATGTCTCTCTTATTATTATGTGATCAGTTTCAGGGATTCCATTCTCATCTTCAGATGTGCCTCAAGTACAGATCTGGTCAATGTTAGACATTATTATTGCAATCACAGCTGGCTGTCAACTGAATGCAAACGTGCAAGCCCCATTTTAGTGACACAACCAGATGGCTTCATTGATGTGGCGCTTGCACACTTGCATTCGGTTGACAGGCAGCACAACTTGAATAGGTTCGGCTACAGATGACAGACGAATTGCAATGTGATAGCTGTGGTGGGAGATGCACATTAAACCAATTGTACTGTGTATGCACATGATCACACAAGTTTGGTATTCGACAGTTGTCGCACTGTTAGGCAAGCACATCCGCCACACCGATGGATGAGAAAATCTGTGATGATAAAACCTTCTTGGGTTGACAGCCGAGTCGATGCGTTGTTCTCCAACAACATTTCAGCAAATTTCTTACATGTCAATAAAGAACTGTTAAAATGGTGAACGATCAAAAACTTTTGTGGTCTATTAATCAAAACAAAATTAAAACACCAAGTTCTTCATTTGTGTGGTCATAATGTCCGTAGCTGCTTTGTAATTCTTGAGCGTATTTTTGTTCGGTCGTTGCAACTATAGAAATGCGTGATATATATAATTTTTTCCCCCCACCAGACTCATTTCGCTTTATTCAGGTAAATCGTCATCAATCTGTAATTAAGTTATCTACATTCTGATTTGCTTTTAGATTGAGAAACAGTTCGTTAAAAATAAGTGGATTTGTACTTACAGTGATTTTCGGTTGAATTCTTGCTTACATTGGGAAATGCTATTTGCTAGCACATTGTTCTTTTTTCTGTGTTAGGCACTCACAATTTTGGTCTAATTTTTAGTTGTTCTGCAGCTCTATGCATTTTTATGTTTTTTTCACAACACGCAGTGGTGTGCATAAAAGTGTGTTGTGAAAAACATAAGAAATGCATAGAGCTGCAGAACAACTAAAAATTAGACCAAAATTATGAGTGTCTAACACAGAAAACAACAATGTGCTAGCAAATGGCATTTCCCCATGTAAGCGAGAAATCAACCAAAAATCACCGTAAGTACAAATCGACTTATTCTTAACGAACTGTTTCATGATCTAGAAGCAAATCAGAACATAAATAACTTAATTACAGACGGATGATGATGCTTTACCCCAATAAATTGAAACGCATCTGGTGAAAAAAAAAATCATGGATTTTTGTAGTTGCAACGACAGAACAAAAATACCCTCAAGAAAGTAAACACTAAGAGACGGCGTTTAGGTCAGCGGTAACATACACTTGTGTATCTCTTTGTAAAGTCACACAGTCAACAAAATCCTAAAAGTAGAGAGAGTAATAGCTGTAACATGCATTTAAAAAAGGTCAAAAAGGGGAGCAGGGAGAATAGTGGCAAATGAAGTGATGTATAGGGAGCTGGAGAGTATTACACATCAGAATAAGATTTCTTTTTTGGCTACATCATGAGGACACTAGAAACCAGATTAACAAGAATTATTATAGAAAACTCTGGAATGTGAAGTAACAAGTAGGATGGCTCCAGGAAATTAGAGATGATATGGAAGAACTAAAAATAACCATGGATTATCTGCAAAACAAAACTGAAAATCTCAGGATCTGAAAAAAAGAAAATTAAATTTAAACAAAAAGTAGAAAAATGACATGCAGTTAAAAGGGTATTTACAGATGAGAAAAGATGGAAGAACATATGAAGAGATAATGGGCAGTTCAGAAGTAATAAGACATGCACTTATCAGAGATGACAACCAGCTAATGATTGACTAAAGTGGTTCATTGAGGTTATAAAAGTAATAAATGAACACCAATACGTAATAAAAACGTAAAACCATTGTGTCTGTCTGTCTGAAGACATTAATAACCAAAGCTGCTAGACGAATTTTCGTGTGGTTTTCACAGATGTCTTGAGCATAGCTTGGAGCAGCACACAGGTTTTATTTCATCTAAATTGGACCAGGGGGAAAATACTGTAATTTAAATTTTCAGGGTGACACCATAGTACGCAAAAGACCCAATAGATGGGGCTGTTAGTTACATTAGCATTTTAGGAAGTTTACATCAGTGACAGAATTAAGTGCCACAATCTTTTTTTCAGTTTACGAATACAAACTGACATTGAATTTTTCTTGATAGGATATGTGGGTTTACTGACTTCACTTTGTGTATTAAAAACTTAATGAAATTGGTGTTCTTCTTTTGATCGGTTGCATTTATATTTGGCTTCTTGCCTAGGAAAGAGTAATTTATTGACAAAATGATCCTAAGAGGGTTCCATTTTTACTGAATGCCACATGCAAAGGTCCTTCTTTAGCTTCCGTTGTGAAGCATGGATGTATAGCTAGTAAACAAATAAAATCACCACAGGCCAGTTTGGTTCCACTGCTTCAGTTTTTTCTGAAAACCTAGTCTGTAGCATTGTTTTTCTGAGACTGTGTTGCCTCATTCGCATGTGACAACTCGTTTATTCTGACACATTTTACTCCTGTGTGTTGAAAGCTGTAAGGGTTTCACAAAGTTGATATTTGTCTTAATGTTCATAATACTGCAGAAACTGCACTCTTCCTACTAAGTTTATCCCTGTTATCAGTGCAATATTTACTGTGTAAACTTTACTCCTTCATCAGGGGCAAATATGTTTGAATCTCACTGTTCTGTGCATTGTCTCTCTCCTTGCTTAAATTACACTCCTTTCACCTGCTTAACATGCTTCTCATTCAATCACCTTTTCTTTCATAACTGCCATTGCTTTCTCCTTCCCATCATCAATAAATTTAATGACATTGACAGCAAGCCACTGTGTTTGGCAATACTCTCTCTCTCCCTCCCTCCCTCCTCTCCCCTCCCCCTCCCAACCCCAATTTTTTGCTGTCTTGCATTCTTTTTATCCTGTTAGTGTTTTCCATGTATGTCTCTTCCTTCTCTTGGCTGATTAAATGCCTTTGTGTGCACTGTAATTCATCTAACCTTGCGTTCACAGTCCCTATGGTACTGATATACAGGGGATCATAGTACCGGGTGATCAAAAAGTCAGTATAAATTTGAAAACTGAATAAATTACAGTATAATGTAGATAGAGGGGTACAAATTGACACACATGCTTGGAATGACATGGGGTTTTATTAGAACCAAAAAAATACAAAAGTTCAAAAAGTGGCCGGCAGATGGCGCTTCATCTGATCAGAATAGCAATAATTAGCATAACAAAGTAAGACAAAGCAAAGATGATGTTCTGTACAGGAAATGCTCAATATGTCCACCATCGTTCCTCAACAGTAGCTGTAGTCGAGGAATAATGTTGTGAACGCATGTCCGGAGTTATGGTGAGGCATTGGCGTCAGATGTTGTCTTTCAGCATCCCTAGAGATGTCGGTCGATCACGATACACTTGCGACTTCAGGTAACCCCAAAGCCAATAATCACACGGACTGTGGTCTGGGGACCTGGGAGGCCAAGCGTGACGAAAGTAGCGGCTGAGCACACGATTGTCACCAAACGACGCGCGCAAGAGATGTTTCACACGTCAAGCAATATGGGGTGGAGCGCCATCCTGCATAAACATCGTATGTTCCAGCAGGTGTTCCTCAGCCAGGCTGGGGATGATGCGATTCTGTAACATATCGGCATACCTCTCACCCGTCACGCTAGCAGTTACAAAACCAGAATCATGCATTTCTTCGAAGAAAAAAGGCCCAATAACGGTAGATGTGGTAAATCCAACCCATACCGTGATTTCTCGTCGAGCAATGGAGTTTCCACGACAGTTCTAGGATTTTCGGTAGCCCACATTCTGCAGTTGTGGGCGTTGACAGACCCTCGGAGCGTGAAATGAGCTTCGTCGGCCCACAAAACGTTACTCAACCAATCATCATCTTCTGCTATCTTTTGAAATGCCCACACTGCAAATGCCTTCCGCTTCACTAAATCGCCAGGTAACAGTTCACGATGCCGACGGATTTTGTATGGATAGCATCGGAGGGTACGCCTAAGTGCCAACCAAACAGTAGTGTATGGAATGCTGGTGCGACGTGCGACTGCACGAGCGCTGACTTCCCTGGGCACAGACGAACCCGCTACAGTCTCTGTTTCTTTCTGAACTGTCTCAGCAGCATTACGCCTTGTGCTCGGTCGGCCACTACGGGGTCTATTGTCTAAACAACCCGTGGCTTCGAACTTCGAAATCCTTCTCGCCACAGCTGCATTTGTCAATGGACCTTTATCCTTTTGAACCCCCTTCCTTTGGCGATAGGATCGTAATGCTGAACTAACACATTCCCCATTCTGATAATACGGCTTCACTAAAAGCGCCTTTTCAGGTAACATCAACATGCTGCGACTGCTGGCGCATCTGATGATCTCTCTCATTACATTTCTTTTTAGACACGATTGTCATGCGCAGTCACTGAGATTTTGCTGTCCAGCGCCATCTGTCAGACATTTTGTGAACTTTTTTGTTGTAATAAAACCCCATGTCAATCCAAGCATGTGAGTCAATTTTTACCTCTCTATCTACATTATTCCATGGTTTATTAAGTTTTCAAATTTATACCGACTTTTTGATCACACGGTATATACCTAGATTCCATGCCTAAATCTAGGTTTTGAACGTTTGTAAGTACCTGTTCCTCATAAACATCTGCAGTTAAGGTTTTTGACGCTAGTAAACATGTGACTGTATATCCTGCCCTTCTTTTTATACACGGTGAGTCAAAAATAACTTTATAACAATATGTCTTATAGAAATTTATTGAGATAATTACAGAATACATAGATGTCATTTTCCAGTAAGTTTAACATAGAAGTTTCAAGTCATTTTGGCTTGATCTGACTGCCATTTGTAATGTGGCAAACATGCCAATGGTAATAAATTTCTTCCCACACTTGTTGCAGCAAATCGGGCATAACTTGTGCTACAGATGCATAAATTCAATTTTCAGGTCAGCTAAATTGTTTGTTAGGGGAGGAACATACACCTGGTCTGTAATGCAATCCCAGAGAAAGAAATTCAGTGGCGTCTAAAGTCTGGGAAGCAAGGTGGCCGTGCAATTAGCCCATCACGGCCATCCACCCTCCTGGGAAGCAATTATTGAGGAAACCTCGAAATTCCATCAGGAAATAAGGTGGTGCACTGTCTTTCTGGTAGTAAACCACCCTATTTTGGTCATCTTCATCGATCTATGGAATTCAACAGCTGTCAAGTATATCCAGATACACAATACCAGTGAGAGTTTTCTCTGTGAAGAAGAAAGGGGCTAACACTTTCAATTTGCTAATAGCACAAAACGCATTAACTTTGGGGCTGTCACGATTGTGTTGCAGGATTGCATATGGATTTTTGCTGCCCCATATGCTGCAGTTGTGTGTGTTCATCATGCCACTGATAAGAAATGCTGACTCATCACTGAAGATTATTATGTTCAGGAATGTCTTGTCATCCTCTATCCGATGCAACATTTCCACACAGAATTCCCCACGAGCAACCTTATCTGCATCACTGACGTGCTGTGCCAGTGTGAATCTGTACGATTTCAAGTGTAAACATCTATGCAGTACTCGGCAAATTGTCTTTTGCAGAATGCCAGTCTCGCAAGATGCACGTTGCACTGATTTTTGTCGACCGTGGGCAAAGCTCTCCGTAACCTGTTCAGCTTATTCATCAACACACGGGTGCTTGGGTGATTTATCGTATCACAGTGAACAATCCGTCTCAATGAAGTTCTTTTGCCAACACTAAATTGTAGGCCTGCTTTGAGGTTATTTAGTGTATACAGTGTATAATCTACAATGAACAGTTGTTGCAGAGTTCGTTCTATGAAATCAAAACACACATCTAACACGCTCTGCACCAGTGAAAGTAGTGATTTTAACTGTGCAGTACACTGGTGGAATGGGGTACTGGTGCACTACATGAATCAAACTTGAGATTGTTTGCTACAAAATGACACGTCGACCGATTCTGTAAGTTACCTCAATAAATTTCTGTATCATTCCAAAGTTGTAACATCCTTTTTGACTCACCCTAAGTATTATGTTAAACCTGTTACCCCTGTTTCATACGGGTCCCACACGCTTGAACAGTTTACCACATTTGGTTGCACAAATGTTTTGTGAGCAGTCTCCTTTATGCTCTTTTGTAGACTGATTGCATTTCCCTGTTCTGTGATGAGCTGAAGTCAGTTGTCTGCATTACTTAAGACTGATACTGTTGTGATCATTCCATATCATACCCCTGCAAACTGTTACAGCCAGGTTTTAGTAGGAGTTGACAAATTCCAGTGTGACACATTTATACTGCAGTCTCAGAATACCGTATGTTTTCACATTTCTGATAATTTACAACAAACTGGCAATCTTTACACCAGTTTGAAATCTTACCAAGATTGCTTGAATATTTGTGCTGCTTTTTTCATGCAGTACATCATTATAGGTAAATGCATCATCAGTGAAAAGTCTCAGGTTAATATTAATATTGTCTTCAAGGCCATTAATATAAAACAGTAGCTGTACCCAGCCACACATCACTGATACCCAGCCACACATCACTGAGGCTCAGTCTGAATAAATGGAAAAGAAGGAAAAGAGAAAGCACATGTTTGTAATATGTTCAGTTTCACAGTGCTTGTGAGTGTACAATATTGTTGGTTGTTCCTTGGTCTGTACAGATTTAGAGATTGTCCAATCCCCCCCACTCTTTCCTTGCGAAAGACCTCTCCAGCGGCAAGATCTGTCGGGACAGTAGCTTCAATGACAGTTTTGTGCGTAGTTGTAATCCGGGAATGGGCAGGCTTACAAAGTTTCGGGTGATAGCCTATGTGCATTAGAATTTCATGTAAAAATTTAAAATAAATTGGTAAAAAACTTTTGAGATTTTTAGTAATGTTTTCCCCCTTTATACACTGTGTTAGATGTCTGTCAGCAGGTGTTACTCCAGTAGGTATATAAAAACACCTGAATATTTTAATGCTAAGTTGTGTCAAAACTTCAAATCAATCAGCCAATCACTTTTCAGGTTTTGCAAGCACAAACATACACAGGCTGAATCCATACATAAGTGTGAGAGTGCGAGTGAGAGAGAGAGTCAGTCAGTCAGTCACAGTGAGTGAGTGTGTGTGTTTCCACATTTCCTCCTAAACCACTGGATCAATTTAAAGTGAACTTGGTACACACCTTACTGTCAGGCAACAATTGCTATGGAGATAAGAGTTACCTGCCTGTTACTGTGGCTGCAAGTGGAAAAGAAGCATTACCCACAACACATGAATTCATAGACTTTATTTAACCAGCACTTGAATATGAGAACACTTAATGACTTGGAACAAACTTCACATATAATTTCAAACATTTTTTTTTCTTGCTGGCAACCCCTACAAGGATGATAAGAAAAGTGTTGTATTGCTTACGGCCTTTCTGATGTTCATATAGTAAACGTATTGCACAAGGTATGGTGTTACAGTTTGTTGCTTTTTCACTACAAACTATATTTGTGGCACATTTTAGGTACAGTATGCACATATACCACTGAAATTATTGCAAAATTGTTTCATTGTACGACATGTAGTTCAGGAGATTAACCACAAGGCCAGATGCTGCGTGGTCCGTCCGTGAATGCACAATTGTAAATAAATACCTGTGAAATGCCGGGTTTCTTGGATAACAAGGATGTTCACACAGCAGTTCTGGAATGGTCTTATAACCGAGGAGAGGATCTCTACTGTCAAAGGAATTTAACAGTTGTTAGAATTTTCAAACTGTTGTTTATAGAGACTTGGTGATTGTGTTAGAAATTATTGTCATATAAATGTGGATCTGCTTTTGTTATATCTATTTTTAATGCTGCTGTGAAGTTAATTGATTAAGGGAGAGCTAGAAGCATTATTGTGACCTATCACTTTAATTGTGTTTAGTTTCATGTTGGGTGCAGCATGTTGTTCAGTGAAATACAGTGTGTACCATTTGTCCATGCTAAGGGTACTCGTCCCCTTTCTAGTTAGCACTTTTAATAACTTTTCTTATGTCTTGGCCACAGTTTTATTTTTCAACAACATTACGCGTTTCGACTTCGTCATTTTCAAAGGCAGTATTATGTCAGTCATATAAAACCGGTAGATACATTGCGTCACATCAACATTCTCGAGCACATGACAAGCCAAACTGCTACAGCAGGGTAACAGTTTGCACTTGTCACTTGCTCGAGAATGTTGACGTGATACAATGTATCTAACGGTTTTATGTGACTGACATAACGCTGGCTTAGAAAATGACGAAGTCAAAATGCGTAAGGTTGCCTAAAAATAAAACTGCGGTCAAGACATAAGTTATTAAAAGTGCATCCAAATGGCCGTGTCATCCCACAGCATTTTCATGCAAATTGCAGCAGTTGCTGGTTAGCATTGCTGCCTCTGGATCACAGGGTCCCAGGTTTGATTTCTAGAGAGGTCGGGGATTTTCTCCACCTGGGGACTGGGTGTTTGTGTTGTCATCATCATTCACGAACATGGCGAGACTGCACAGTGAAAAGATCGGGAAATTGTACAGGTGCTGATAACCTCGCCGTTGAGTGTCCCGCAAACCAAAATTGTCACCCCCACGCCGGACGTGAACAATGTGCTCTCTGCAGAGTTCCTCCGCCTACTCCAGTAGTGCTAAACCTGCCTTCAACCACAGTAAAAGGAAAGTCATGATGATACAATTTTTAATCAAGGCTTCCCTTTACTGTATTCAACATATTGTTTGAAAGTATTACATGCACCTCTATTGTAAATAAGAAAACATTATTGCTGTTACTGTTCTACTAACTTACATTCTCCATAGATGAGTACCATTTCTATCTTCAGTTCATTAGTGTACATTCTACTCGCACACATCTTCATATGAAGACAGTTGACTAAATTGGCAGTATGCAGTTTCTGTGTGCTTTTATTTGTTTACTGTCAACTCCAGAAGGTGGAGTAGTTAACCCCGGTTGTTCTCAACCATTCTTACACTACTACAACTGAGTGCAACTGGACATTAACTAGTACCCCGCCCTTCACCCCTGCCGCCTGTTTCCCACTTTCCCCCTTAATTATCACCAAATTTAGCACCTAAGTAAATTGCAGAATGAAAGAGTTTTCTTGGAACACATTTATTTTCAAAATGATAAATGATTCTCTCTCTCTCTCTCTCTCTCTCTCTCTCTCTCTCTCTCTGTGTGTGTGTGTGTGTGTGTGTGTGTGTGTGTGTGTGTGTGTGAGAGAGAGAGAGAGAGAGAGAGAGAGAGAGAGAGAGAGAGAGAGAGAGAGAGAGAGTGTTAGAATGAAGGGGAATTCGTGGTGCATCGCAAGTGCTACCCACAACAGCTTCTCAGATAAGCAAGAAGCTAACTATCCACACAGTTAGGGTAGACACTTGTTTTAAAACACGCTTCCCCTCCATTACTCTTCTCCATTGCAGCACTTGCCTGACCTGCATCCGACAACCCCATATAAAATCAAACAAGTTAAAATATGTGCACTATACTGACTGTTTGTAAATCACTTGATTGCTGCACTGCTTACTTCTGAACTGGCACAAATTTGAAGACTTAAGGCTGTTGATGCTTTGTGTCTAAATACAGCCACTAATAGTAGTGTAGTTACTACTGTGTCGTGCTGTCAATTAATTCATGTATTTGTTTCGAAGCAACTAATGAACCAATTTCTGGACTACTCAAGGTACTATCTACAACTCGTATAAGACATTTTCTTGAGGAATTTAGCATTTGTGACATAAATGCCCCAGTTTTATCATCAGCAATTTGAGACAGCGCACAAGGTAAGTGTGTAATTGGAAGACCATGTGAGGAACCTGTAACCTCCACCACATTACTGCTACTAATTGAGAAAAAGTAATTATTGATAATTTATATAATCAGTTTTAGAGTCTTACAAAATTGTGATAATAGTAATGATCTTTTGAAAATAATTTATTTGCGTGACTGAAACAAAATCAAATTGTTTAGTTTTTACTCCTCAGAAAGTTTCATTTCACTCCTCAGGGGGTAATTATCCGCAGTTTAGGAACCACTGAGTTAACATTTCCCTGGATACCTGCACTGTGTGCTGATTCAGAAGACACATTCGATGTTTTGATCTGGACTCACTTTTGAGATGACGACGGTTCAAACCTATGTCCGGCCGTCCAAATTTAGGTTTTCCGCAACTTCCCTAAATCGGCCCATGCAGATGCCAGGTGGTTCCTTTGAATGGGCAAAGCGAATTTCCTTCCCCCATCCTTGACGCAATCTGAGTGAGCTGTGCTCTGTCTGTAATAACCTCGATGTCAAACGGACATTACACCCAGTCTTGTTTCCTTCCGTACGTGTATTCAATAAAATTGTATTTATGTGAATGTTGTGTTGCAATATGCTTCTGAATAAGTCTTGAGGAGATGGAGTGGATTACCTAATAAAAAATATAGGGTTCTGTTTAAAAAAGATGAACAGCTGGCCTTATATTTCTGAGAAGCAGTGTTGCAAAAAATAAAATAATGCTGCTTGGTGGCCCCCAGGTAACAAAGCAACATTTGATTGACGCATTTTTTATTTTGTGTCTGGGCAAAAAGTGGCTCGGAGTGGTCAAGATAAAATAGACACACAGTATATTGGAGTTCAGAAATGAGCTCTATATACTCATTTTAAACTCACCAGCAAGCCCTGGGATTCCGTCTCCAAAACTGCTGTCTCTGCGTAGACTCAGCTCGTAGAACTCCACTGCAGTCCACTCGTCACGTGAGCCTGTTGTCAGGTACGATTGGACTTGTTCCACTCAGAAAGAAGAGAAAGTACAAGAGTTTGCAAGTATAACTGCAGACTTGTGATATTGCCACTACATACACTGTTGTTGTTGTTGTTGTTGTTGTTGTTGTCTTCAGTCCAAAGACTAGTTTTATCCAGCTGTCCATGCTACTCTATCCTTTGCAAGCCTCTTCATCTCCAAGTAACTAGTGCTAGCTACATTTCTCTCAATCTGCTTATTGTATTCATCTCTTGGTCTCCCTCTACGATTTTTACCCCCCAAGCTACCCTCCGGTACTAAATTGGAGACCCCTTGATGCTTCAGAATGTGTCCTACCAACCGATCCCTTCTTCTAGTCAGATTGTACCACAAATTTCTCTTCTCCCCAATTCTATTCAGTACGTCCTCATTAGTTATGTGACCTACCCATCTAATCTTCAGTACTCTTCTACTCTCTTCTTGTCTACACTGTTTATCGTCCGTGTTTCACTTCCATACATGGCTACACTCCATACAAATACTTTTAGAAAATACTTCCTGCCACTTAGTTCTGTACTCGATATTAACAAATTTCTCTTCTTCTGAAACACTTCCCTTGCCATTGCCAGTCTGTTTTTTATCCTTCCTACTTCGGCCACCATCAGTTATTTTGCTGCCCAAATAGGAAAACTCATCTATTACTTTAATGCCCTCATTTCCTAATCTAATTCCGTGAGCAACACCTAATTTAATTTGACTGCGTTCCATTATCCTTGCTGTGCTTTTGTTGGTGTTCGTCATATATCCTCCTTTCAAGATACTGTCCATTCTGTTAAACTGCTCCTGCAAGTCCTTTTCTGTCTCTGACAAAGTTACAATGTCATTGGCAAACCTCAGAGTTTTTACTACTTCTCCCTGAACTTTAATTCCTGCTCCAAATTTTTCTTTGGTTCCCATTACTGGTTGTTCAATGTACATATTGAATAACATCAGGTATAGGCTACAAACCTGTCTCACTTCCTCCTCAACCACCCCTTCCCTTTAGTGCTATTCAATTCTTATAACTGCCATCTGGTTTCTGTACAAATTGTAACTAGCTTTTTGCTCCCTGTATTTTACCCCTGCCACCTTTAGAATTTGAAAGAGAATATTCCAGTCAACATTGTCAAAAGCTTTCTCCAAGTCTAAAAAATCCTATTAGTGTAGGTTTCTCTTTCCTTAACCTATCCTTTGTGAGTATTGTCTCGTGTGTTCCTACGTTTCTCCGAAATCCAAACTGATCTTCCCCGAGGTCTGCTCCTACCAGTTTTTCCATTCTTCTGTAAAGGATTCATGTTAGTATTTTGCAACCGTGACTTCTTAAACTGATAGTTCGGTAATTTTTACAGTCATGATTTTGGCTTTATAGCCATTCTCAAAATGCAAGTTGAATGTCTAATGTACCTAAATGACGCAAGCAACCATTGGGCAAGATGATTATTATATACCATTAAAATGACTAACTGGTTAGTGGTGAGTATTGTTCTGTTTATACATAAATTTATATAGAAAAACATTTTCAGACACTGTTGTAAGCTTATTTTGATATTTAATATCCATTCAGAGAATATTCTAAGAATTACATTGACAGATACAAAGTTTGACCTGTTACCAAACACTACGAAAAATCGTGACGTAAGGATGAAATGCAATCTAAATGGTAAGTAATTACGAAAATAAATTACAGAAATGAATGATAAGCTACACAACTCGCTATTAGCCCATAAATGCAAGTTGCCATTACCAAACGAATACAGAAAAATTGCCCTTTCTTGTTGTAGGGACATGACAGTGACGTTGCTCTGTGCCCAGTTTTCATTTGCTGCAGCACACGTGTCTTCTCACGGTGGACGTGGAATGGAATAAACAAGGATACAACCATTTTGTTTGCATTGGACGAAATTTGTTTGTTTTTTTTGTCTTATACATGGACTGTAGTGTGAAACTTGTTCCAGTTATCGCTCCTCCTGTAGTGGAACATATTTGCAATTGTGTACATTGCACAATAAATTTTCGTCTTACACCCTCCACAGTTCCACAAAATGCAGCTTTGTTAAAGCCCATCTGATTCCGACAGTCAGTTATTACGCCTCCTTGTCAGTGCTACTTTACAGCAGCAAGGTTGTTTGCTCCTCTTCCATTCTAACAATGTCACAACTTGCTTTACACTCTTGCACACTTGAGTAAGAGAGAACACGCCGATGAGTGTGAAGAGAGTGCAGCACCACAGTTTTGAAACTCGTCATACTCGTAAAACTACAGTGGGAACGAAGGAAGCCCATTAGCACTAATCTACATCTACATCTACATTTATACTCCGCAAGCCACCCAACAGTGTGTGGCGGAGGGCACTTTACGTGCCACTGTCATTACCTCCCTTTCCTGTTCCAGTCACATATGGTTCGCGGGAATAACGACTGCTGGAAAGCCTCTGTGCGCGCTCGGATCTCTCTAATTTTACATTCGTGATCTCCTTGGGAGGTATAAGTAGGGGAAAGCAATATATTCGATACCTCATCCAGAAACGCACCCTCTCGAAACCTGGACAGCAAGCTACACCGCGATGCAGAGCGCCTCTCTTGCAGAGTCTGCCACTCGAGTTTGCTAAACATCTCCGTAACGCCATCACGCTTACCAAATAACCCTGTGACGAAATGCACCGATCTTCTATCTCCGATCTGGTACGGATCCCACACTGATGAGCAATACTCAAGTATAGGGCGAACGAGTGTTTTGTAAGCCACCTCCTTTGTTGATGGACTACATTTTCTAAGGACTCTCCCAATGAATCTCAACCTGGTTCCCGCAATACCGACAGTTAATTTTATATGATCATTCCACTTCAAATCTTTCGGCACGCATACTCCCAGATATTTTACAGAAGTAACTGCTACCAGTGTTTGTTCCGCTATCATATAATCATACAATAAAGGATCCTTCTTTCTATGTATTCGCAGTACATTACATTTGTCTATGTTAAGGGTCAGTTGCCACTCCCTGCACCAAGTGCATATCAGCTTAGATCTTCCTGCATTTCGCTACAGTTTTCTAATGCTGCAACTTCTATGTATATTACAGCATCATCCGCGTCAAGCCGCACGGAACTTCCGACACTATCTAGTAGGTCATTTATATATATTGTGAAAAGCAATGGTCCCGTAACACTCCCCTGTGGCACGCCAGAGGTTACTCTAACGTCTGTAGACGTCTCTCCATTGAGAACAACATGCTGTGTTCTGTTTGCTAAAAACTCTTCAATCCAGCCACACAGCTGGTCTGATATTCCGTAGGCTCTTATTTTGTTTATCAGGCGACAGTGCGGAACTGTATCGAATGCCTTCCAGAAGTCAAGAAAATAGCATCTACCTGGGAGCCTGTATCTAATCTTTTCTGGGTCTCATGAACAAATAAAACGAGTTGGGTCTCACACGATCGCTGTTTCTGGAATCCATGTTGATTCCTACAGAGTAGATTCTGGGTTTTCAGAAACGACATGGTACGCGAGCAAAAAATGTCCTAAAATTCTACAACAGATCGACGTCAGAGATATAGGTCTATAGTTTTGCGCATCTGCTCGACGACCCTTTTTGAAGACTGGGACTACCTGTGCTCTTTTCCAATCATTTGGAACCTTCCATTCCTCTTGAGACTTGCGGTACACGGCCGTTAGAAGGGGGGCAAGTTCTTTCGCGTACTCTGTGTAGAATCAAATTGGTATCCTGTCAGGTCCAGTGAACTTTCCTCTGTTGAGTGATTCCAGTTGCTTTTCTATTCCTTGGACACTTATTTCAATGTCAGCCATTTTTTCGTTTGTGCGAGGATTTAGAGAAGGAACTGCAGTGCGGTCTTCCTCTGTAAAACAGCTTTGGAAAAAGGTGTTTAGTATTTCAGCTTTGCGCATGTCATTCTCTGTTTCAATGCCATAATCATCCCGGAGTGTCTGGATATGCTGTTTCGAGCCACTTACTGATTTAACATAATCCAGAACTTCCTAGGATTTTCTGTCAAGTCGGTACATAGAATTTTACTTTCGAATTCACCGAACGCTTCACGCATAGCCCTCCTTATGCTAACTTTGACATTGTTTAGCTTCTGTTTGTCTGAGAGGTTTTGGCTGCATTTATACTTGCAGTGAAGCTCTCTTTGCTTTCGCAGTAGTTTTCCTAACTTCGTTGTTGAACCACGGTGGGTTTTTCCCGAACCTCACAGTTTTACTCGGGCACATACCTGTCTAAAATGCATTTTACGATTGCCTTGAACTTTTCTCATAAACACTCAACATTGTCAGTGTCGGAACAAATTTTCGTTTCGATCTGTTAGGTAGTCTGAAATCTGCCTTCTATTACTCTTGCTAAACAGATAAACCTTCCTCCCTTTTTTTATATTCCTATTAACTTCCATATTCAGGGATGCTGCAACGGCCTTGTGATCACTTATTCCCTGTTCTGCACTTACAAAGTCGAAAACCTTGGGTCTGTTTGTTATCAATAGGTCCAAGATGTTATCTCCACGAGTCGGTTCTCTGTTTAATTGGTCGAGGTAATTTTTGGGTAGTGCACTCAGTATAATGTCACTCGATGCTCTGTCCCTACCACCCGTCCTAAACATCTGAGTGTCCCAGTCTATATGTGGTAAATTGAAATCTCCACCTAAGACTATAACATGCTGAGAAAATTTATGTGAAATGTATTCCAGATTTTCTCTCAGTTGTTCTGCCACTAATGCTGCTGAGTCAGGAGGTCGGTAAAAGTAGCCAATTATTAACCTAGCTCGGTTGTTGAGTGTAACCTCCACCATAATAATTCACGGGAAGTATCCACTTCTATTTCACTACAGGATAAACTACTACTAAGAGCAACAAATACGCCACCACCGGTTGCATGCAATCTATCCTTTCTAAACACCGTCTGTGCCTTTGTAAAAATTTCGGCAGAATTTATCTCTGTAATGTAACAGAGGTGCTTCGATTTGTGAAGAGTTCAACCTGCAACATTAGACTTGTACTTGCTACGTTTCTGACATCCACTCTACGTGCAGCTGTGATGTTCTTGAACTATCTCGTATACAATAGTATGTGATATCACTGTATAACAACATGGGATGTAGGGAAGATTGACATGTGTGTGGCCGGATGCTGCAGGTCATGTGGCTGCGGCCGGGAGAGCCGGCTGGTGGTGTGCGGGCAGCAGGTGCTGTGCGGCGCGACGTGCGGCCGCTCCCTGTCCTGCGGACGGCACCGCTGCGAGCGGACGTGCCACCCGGGACCGTGCGGCAAGTGCCAGCTGGTAGAAACCAAAGGTAGGGTAGGGTAGCGGCAAACCCTCTCCCTCTCTCCTGCACCAGGCACACTCCCAAACTCTCTTTTTCATTATGTGCCTCCATAGCCGAAAGTCATCGTTATCATCAGAAAGTAAAGGCAACGTCTTGTTGGTAGATCCATTCTTCCATCTCTCACCATTGTTGCCATTTTGTTCTCGTTGCAGCTCATCTCTCTCCCCCCTCCCCCTCTCTCCCCCTCCCTCCTCCCCCCTCCTCCCCCCTCCCCCTCTCTCCCCCTCCCCCTCTCTCCCCCTCCCCCTCTCTCCCCCTCCCCCTCTCTCCCCCTCCCCTCTCTCCCCCTCCCCTCTCTCCCCCTCCCCTCTCTCCCCCTCCCCTCTCTCCCCCTCCCCTCTCTCCCCCTCCCCTCTCTCCCCCTCCCCTCTCTCCCCCTCCCCCTCTCTCCCCCCTCCCCCTCTCTCCCCCTCCCCCTCTCTCCCCCTTCTCCCTCTCTCCCCCCTCTCCCTCCCTCCCCCTCTCCCTCCCTCCCCCTCTATCGCTCCCCCCCTCTCGTCCCCCGTCTCGCTCCCCCCTCTCCCCTGTGTGTGTGTGATTTAATTTCTCTTCTCTATCATGTTAATCAGGGATTTTTTTTCTCTTTACTTACTTTTATCATTTGTTCATTGAAATTTCTTTACAGAGGGGTCCCCAGCTGCGGGATCAACTTATTGAAATAATCTATACAGTGGTGTAGGCTAAGCTCCCAAGTTTCACACGTTGCAGGCATCCACCCTGGTGAGAATTCATTTGGAAGCTATTAACGAAAAATATTTTGGAATTTCGTGTGATGCTCTTCGGCTTTAAAAATAGTGGTTGAACAGCATAACGATTAAGGTACAGGCCTCCCGTGCAAGAGGTTGTGGGTAGAAATCTCATCAGGTTCTTTCAAAAAAAAATTAAAATCATTTTTTGAAATGACTTTGATCATTACTTTTATTCAATTAATTGAGTTAAACTTTTTTATGTCATTTTAAGCAACATATTAACATTTTCAAATTGCTCTCTCTGTTTTCTTCCTATTGTTCTGTGTGATTTTAATGATTTTTATATACTAGTTTCAATTTAATTTCTTTTATTTTTATCAACCTATAATTTTGTCCATGTTATTCTATTTATTATTTCCATTCCTCATTTCACTTGAATTTAATTTATCTATAATCTCTTATTTTGTTTAAATGTTCATCTGCATTACTTTGTCCATAGAAGAATAAGAATTAATGTTTCCTTGAAATTAATCATACAAAAAATGTACATTTTATAACAAAAGCTACATTTTTGACACAACTGCTCAATTAATATAAATAGTAAATTAATATAAATAGTAAACAATTGAAAATCCTGGATTGAATGTAACAGTATTATGCAAAGGAAAGTTGCCATTCCCCATATAGCGGAGACGCTGAGTCACAGATAGGCACAACAAAAAGACTGTCACAAATAAAGCTTTCGGCAAGTAGGACCTTCGTCAAAAATAAATACACACACACACGAACAAACGCAACTCACACACTCGACTGCAGTGTCAGCCAACTGTAGCCACACTTCAGTTACTGTGTGGCTACATTTGCCTGAGATTGCAGTCGTGTGAGTTAGTTCTGTTTGCGCACACGTGTGTGTGTGTGTGTGTGTGTGTGTGTTTATTTTTGACAAAGGTCCTACTTGTCAAAAGCTTTATTTGTGACAGTCTTTTTGTTGTGCCTATCTGCGACTCAGCATCTCTGCTATATGATGAGTGGCAACTTTCCTTTTCATAATATTATTAATATAAATAGAGTATTTTGGATTTTAGCCAATACATTGGCACTTTCAAATCTTTAAATATTATGATAGATGAATAAAAGTAGTTAAATTCACGGTCACTAAGATCCCAAGTGGAAAAAGAATGATAGGAGCAAAAAATGAAAGCAGTTATGAAACTTAATACATTGATTAATAGGATGAACAAAGTAATATAAAAAAATTTACATTTAATCCAATTACCCGAATGAAAATAATGAGCAAAATCATTTAGATAAAGATTTAAAAATAAAATTTTCCAAAGCACCTGATGTGATTTGAATCTGCAACCTCATGCACATGAAGCCTGTACCGTAAATGTTACACTGTAGAACCATTCATTGAATGACCCTATTTTAGAACTGTAGAGTATCTTGCAAAATTCTGATTTTTACTAGCATATGAGAGCCTACCAGGGTGGATGACAGCAGGGTTTGACACCTGGACCTTAACCTACGTCTCCATATACGAGATTTCATAAAGTCTATCCACCACTCGGGAACTCTCCTTGTCAGTGGAGGGTGTCAGCGAGAAAAAGTTTTGTAAATATTTGAAACTATGTGTAAACTTTGTCAGAAGTTGTTAAATATCCTCATTCTCGTATACTGAATGAATGAATTGTGTCTACTTGTGGGCTGTCAGTTTTTCTGCCTCAAGACAAATGTACAGCTTCTAACAGTAATAATTATCTTATTGTGTTGAACTTTTAACAGAAGGCTATACTTCGTAATCAGTAGATTGTGACAGCATTTTAAATTTTTAAAATTGACCAATAAGTACTTGAAATATTGAAAATCTAATCTTTGTTGCCTCCTATGCTGTAACTGGTACCGTGTTTGAGGATAGCGTTTTTGTAATATAGAGGAGTTAACTCCATTTCCACTTGTTATCCATCTGGACCCCTATGAGTTGGTGCACAGTGTGCTGAATTTACTGTAGTATCATTAATGTCTACGTCTGGAGCTGAAACGTCATCATTACTTCTTTGACATTACAAAATGAGACCCTGTGAGACACAAACTTTAACTGTCAGCCAAATATGTCTACAGGCGGTTCACAGCTATCATTGGAGCTGTGTTGCTAAGATTGACTTTGTATCCATTCGAGTTCTTGTCATCAGCAAACATTAAAGTTTTTGAAGTGTCCTTTGGTATCTAGCAGAATAATAAAACACTATGCTGCATACATTAGCACAATATTTAGCCATTTTACTTTCATAAATCTTCAGTTTCCTGAACAATTAAAGTACTCAATAGCGAAACTGCTTTAGAAAAATAAGAAATGGATAATGTAGACAATTTTACACCTATGTCTATGCCATCAGTGTCTGCTAAAGTTATTGAAAAGGCTATACATGTGAGGGTAATTGGTCATTCCACTTCACATAATGTACTGTCAAATGTAAAGATTGGTTTTAGACGTGGTTTAAAAACTGAAAATGCTATATTCTCTTTTTCACTGTGAAGTATCGGACAGATTAAAGAAAAAATTGTAAACACTAGACGTTGTCTTTGACTTAACCATAGGGATTTGTTGTGTTGATCGTAAAATATTACTGCAGAAATTGGACCATTGTGGAATAAGAATAGCAGCCGACAGTTGTTTGGTTCTTTTCATACTTTTAAGGGCAGTCAGCAGAAGGTCATTCTCCACAGTATGAGGGTCAGTGCTGGGACTGCTTCTGGTAAGTGACTGCAAGATATTTCTCTTTTCTGATGACATTAGCATGGTTGTGAAGAGTATTGACTGCAACATAGGCAGTGTCTCAGGTAGTGCAATTCAAGACAAAGTTTCTTGGCTTGTTGGAAATAAATTGATGCTAAATCACAATAAGACTCAGATTTAGTTGCTGAGTAACAATTCAAAAGTCATATTTTGATTATTCAGAACGGAAATACGATTAGTGAGTCTGCCAAACCCAAATTCCCAGGTGTTTAGATAGATGGTAAGCTGTGATGGAAAGCCCATCCATGTTCAGGATCATGTTCAAAAACTTAATGCTGCTTTATGTACCATTAGAACAGCATCTGAAATAAGTGATATTCCAACAGGAAAATTAGTCTGCTTTGCTTATTTTTATTCACTTATAGCATACAGTTTGGGGCAATTTTTCCCTTTTGCAAAGGGTATATTTTGGTTCGGAAAAGGGCAGTTCGAGCAGTATGTGGCGTAAGTCCACGAACCTCTCGTTGGCCCATTTTCAGCAGTCTGGGAATTCTGATAGTAGCTTCTCAATACTTTTTTTTTTTTTTCAATCGTGTTTTGTTGTTAACGGTATGAGCTTATTCCCAAGAATAATGGAACATGTTTTATGTTCTCGTATTATGACGTTCTTAGATAATACAAATCTCCTTCATCATAACCAACATGGATTCCGCAAACAGAGATCATGTGAAACTCAGCTCGCCCTATTTGTCCAAGAAATTCACAGTGCCGTAGACACTGGCGAGCAGATTGATGCCGTATTCCTGGACTTCAGGAAGGCATTTGATACGGTTCCGCACTTACGTTTAGTAAAAAAAATACGAGCTTACGGAATATCGGACCAGGTTTGTGATTGGATTCAGGATTTCCTAGAAGAAAGAACACAACATGTCATTCTTAACGGTTCAAAATCTGCAGATGTAGAGGTAATTTCGGGAGTACCGCAAGGAAGCGTGATAGGACCTTTATTGTTTACAATATACATAAATGACTTAGTTGACAACATCGGTAGCTCCGTGAGGCTATTTGCAGATGACACGGTTGTCTACAAGAAAGTAGCAACATCAGAAGACTCGTATGTACTCCAGGAAGACCTGCAGAGGATTAATGAATGGTGCGACAGCTGGCAGCTTTCCCTAAACGTAGATAAATGTAATATAATGCGCATACATAGGGGCAGAAATCCATTCCAGTACGATTATGCCATAGGTGGTAAATCATTGGAAGCGGTAACGACCGTAAAATACTTAGGAGTTACTATCCGGAGCGATCTGAAGTGGAATGATCACATAAAACAAATAGTGGGAAAAGCAGGCGCCAGGTTGAGATTCATAGGAAGAATTCTAAGAAAATGTGACTCATCGACGAAAGAAGTAGCTTACAAAACGCTTGTTCGTCCGATTCTTGAGTATTGCTCATCAGTATGGGACCCTTACCAGGTTAGATTAATAGAAGAGATAGACATGATCCAGCGAAAAGCAGCGCGATTCGTCATGGGGACATTTAGTCAGCGCGAGAGCGTTACGGATATGCTGAACAAGCTCCAGTGGCGGACACTTCAAGAAAGGCGTTACGCAATACGGAGAGGTTTATTATCTAAATTACGAGAGAGTACATTCCGGGAAGAGATGGGCAACATATTACTACCGCCCACATATATCTCGCGTAATGATCACAACGAAAAGATCCGAGAAATTAGAGCAAATACGGAGACTTACAAGCAGTCGTTCTTCCCACGCACAATTCGTGAATGGAACAGGGAAGGGGGGATCAGATAGTGGTACAATAAGTACCCTCCGCCACACACCGTAAGGTGGCTCGCGGAGTATAGATGTAGATGTAGATGTAGAATTAGCAGCTTTCACTCATTTAATACCAGGCAGGCATTTGGTTCACATCTTCTTGACTCTTGTGAGATAAGGTGTATAGTATTGCGTTGCATCCATATTCAGTAAACTAGTAGAATAATTAAAAAATATTAGCAGTAATTCATAAACTTTACAGGCAGAACTGAAGAATTTCCTCATGGCCCACTCATTCTGTTTCTTTGGGGAGTTCCTGGATAAAAATTAACCAAATAGATATGTTATATTGTTGATTGTGCAACTTTTTACTTGGCAGGGTGTCACCTGCGACTCGTGTAGATTTTAACTTACCTCGTATTAATGTTTGTGATGTTAATTTTATATACTGTCTCATTCCGCAACTGTGGAGATTTTCTCCTCGGTTTAGTCCTAGAAAACTAGATGTGTGCAATAAAACCATAAAATAAAGCAAGTCATTAGAAGATAATTTACATAATTCATGTTCCATAAATAACAAGGAAGAGTGGGCCCAATACAAATCCCTGTGGCTCTCCACATGTTATGTTGCCCCATTGTGAGGGTATTTTCAGGCCAGAGATACAGTTGATTAGTGAGACACTCTGCTTTTTATTATAGAGATAAGATTCCATCCGTGCAAGAGGGGTGCTATTAATACCATAATCCACTTTCCCAAGTGGAATTTTATGATCCATGCAGTAAAAAAAAAATTTTTTTTTTAATTTTTTTGCCAGCACTTCACTTGTGACTCCTTTATTGTTTTCTCTGTGGAGAATCCTTAATGACAACTAAATTCAAAGGCAGTTAACAAGATCTGCTCTGTTAAATGAGTAAGTATTGTATCATACACCCCTATCTTACTAATTTCTCAAAAAGTTAGTGTTTTTCATTTAACGTATTGCTATAAATATCAACTTCTGTTGCTAACAGGGCTTTTCCTCTTGTGTTGACATTATAAGTCTTTCTGCATCAAAGTTGTTAAACTTGAAGTGTAAGACACAGTACAAAGTTAGGATGCAACCTTCGCAGTGTGCTGGTGCGGCAAAACAACTCGAGAGGTACCCTGCGACTCGGACGAGGCCCGGGCCAACAGCTTCGCATGCGGCGAGGTGTGTGGACGCGCGCTGGCGTGCGGCAACCACCGGTGCGAGGCGGCGTGCCACGAGGGGCGGTGTGCCCCCTGCGCGCTCTCGCCGGACGTCGTCACCCACTGCCCCTGTGGCAAGGTGGCTCTGCGGGACATGCAGGTGAGGAACGCCACGGCTCGGTCTGGAGTTCTCAGAATTTTAAGACTGTCAGTTGGAGGTTCCAGCCGTGTCAAGCAGTTCAGCCTCTGAGTTTTCAACGAGATTACTGCCACTTTGTTTAGCGAATGGTTGTGACGTCCTCGTACAGTTTCATTACCACTTGCAACTGCACTGTCACCGTATGTAGCAATATACACAGATTTTTATATTGCTTAATAGTGTGTTTGTCCACCTTTGGAATGCAGTACAGTATAAATTCTCCGTGGCACGGTTCTAACAAGTCCTTGGTAGGTTTCTATATGTAATGGGAGCTTTTGTTATTCCTAAAGAATCTTTTTTTTATTAATTTATTATTTTTATTACTTTTTTTATGGAGTTCTGTTTCTTCAGCGATTCTGTTTTCATATCATCAGCGGAATGTCCTTTCGTGGTTCTCTTCAGCCTCGGGAATATAAAGAAGTTGCAGGGACCCATGTCCATTGAATAGGGTGGCTGAGGCAACACAATTATTTTGTTTTTTTTCCAAAAAAAATCACGAACAAGCATAGACGTGTGAGCAGGAGCATTATCGTGATGCAATTTCTGCGAGTGGTTTTGTTTCAGTTCTTGTTGTTTTCTTCAGATTGCCTCACGCGAACTGTGCATAACTTCCAGGAAGTATTTCTTATTGACCATACAACCATAAGGCAGGAACTCACGATGCACTATCCCAGTCTAATTGAAGAACACAGTGTGAAGAACCTTCACATGTGATCGAACGTGTCGAATATTTTTCAGTCTTAGCTCTTCAGGCAGTTTCCATTGGGATATTGGAGCCTCAGTTTTGACATCTTACCCACATATCCATGTTTCGTCACCTGTTATAAACTCCTTTAGGAGTTCTCGGTTGTTGTTGACTTCCTTCAGCAGTCCTCCGAGTGATTTCTACGCGATATTGGTTTTGGTCAAAATTCAACAATTTTAAAACACTTTGCTGATAAATGTTTCATGACCTAAATATCCGAATAGAATTGCATGGCATGAGCCAAGGGATATGTTAACATCAGCAGCACCCTCCCTGATGGTGATTTGGTGATTTTCCAGAACAATTTTCTTCACTTCTTCCACATTGTCATCAGTAATTCGTGTGCTAGGGCATCCAGGACCGCCATCTTCAACATCCTTTTTGACCACTTGTAAACTCTTGTCTTACACATTGTAGATTCACCAAAAGCCACAGTCAACATTTCATATGCTGTGCTGCACTTCATTCCAGTTTTTTGGCAAAATTTAATGCATTTTCTTTGATTGATCTTTTTCAAAAACATATATATCATTTTCGACTGTCAACAATGAACTATATATTCATAAAAGCTGAAAATGTAAACATATGTCAGGAACATATGTACCGAAAACATCTTTTTAAAAACAAATTGAAAATCAGATGTAGAAAGCCTGCGAAATTAGAAATTTCCATTATATTTTTATCACATCTCCTGTTTGGCTTCAGATGTTTATGCTCACGTCAAGCAATTCCCATAAATTGTGGTCTGATGGTTTGTGAAAGCAGAGCTGCCATGCAATAGTATCCCATATAACTTCCATCACTTTCAGACCGAGCGAATTTGATGGCCAAGATGTCAGTGTTTGTTGATTCTCGTGTTCCTCAAACACCAGAGCACAATCCTCACCACATGACATGGACAGTTATTGGGCTGAAAGATGCTATTGCCATCAGTGAAGACATCAAGAAATAAGGCATGCATGCTGTTGGCAATAATGTTCATGAGTCCATGACTGACATGGTGCTTTTGATTACTATAACAGGACCCTAGCAAGGCCTGTTGAATGTCGCCTGTAGCATAATATCCCCTCTAGTGGCAAATGTTCAGCTTGGATGGTGGTACAATCATCAACCTGGTGTAAGACGAGGGAAAGTCAAAAATTTATCCGCAACATAGCTATACCTTTTCTTGCAATACAGATAAGACACACATGTTAACATCATTTTTCTTTCAATATGGCGCCCTTGCCTTTCAATCCACTTTATGCATCATTGCACAAGCTTCCTGACGCACTAAGAAAAGAAGCTTCCCGGCTGAGCAGTGAGCCACAGATGCACCGCATGCTTCAGTTCTCAGTCCGAGGTGAATCAATGGCCTGTTAACACACCTTGAGTGAAACTGACAAGTTGCAGTTGAAAGGGGGGAAAGATCAGGACTGTACGGTGGGTGGGCTGTTACTTGAAACTCGTGTTCCCGCAGTGTGGGCAGAGGTATGTAGATGGGCATTGTCGTCCAACAACACACCACCTTTTGACAGTAGACCTCTGCGTTTTCTTGGAATTCCAGACTTTAGCCTCTCAGTAAGCACCTCATTGTAACATGCACTGTTTATTGTTGTCACTCTCCTGATAATGTTCCAGTACTGGACTTTGTGCATCCCAGAAAAGGGTAATCGTAAGTTTTCCTGCAGACAGTTTAGTTTGAACTCTTGCTGGGCAGTTGTGGAGGTTTCTCTGCCATTCGCACTCTAGCTCGCAATGATGGATCCGTGTTTCATCACCAGTGGTGATTCTGTCTAAGAAGCCACCAAGTTCGTTACCAAAGTGATCCAGATGCTTTTGACAGATGTTTGAGCACATTCGTTCATGCAATGCTGTGAGTTGTTTGAGAACACATCTCGTACAGACTTTATGAAACTCCTGTCTGTTGTGGACGATTTTGCAGGCAGAACCGTGACTAATTTGCAAATGTTGTTCCATGTCATCAATTCACTTGTCTACCAGAACTGTGTCGTGTGCACACTAAATGTTGTTGTCATCATTTGTGGCCGTGGATCATTGCCCGGCTTCTTTCTCACACGTAGCACTTATGCGATCATTTCTGAATTTTGTAATCCATTCGTAGACACTCCATTGTGGTATGATACTGTTCCCGTATTGTGCTGGAAGTCTCTGATGAATTTCAGCACCCGATACACCTTCCAATCACCACTCATTGTACCTATTGGTTGCAAACTTCTAATGGAACAGCCGTGGTCAATCTGCAACAAAAGGAAGACAGATGGAGGAATTAGACTCAAACTTCCATAGCGGGATCACAACAGCGTAACAATAAAATAAATGAGGACAGAAATCAGTATGAACAGTGTAAAAAGTGTTGTCACAGTATCGTGGAAAATTTTTGTACTTGCCCTCGTAGGACACGTGATTCGTCTAAGCAGGTGACACATTACCATTGATCTGTGTTCTAATCTCAATGAACCTGTGTGCACTGCCGTTGTAATTGGCGATGTCATTGAGTCGGTATAGGAACACGTAGGGGTTATCTGGTGTGGAGCTGCACGTTCAGCAGTATGTGCCAAATGGTGTGCTCCTAGCCATTTGTGCCTGCACCGGCCTCATATTCTGTCATCAGATGTGCCGCAGATCTCCCCCTATCCCGCTTTACAGGCGGTCGAGCCTCTGACATCCACATTGTACGGTGAGGGGTGGACATCTGACACCTCGTCTCGTCGTGGTTTCGCCATCCTTCGACAACTTTCCACAGCTGTTCACAATAGTAGCAAGCAAACAGCTGACAGTGCCGTTTCCTAGATATCTGTTTGCAAACACTGGGCCAAAACAATCTGCCCTTCGTCAAGGTAGCCTAATCTGTGGATTTACGCATTCGCTCCCCATTCGTCCCTGCTCTGGTCATTTCCATTTCTTGGTGTATTGTGTGCCTGCAGAGTTACCAGACAGTATTCAGTCCTGCAGTGGGCAGTGCTCACGGAGTTTTCACTCATTTGTGTATGGAGTCTCAACAAATTACGAGACAGACTGGCCAGTACTTACCTTCAAGGCGTGAAATGTGTAGCACTGCTTGTAGTTAAAATTTTGTATTTTTGGTGATCCACAGCCTCCGTATGCTTAATAAACATAAACGTGGTCCTTAGTAGGCTGTAATGGGATGTTTATTTAATCGTGTGATTAGCTAATTTTGAGTAAGCGTCATTGTCAAAGCACCTGTAAAAGCGACATGGAAAAGTACAAGAGAATAACACAAAAAAAAGCTTTAGTTGCAAAGGAAGTGCACCATTTGCGACGACAAAATGCAGTGCGCATATGGTGTCTGCTGACAGCAAAATGTGGCAGAGGCTCTTGGATGAAGTATTCGAACCATTAACTTTCCCTGCTTGTGTGTTCACACAAATTAAGTGATGTAGCTGTTGGCTGGCTACATCACGCGTCCTCTGCTCTTGAACCGCTGCTGTTATTGGCTGACGAGATCGTGTAATGTGAGCCTTGATTGGCTGACAAAAGCGCGTCGCGCAGCACAATCTCAATTTCAGTGCTTCTGAAGCTACCATACTGCATTCGGTGGAATTCATATTTATACTTCCGTAATACCAAACTATGCAGTGTACACATTGCTGCGCATCAAAGATTTTTCCAGAATACTTTGTCTTTTGCCGTGTTTTTCCTACAGTATTGGGAAATTGCACCATTCGAAGGATTGATATGTTCTACAGCTCTGAGGAAAAGTACATTGTGACTAGTGTACTAAAGCAATTTTTTTACTGGGAAATACAGGAATATTTTTTCTTGTCTGCATATACAACCTATCTACCCTTTATCCCCCCCACAACTAATTAAAAAAAAAAAAAAAAACCACCTGTGAAACTAGTCTCTTCTTGACCTCATGTCCCTGCAGCCTTACGCATTATTCACAGTGTTGTTGCCACGATTCTGTGGCTGCTGCAAACGCTTCTTTAGAAGTCTGGTTTGACCACTAGAACATCACATCCGTGTCTCATCCATTGACAAGACTGATAAAAAGGAAGTCCCACTCAGACCAGGTGTACCGGTATGAAATGAGCATTTTTTTTGTGAAAATGAAACACTAATTTTGAATTGAAAAGTAAAATCATTTTATTCAAAGTACTGACCATTGCTTTCTATACAT
Source organism: Schistocerca nitens (assembly GCF_023898315.1). NCBI lineage: Eukaryota > Metazoa > Arthropoda > Insecta > Orthoptera > Acrididae > Schistocerca > Schistocerca nitens. Next base: position 135,661,777 of record NC_064624.1, read on the forward strand.
TTTTGACCACCTTTCTGGCAATTTGTGGACACCACGCCAATAGAAATGTTCGTCTTTTGAAGCAAACCAATCAGACACCCAATTTTCGACTTCTTCGTAGGAATCGAAGTCTTTCTCACCCAGTGCATGTTCCATTGATGAAAACAAATGGTAGTCAGAAGGGGCCAAGTCTGCTGAATATGAATATGGCGGGTGGGGTAGCAGCTCCCAGCCAAGTGTTTTGATTGTACCCTGAACCAGTTTTGCTTTCTGTGCAGGTGCATTGTCGTGTAAAAAAATTACTTTGTCATGTCTTCTGGCCCATTCTGGTCTTTTTTTTATCAATGCACAGTTCAAATTGATAATTTGTTGTTTGTAGCGATTAGTATTCACAGTTTCACCGGGTTTTAGAAGCTCATGATACACCACACCTTTCTGATCCCACCAAACGCAGAGCATTGTCTTCTTGCCGAATCGATCTGATTTTGCAGTCGATGTTGACGGTTGTCCCGGATTAACCCACGATTTTTTCTGTTTAGGATTCTTAAAATAAATCCATTTTTCATCGCCGGTAACAATTCAATGCAAAATTGATTTTCTTTCATGTCTTTCAAGCAAAATTTGACAAATGGTTTTTCGGTTTTCCATGTGTCTTTCATTCAATTCATGTGGCACCCATTTTCCACACTTTTGGATCTTTCCTGTAGCTTTCAAACGGTCAGAAATTGTTTTTTGTGCAACATTCAGCATTGCTGCCATTGTCTTCTGACTCAAAGTATCACCTTCATCCAATATTGCTTGCAATTCGGCGTCTTTGAACTTTTTTGGTGGTCTTCCATTCATTTCTTACATCAAAATCATTATTTCTGAACTGTTGAAACCATCTTTTGCATGTTGCTTCTGATAGAGCACGATCACCATATGCCTCTACAAGCATTCGATGTGACTCCGCAGCACACCTTCTTTCCTTTTTTTTTTTTTTTTTTTAAACGAAAACAAAAAATTAATATTTTCTGCAGATCATTACTTTCTGGTACAAAATTCGACATTGTTAACACAATGAAAACATATGATGTTGTTTGTTCCATGACTTGATGTATACTAAATATCTTTGACAAATGTCATACCAACCAAACAAAAAAAAATTAAGGCTCTTTCACAACAAATGTTCCCTATCGACACATTTGTATCTTAACGCTCATTTCGTACCGGTACGCCTGGTACTGTTATCAAACATCAACATTACCTAGCAATATGCTGTGCGTACACCCTTGCAGTTGTGTCTCAGCATTTCTGGCACCCATCTGGAAGAGACTTTTTGCCATTTTAAGTATCGAGATCAGTCCTCACTCTCACCACTGCCTCTACAGTCGTGTGTGCTGTACAGTGCTGCCATATCTGTTGCACATTCACGACGAGTGCTCACGTATTTTAAAACAAACTCCATGTTTCTATCTCTTTGCAGTCCTGAGAAAAATAATTGGAGGTGGCCTAACTAGAATGCACCTCGTGCAAAATACAGTGGACATTACATGTAGATCTATTCATATTGATTAACAGCAATTTCCTTTTACAAAATTATTAAGACTTTCGTGGCCACTTGTTGAGTCACTGCCTGTTGGCTTCTGTCTCGGGTTCTTCAGCCAATGTGTGTTGAAAGGTCTCTGTTGGATTCCTTTCATGTTAATTTCTTAAATCTGTTGTCATTTACGGCATAAATTCCTCTTCTAAATTTACTGTGGTATTTCTGACTATCTGGGAGGAGACTGAGCAGTGAAACGTGTTACTTTTACACATAAACAAGAACGATCTGTCACACTACTACACTTTAAAACACAGTTTATATGTAATTCATGTCACACAGTCTCATACGGAACCTACATCCGCTTTCTTCTATATACTGTATATGATAAGATACTGTCATCCCCTTCCCTTCTGTGAGAGAGGATGAATGAGCAAATGCATTTCTAGTTGCATGCTTGATGGTAGCAAAGAAGCCTGTCTGCTAGAGAACAGTAGGACCAATGTCAGAACAGGTAGCTACGCTTTCTAAAAGCAGAGAGGTTTCTACTCTTAGTGTGGTCCTGTCTGTCCCTTGTCACATTGGTATAGGAAGCTGCCTCTCCGGTCACTTCCGTTTGTATCTGTTAAACACGCTCAGTAGGGGCCCGGGTCAGTCTGTCCGCGGCGAGCGTCTGAAGTGGTAACATCTCCGGCTAAGCGCGTGTCTGCTAAGTCCGTAGGACAATGGATTTCTTAAGTTCAGCCTAACTGAAAATTTAATCACCTTTATTTCAGGTTTAGCTCTAAAATATCTAATGTTATCTTAAATTGCAACACAGTGTGATTCGGGTGTACAGCTCAGAATATCTTCTGGTAGTTGCTTTGTCACTACTTTGTGAGTAAAGTGGAACCACGTGTTGATCAGTAACTCTAACTAAGATCATCAATCTTAAATGCGAATGTGCGTGAGATTATAACGTCTCGTCTTGACAATATTTTTCAATATAGCAACTTTTCTTTATGTTCAACCCACGTGGGGTGTACTTTGTGAGATTAGTACCACATGCTTATACAATTGCTTGACCCATCACATTAATAGTAAGACGTTAGTAACCAGTTCGAGGTTTTTCTTTTGTAAATTGCTTTTCGATCTAATTTATTTTAATTATCAAAATTATTGTGGAGTTACACTCTTTGTGTAAACCAAGTTGACCACGTGAAGCATGTGGTATAATCATCAAAGTAGCCCTCAGCTATTCTTTTCGGGAGAATTTCACAGAGAGTTAGTATGAATTTAGTATGCCAGTGTGTGGTAATTACATGACGGACAGGATTGTGCTACGAACGTAACTTCTTTGGGTGAAAATTGAATCGGTTGGTTGTGGTTAATTTCCTCTTGCATATGTTTCAACATTCTTCGTGTGTTATTTTATGAATGCAGTGTTGTATGCAGTCTCCCAATCTTGGCTCCATATTTGATGTGTTCCGTAAGATTACAAACTCACATTTTCACAGTCCTAAATAAGGCACCAGCTTAGTTACGACTCACGTTTAATACACTCCTGGAAATTGAAATAAGAACACCGTGAATTCATTGTCCCAGGAAGGGGAAACTTTATTGACACATTCCTGGGGTCAGATACATCACATGATCACACTGACAGAACCACAGGCACATAGACACAGGCAACAGAGCATGCACAATGTCGGCACTAGTACAGTGTATATCCACCTTTCGCAGCAATGCAAGCTGCTATTCTCCCATGGAGACGATCGTAGAGATGCTGGATGTAGTCCTGTGGAACGGCTTGCCATGCCATTTCCACCTGGCGCCTCAGTTGGACCAGCGTTCGTGCCGGACGTGCAGACCGCGTGAGACGACGCTTCATCCAGTCCCAAACATGCTCAATGGGGGACAGATCCGGAGATCTTGCTGGCCAGGGTAGTTGACTTACACCTTCTAGAGCACGTTGGGTGGCACAGGATACATGCGGACGTGCATTGTCCTGTTGGAACAGCAAGTTCCCTTGCCGGTCTAGGAATGGTAGAACGATGGGTTCGATGACGGTTTGGATGTACCGTGCACTATTCAGTGTCCCCTCGACGATTACCAGTGGTGTACGGCCAGTGTAGGAGATCGCTCCCCACACCATGATGCCAGGTGTTGGCCCTGTGTGCCTCGGTCGTATGCAGTCCTGATTGTGGCGCTCACCTGCACGGCGCCAAACACGCATACGACCATCATTGGCACCAAGGCAGAAGCGACTCTCATCGCTGAAGACGACACGTCTCCATTCGTCCCTCCATTCACGCCTGTCGCGACACCACTGGAGGCGGGCTGCACGATGTTGGGGCGTGAGCGGAAGACGGCCTAACGGTGTGCGGGACCGTAGCCCAGCTTCATGGAGACGGTTGCGAATGGTCCTCGCCGATACCCCAGGAGCAACAGTGTCCCTAATTTGCTGGGAAGTGGCGGTGCGGTCCCCTACGGCACTGCGTAGGATCCTACGGTCTTGGCGTGCATCCGTGCGTCGCTGCGGTCCGGTCCCAGGTCGACGGGCACGTGCACCTTCCGCCGACCACTGGCGACAACATCGATGTACTGTGGAGACCTCACGCCCCACGTGTTGAGCGATTCGGCGGTACGTCCACCCGGCCTCCCGCATGCCCACTATACGCCCTCGCTCAAAGTCCATCAACTGTACATACGGTTCACGTCCACGCTGTCGCGGCATGCTACCAGTGTTAAAGACTGCGATGGAGCTCCGTATGCCACGGCAAACTGGCTGACACTGACGGCGGCGGTGCACAAATGCTGCGCAGCTAGCGCCATTCGACGGCCAACACCGCGGTTCCTGGTGTGTCCGCTGTGCCGTGCGTGTGATCATTGCTTGTACAGCCCTCTCGCAGTGTCCGGAGCAAGTATGGGGGGTCTGACACACCGGTGTCAATGTGTTCTTTTTTCCATTTCCAGGAGTGTATGCTCAAATTTCAATGATCAATGTTAAAATAAATTTCGAAATATAAACTGATTTATTTCTTGTTATTTAAATTCTCATATATATATATATATATCACCAGTTGTCGTATGACTATTAAAAGATTATAATTAATGTTAGTCTGGTTGGGAATTTGGTAAGCTAGACTGGATACCTGGTGAAACAGTTGCGCAGTAATGCAAGGTTAACTTCCCCAGACAGCTCACAGCTTTTAACCTGCTTTTATTGTCTATCAGCACCGCTTTCATAGCAAATTAAAGTAACAACGTTACATTGTTTGACGATTTTTCTGACAAGTCATCAGCACAAGTGGTTGTCATTGTCAAAGCTTCACTCTCCATTGCTCGTGGTGGACTGGAATCGCACTCATGGCCACAGATTGTATGTACCTAGTGAACTGACATCCAGAGACTTTACCCTGGTCATTACCACTGTGGTTCTCCTCTTGCTGCCTGCTACGGTTGTTCGGTGCAGCACAGGAATCCAGATTCTGTTCGCTTTGAGGCTTTCTTCTTTCTTGTTAAAGGTGTTGTCGTGTTTATGTATTTCTATAGCTTTCCGGAACTATCAGGTGTGATAGCTCTTCTCTGCAGCAAGAATATGAGTGTCAGAGAAATGTACTGTGTGCTCATTGTTACACATTGTGTTCTCTGCCATGGTGAATTTCTCCACCTGCCCCAACCTGCAATGCTGCTTATTTTTTGTGATCTTGGTGTTGATTGATTGTCCACTCATTCCAACATAGACTTTTCCATATGTACATGGTGTTCGGTGTATTTCCAACATTGCAAGTGGCTCCCTTTTCTCCTTTGCTGATCTGAAACACCCTTTAGTCTCTTTTTTTCGGTTTAAATTAGTCTTAATGCCATGTTTCCACAATGTACAGCTGATTCTGTTGCAACTCGGGGAATATATGGCAGACATCTCTCTTTCCAGTGTGTCACCTTGCTGAGGGTTTGGTCCTGTGATACTTATTATACAGGGTGATCAAAAAGTCAGTATAAATTTGAAAACTGAATAAATCACTGAATAATGTAGATAGAGAGGTACAAATTGACACACATGCTTGGAATGACATGGGGTTTTATTAGAAGCAAAAAAATACAAAAGTTAAAAAAATGTCCGACAGATGGTGCTTAATCTGATCAGAATAGCAATAATTAGCATAACAAAGTAAGACAAAGTGAAGATGATGTTCTTTACAGGAAATGCTGAATATGTCCATCATTCCTCAACAATAGCTGTAGTCGAGGAATAATGTTGTGAACAGCACTGTAAAGCATGTCCGGAGTTACGGTGAGGCATTGGCGTCAGATGTTGTCTTTCAGCATCCCTAGAGATGTTGGTCGATCACGATACACTTGCGACTTCAGGTATCCCCGAAGCCAATAGTCGCTCGGACTGAGGTCTGGGGACGTGGAAGGCCAAGCATGACGAAAGTGGCGGCTGAGCACATTATCACCACCAAACGACGTGCGCAAGAGATCTTTCACGGGTCTAGCAATACTTTGGGTTTTTTTTTTGGAGGGGGGGGGGGGGATCTAATAAAACCCCATGTCATTGTAAGCATGTGTGTCAATTTTTACCTCTCTATCTACATTATTCCGTGGTTTATTAAGTTTTCAAATTTATACTGACTTTTTGATCACCCGGTAGATTATTGGTGTAGTACCCATTGGTCCTCAGAACCATTTGTAGGTGTTGTCTCTCGCATCTGAAGTGCTGCAGTCCACATATTTGTCTTGCTCGTGTTAAGAGCGTGTTAATCGTGCCTCTTTTCAGGCTTGTGTGGTGATTTCACAGTCTGTGCAGTTATTGGTCCTTGTGTGCGGTTTTTGATACATACTGTGTCCCATATTTTTACCTACCCTCCTGAGCAGCACATCTAGAAAGGGGAGCTGTTTGCCCTTTTCTACCTCCGTGCTAAATTTGACGTTGGCATGGAGACTGTTCAGGTGTCTTAGGAAGCCTCTGAAATGTTCCTCATCCTGACTCGACACAATGAAGGCAATGTCAACATATCTGCACCATACCTTAAGTTTATGAGGTGCCAAGACCAGCACCTGTGCTTCGAAATGCTCCGTGAAGAAGGTGGCCACCACTGTATTCGTGGTGATGCCTTCCAGCTTTTCATAGATGTTGCCATTTTGCGTGAAGTAGCTTGTAGTGAGACATGCAGGAAAGAGCTTGGTAATTTGCTTTTCATTAATGAGGCTTTGTAAAATATGAGACCCCCTCAATATTTTAAGAGAGATTAACAAGCTACACTAATTAACAGAAGATTTACACAGTTATCTAATGACAAAGATTAACACGTTACCTTACATGACAATGACTAACTGACATAGTGTCGCTTGAAAACTTGTTCACACTGAGTGAAGCCAGATGTGTATTGCCTCTTTATATATGGGCGTAGTATAGAAAATACAAAACGGTGAAGTACAGGATCATTATATTTTAAATATTGAAATAAAAGATGTAATTGGACAGATAAAAAATCTACTCACCTTGTGGCTGCATGAGGAAAACGCACAAAAATTAAGGAAATCTGCAAGTTTTTGGAGCCAATGGGTCCTTCTCCTGGCAGAAGAATAGAAGGGGAAGGAAGAGGGTTGAAGGAAAAGTACTGGCAAGGTTTAAGAAATGTGGAGAGCTACAGAAAAGTCGCCCGGAATTGTGGGTCAAGGAATATTTACAGGATGCGATGAGGAGGAGAAACTTCCCTTTTCCTTCATTCATCTTCCTTCCCCTTCAGTACTTTTATCAGAAGCAGCAGTCAGTGACTCCGAAAGCTTGCACATCTCCTTAACTCTTATGTTTTTTGTCCTGTTGCCACTTGGTGAATAGATTTTTATGTAACCAATTATACTTGGAAAAACATAAAATGTACAGATATACAATAAATTGTTAAGTAAATTTAATTAAAAGCTGTATAATTAAAAATTTACAAAATAATAGTACTACATTGTAATACAGAAGTTTTAATGTGCACGGATTCTCAAAGTTTTCAAAGAATTTTTAAGAATGCGAAGTTCAGTATTTTGAGTAATTAAAAAACATGTTATTTTAGTGAAATGGTTAATATCCAACTTCAGAAAGAATTACATTTCAAGATTGAAACTCTGAAACACAAAAAAAAAATTAATGTAAATAACTTATGAAATATAAAGTTTTTGAGAAAAATGAATCATTTTTGGGTAGTGCAAAATGAGGGCTTTAAAATAAGCCGAGTCAATCCAGAAACAAACAGTTTTTAGTAGAATTGAATTTTGATGTGCACATTTTATTAATATTTCTATAAAGAAATTGTTTCCAAGTGAAATATTTGCACTATAGTGATCAGCAGATTATGAATAATGAGTTTTATTTAAATACTGCATCGATAAGAATTTAGTAACTACAGTATATGCAGTATTTGACCAGAAGTATCCGGACACCTGGTAGTGGGCACTGATGTGGATTTGTGTCCTGCCTCTGCCTTTATGACGGCTGGGACTTCGCAGGGGACACATTCAGTGAGGTGTCAGAACGTCTAAAGAGGAATGACAGCCCAGCCGAAACCAGTAGATCTAGTTATGGTGGACCACGAGTTATCCCAGCAAAGTTGACATTCTGAGTTATCACAGTGGTGGTCTGTCGAGTGCAGGTGGAGACTGGGAGGCCAGTCCATTTCTGAGATGTTACTCTCAACAAAGTATTGGCTCACAGATGCTGCATTAAAACAGAGTACATTATCATTCTGCTACATTCAGCCTTCATTTCTGTACTGTTCCTGTACTGAATTCAGTCCAGAATGCTGTAAAATGTGGTCGTATCCTTCTGCATATAGCATATTCTTAAGCGCAATAAGGGGACCACAGCCTAACTGCTAAAAATACCCACATACCGTAACACCGTATCCTCCGTACGTCACTGCTGTGACCTTCTGCAGGCATTTGCCAAACCCGGACCCTTCCATAACATTACTACAGAATACAGAGTGATTCCTCACTCCGAGTCACTTGTTTCCAGTCATCCACTCTCCAGTGCTGTCACTCTTTACACCATCTTCAGGGTCACTTAGCAGTGACTACAGAAATGTGTAGCTCGTGAGGAACTGCCTGACTATTATACCCCATTCTTTTTAACTCAGCACGCAGAGTCATTGTGGTAGCTGGACTGCTCATAGCACTTCAGAATTCACGAGTGGTTCCTTCTGCTGATTTAATGCAATGTTTCATAACCAGCTCTGCCTGCTCTATGGTTGTTCCTTCACATTTCCATTTCACAGTCATACCACCAACAGTTGACGTGGGTAGTGTTAGAAGGGTTGAAATATTCCTAATGCATTTATTACTCAGGCAACATCCAAGACTAGATTGTGTTCGAAATCACTGACAACACAGTACTACCCATCTCATATCACACTTTTGGGTCTCCCTCTCGTAACATTCTAGTGGCCAATTCATTGTTACATAGATGTGTCCAGATACTTCTGATCAGGTAGTGTGCATTAGATGTATCATCATCATCATCATCATCATCATTTAAGACTGATTATGCCTTTCAGCGTTCAGTCTGGAGCATAGCCCCCCTTATACAGTTCCTCCATGATCCCCTATTCAGTGCTAACATTGGTGCCTATTCTGATGTTAAACCTATTACTTCAAAATCATTCCTAACCGAATCGAGGTACCTTCTCCTCGGTCTGCCCCGACTCCTCCTACCCTCTACTGCTGAATCCATGAGTCTCTTGGGTAACCTTGCTTCTCCCATGCGTGTAACATGACCCCACCATCTAAGCCTGTTCGCCCTGACTGCTGCATCTATAGAGTTCATTCCCAGTTTCTCTTTGATTTCCTCATTGTGGACACCCTCCTGCCATTGTTCCCATCTACTAGTACCTGCAATCATCCTAGCTACTTTCATATCCGTAACCTCAACCTTGTTGATAAGGTAACCTGAATCCACCCAGCTTTCGCTCCCATACAACAAAGTTGGTCGAAAGATTGAACGGTGCACAGATAACTTAGTCTTGGTACTGACTTCCTTCTTGCAGAAGAGAGTAGATCGTAGCTGAGCGCTCACTGCATTAGCTTTGCTACACCTCGCTTCCAGTTCTTTCACTATGTTGCCATCCTGTGAGAATATGCATCTTAAGTACTTGAAACCGTCCACCTGTTCTAACTTTGTTCCTCCTATTTGGCACTCAATCCGTTTATATTTCTTTCCCACTGAAATTACTTTCGTTTTGGAGATGCTAATCTTCATACCATAGTCCTTACATTTCTGATCTAGCTCTGAAATATTACTTTGCAAACTTTCAATCGAATCTGCCATCACAACTAAGTCATCCCCATATGCGAGACTGCTTATTTTGTGTTCACATATCTTAATCTCACCCAGCCAGTCTATTGTTTTCAACATATGATCTATAAATAATATGAACAACAGTGGAGACAGGTTGCAGCCTTGTCTTACCCCTGAAACTACTCTGAACCATGAACTCAATTTACCGTCAACTCTAACTGCTGCCTGACTATCTAAGTAAAGACCTTTAATTGCTTGAAAAAGTTTGCCACCTATTCCATAATCTTGTAGAACAGACAATAACTTCCTCCTAGGAACCCGGTCATATGCCTTTTCTAGATCTATAAAGCATAGATACAATTCCCTGTTCCACTCATAACACTTCTCCATTATTTGCCGTAAGCTAAAGATCTGGTCCTGACAACCTCTAAGAGGCCTAAACCCACACTGATTTTCGTCCAATTGGTCCTCAACTAATTAGATGTATAATGGAAAGAAATATTATTTAATTAAGGATTGGAATTTTAGCATAGCATGCTATCTCTCTTGATGATGACATGAAAGTACGAGGGTTGACTGAAAAGTAATGCCTCCACCTTCGTAACTCTTCAACAGTTGGCAGCATTGGTAGGTACTGGCTTCTTTTGTAGCCGTTCTCTACAGCTCCAGTTAGCAGGAAGCCTTAGCATTGAACGGATGTGTTGTTACAGTTTAAAGTATGGAACCCTGCGCAGACGGTCACTCAGTGCGATTTAAGCAATGTGCAGTCATTGAATTCTTGACAGCAGAAGGTGTCACCCCAAAGGAGATTCATCAGAGAATGAAAGCAGTTTATGGTGATTGTGTTGATGTGAGTACTGTACGTCATTGGGTGAGTAAGTTTGAAGATGTTGAGGCGGGAACATGTGACCTGCCTGACAAACAGAGTTGGATGTTCTGTGACAGCAACCACAGAGTTTCACAAGCAAGATGTTGACAGATTGATTCAGGACGATCGTCGTATCACTCGCAGAGAAACTGCAAGCACAGTCGGCATTTCACAAGAATGTGTGGGTCACATTATTGGTTTGATTGGCTTTCGGAAGATCTGTGCACGGTGGGTATCCCAGATGCTGACTCCGGAAATGAAAGCACACAGACTTGAAATTTGCCAGGAACTCCTCTCACGTTACAAGAATGAAGGTGATGTCTTTCTCCATTCAATTGTGACAGGAGACGAAACTTGGATACACCATTACAACCTAGAGACGAAACATCAGTCTGTGGAATGTCGACACAAAGACTCACCCCAGAAAAAGAAATACCAGATACAGCCCTCAGCTGGAAAAATCATGGCCACAGTGTTCTGGGATGCAGATGGTGTTATCCATGTTGATTTCCTCGCTCATGGAACAACAGTAAATTCAGAGTGTTACATCACAATGCTGTGAACTCTGGAATGACAGCTAACAAGGGTCCGAAAGGAAAAGGGATTTTTCCCCCCCTCTCTGCAGCATCACAATGCCAAATCACACACTTCACATGCCACCACAACAGAACTTCAGACACCGATTCTCACTACCATACGGTCCAGATTGAGCACCGTCTGACTTCCATCTGTTCCCGATAATGAAAGACGATCTGCGGGGACATCATTATGCTTCTGATGATGATGAAGACGTTGAGAGAACAGTGTGACTGTGGTTGCGGAAATAGTGTGTCGACTCCTTCCGCGACAGCTTCAGTAAATGTGTTCATTGTTGGCAGAAATGTATCCAATTGACTGGCGATTATGTGGAAAAGTGAATATTGGTAATTAAAGATCACATTCTAAGGATTATTTCTGCATTTGATTTATTAAAAAATTCCCATCCAAACCCAATTAACAAAGGTGGAGGCATTACTTTATCATTCAACCCTCACTGAACAGAAAATCTTAAAATATACAGACGCAGGTGGGCTGATGCCGTGTTCCCTCTGGTGTGTGTGTGTGTGTGTGTGTGTGTGTGTGTGTGTGTGTTATTATTAACACTATGCCGTCCGGCTACACCACAGTGGTGTCGTGGGCATGGTATTGTGCAGTGGCCGGCAGCAGCACTTCAGTATCTTTTACTTTTTGTTGATGTTTTGTTTGGGTAACAATACGTTACATGCGTCAACAAGTTTTTCGTTTTTATAAGTACTTGTGCCCTTTCATCATGGCGGACGAAAGAGACAATAGGATTATTTACGATGAATGCGCAGACGTCTTTTCTGACGTTCCAGACGATTTTCCCGATTGGGAAGAAGACTTTGTATACCAAAAAATGAAAGTGAAGCAGAATCGTAGGAAGATAGTGAAATATGTCCAACAAGAATTTGGTGAATGCTACAGTTGCCAACTGATTCGGATGAATCAGACGAAGAAGACAGTGCACAGTGGTCAGACTTTGATTTACCGGGGGCCAATAATAAATTTGAAGGATCCTCGGGTCCAAACATATTTCCCAAAGGTACACAGAGCTTTGAGGATATCGTAGAATTATATATTGGGAACGATCTATTTGAATGTATTAGCAACAAAACCAACAAGTACTACAGTCAAAATTGCAACAGAAGGAAACTGGATTCAAAAAATGCCAAATTTGTCAACGTTACAGGACCCGAACTTAGAGCATTTGTGCGAAAATGTGCAGAAGAAAAGGCCTAAATTGTGTAAAGACAGGAGTTGGGTGCCGCATCGTGACAGTGCTCCGGCTCATCGCACCTTCTCCGTCATTGAATTTTTGACCAAATTCAAAATTCATGTGCTTCCACAACCACCAATTTTCCCTGATTTGGCCCCAGTGGACTTCTATCTGTTTCCTAAAATGAAATTTTCACTGAAAGGGAAGCAATTTACTCAATTGAAGACATCCAGGCAAATATGGGTATCGTCCTTAACACACTTCAGTAAAAAAGGTCCAGGAATGTTTCCAAAAGTGGAAACACCATTGGAGTCGGTGTGTTCAGTCAGAAGGGGACTATTTTGAAGGAGATGCATCAGAGTAGCATGTAAGTATCACCATTGTACAATCACAAGCCCATTCTTAAAACTTTCCAGTCACACCTTGTATGACGATTACCGAGCAGAACAGAAGACAATTTACATCTAGCAGCTATTAATACAAACTAGATTATGTATTCGTTTCTCCAGTAGCCGAGCCGAGGCGCAGCGATGTATAATTTGGACAACATACGTATATTGCTTTTGAAACACCCTGTATATTGTATATATGTGTTTATATACTGTATGTACATCTACATCTACATCCATTCTCTGCAAGCCACCTGACGGTGTGTGACGGTGTGTACCTTGAGTACCTCTATCGGTTCTCCCTTCTATTCCAGTCTCATATTGTTCGTGGAAAGGAGGATTGTCGGTATGCCTCTGTGTGGGCTCTAATCTCTGATTTTATCCTCACGGTCTCATCGCGAGATATACGTAGGAGGGAGCAATATACTGCTCGACTCCTCTGTGAAGGTATGTTCTCGAAACTTTAACAAAAGCCCGTACCGAGCTACTGAGCGTCTCTCTTGCAGTCTTCCACTGGAGTTTATCTATCATCTCCGTAACGCTTTCGCCATTACTAAATGATCCTGTAACGAAGCGCGGTGCACTCCGTTGGATCTTCTCTATCTCTTCTATCAACCCTATCTGGTACGGATCCCACACTGGTAAGCAGTATTCGAGCAGTGGGCGACGAAGTGTACTGTAACCTACTTCCTTTTGTTTTCGGATTGCATTTCCTTAGGATTCTTCCAATGAATCTCAGTCTGGCATCTGCTTTACCGACGATCAACTTTATATGATCATTCAATTTTAAATCACTCCTAATGCGTACTCCCAGATAATTTATGGAATTAACTGCTTCCAGTTGCTGACCTGCTATATTGTATCTAAATGATAAAGGATATTTCTTTCTACGTATTTGCAGCACATTACACTTTTCTACATTGAGATTGAATTGCCATTCCCTGCACCATGCGTCAATTCGCTGCAGATCCTCCTGCATTTCAGTACAATTTTCCATTGTTACAACCTCTTGATATACCACAGCATCATCCGCAAAAAGCCTCACTGAACTTCCGAGGTCATTTATGTATATTGTGAATAGCAACGGTCCTACGACACTCCCCTGCGGCACACCTGAAATTACTCTTACTTCGGAAGACTTCTCTCCATTGAGAATGACATGCTGCGTTCTGTTGTCTAGGAACTCTTCAATCCAATCACACAATTGGTCCGATATGTATCGAAAGTATGTAACCTCGTCCAATTGTTTATTAGAGTATCATGTAAAAAAATCTGAAAAAATGGAAATTTTTGATATAGTCTTTGGGCAAGAAAGGTGACACTGTCATCAGAACTGACCCTGCACTGCAGCAGAATATTTGTTACAGTTTCATTTAGGCAGCTGTCAAACTGCTTAGCAGCTATGACCTACTAAGTGTAACATTTGCAGGGCACTGCAGGAGAAGTGGGAGGTGCGACTGTGGCGACGGCAGAGTCTGGAGGTGCCTCAGACGCCGCAGAGTCCAGTCCGGAGGAGACCGGCGGGCCGGCTCCAGATACGGGTTCAACTGGGGCATCACAAGAGGAGGACTGTGAGGAAAAAGCCTCTGGAGAAGTAGGTTACGTGAGAACTTCGTGCCTCGATCCAGTACCGACGTGTGGCCAAGTTTGCGGCAAGCTGCTGCCGTGTGGCCAGCCCTGTAAGTATGAGGCGGCTCACCTCCACCACCACTGATGACTGTAACTTTAGACAAAATAGCTCTTTTATGGAGGCTTAGTGACATTCTTTTTCGTATCCAAAGACTTTGATTTGTAGACTTAATTTTCTGTTTTCTTGAGTCGAGACATCCAGTACTTTCAGAAATAACAATGTTTGTCAACCTAGACTGTTGTTTTCAAATAACTTCCGGGAATTCAGCCAGGTAACACTTTCAGCAACCGCCGATATTTCGGCGGGAGAACACCCCTCCATTTTCAAGGCAAACTGCAACGGACAGGCGGCGTACACACACATTTAAAACCTCGGTTCTCAGACGGAAGCAGGAAAGATAACACACACACTGAACACTAGTGCCACCATAGATGACCAAAGTCGGAGCTATCAGTAGTGAGACTATGAATTCGCAGGTGAGGTAGCATTGACTCTGTCCCTCTGTTTTTTGACAAGGGAGAGAGCCGGATTCCAAACAGAGTATAAACAAAAACCTCCATCCCTGTTAACGAGTTTGCTCACTAATTTAATCTCAACTGCCTCCCTAATAACACTGTCCCAATAGCTGGACGTACACGCCGATATCTCGGTGTTATATAATAACATGGGGTGACAAGTATCCAAGCAATGTTTGGGAATAGCAGATCTACTTGGCTGCTGTAATTGTGTGTGCCGTTTATGCTCAGTACATCGGTCCTCCACAGTCCTGATAGTTTGACCAATACATGCCATGCCGCAGCTACAAGGAATACGATATACACCCGCCTTACGCAGTCCAAGATCATCCTTAACGGAACTCAAAAGTGCTCTAATTTTTTATGGAGGTCGGAAAACACATTTCACATCATATTTCCGTAAAATACGACCGATTTTATTGGACGTGTTTCCTACGTAAGGCAAAAAGGCAGTAGACTTAGGTGTTGACTCAGAATTATCATCAATCACCCGATGTACAGTTGGTCGATAGCGCAACGCACGTTCAATCTGTCTATCACTATAACCATTTTGACGAAATGTAACTTCAAGATGGGACAGCTCAGCTGGCAAAGTCTCAGCGTCAGAAACGACATGTGCCCTGTGTACCAAGGTACGAAGTACCCCTTCACGCTGAGCCGGATGGTGACAACTATTAGCTTGTAAGTACAAGTCGGTGTGAGTACATTTCCTGTAGACTGCATGTCCCAATGATCCATCATCCTTCCTCCTAACCAACACGTCGAGAAAGGGAAGGCAACCATCCTCTTCCACCTCCATCGTAAACTGAATGTTCGGGTGGATCGAGTTCAGATGTTCTAGAAAGACATTCAAATTCTCCCTACCAAGAGACCAAACAACGAAGGTATTGTCAACGTATCTAAAGAAACAGGCGGGTTTCAAAGGCGCCGACTCCAATGCGTGCTCCTCGAAGTCTTCCGTAAACAAATTTGCGATCACAGGAGACAACGGACTACCCATCGCAACTCCACCTGTCTGCTCGTAATACTGGTCATTGAATAAAAAGTAAGTGGATGTCAACAACAGACTGTTATTAAATGCACTTACTCTGTCACAATTTCAGTGTGTTGTGCCATTGTCAATAACTGGCAGATCACTACGAAATGCATCACTGTGTGATCACTCCTTTTAAGAGCACAGTGTCCTGGTTTCAACCATACTTAACTGTTTCATGTGCATAATAGGACATGAGGACCAGAGCATATCACTCCCATATGTGACATTCTGTCATGTAAATGTTTATGGTGATACTATGCTAGTAACTTACTGAGTGTGAGCTCATTGGTGCTGCAGTAAGTAAGCATCTGTCCTACTTTCTGTAACACTTTCTTTGCACTGAAATCCATAACTTACCACAAATCCATAACTTACCACTTACTTTCATGTTTTTAAAGTGAGGCCTACAAGCCAAATTGCTCTAACACATAGTAACTTGATGTATAGCGTTCTTTGTTGGCCAGATTTTTCTGTTATTGTCACTTTCTGTACATGTACAAAATATTAATCACAAATAAGGAATGTATATACGTCAAGTTGTCATGTTTTAGTACAGCATGCTGTGTAGTCTCGACTGTAAAAAGATTGCGTAATGTGAAAAGTGATTAAAAACATTGGAAAAAGTGTTGCAGAAGTGAGGACACATGCTTGCTCACAACAGCAACAAATGGACCTACATTCAGTAAATCATCAGTGTAGTATTGCCATAAACATTTATGTGAAAGCACACCTTTTGTCCAGAACTGCATCACACATTTTCTGTTTGTACATAGTTATATGCCTCGCACCCAATGAAGACTTTGAGCACCACTGATGTTAGTGATAATCTCACTTATGATATTAGTAGGATAATACGTGTTTAAATAATTTGTGTGTCTTGATGCTTGGTGATGGGCACTAGAGGCTTGAAACACATTGCTAACCATTGTCATAAGTTCAGCCAACTTAAACATTGTGATAGGTTGCATGTGGCGTAAGTATATCCTTTATTATAATATAACTGCGGAAAAGTAATCTGCCAGTTCGGTTAGTGACTATCCTGATGTACAGTATTACAACTGTGTAACACATACAGTCATGACATTTGCTGGTGTGAGACAGCTGTTTTTGTTATAAGATTAATGTTCATGTATAATTATTTTTCTATTTAATTTACAAAATTGGTTATACTTTTTGCACTTCAAGAGTTACAAAAAGACAAGGGACCTGAATAATTGTAAAATTAATATAAACAGAGCTAAATTTCACAAATAAAATGTCATGAGCTACAATGCTTCCACGAAGACATACCCTTGAAATTTCATATAATTGCAGCTTATCCCAATGAAACAATACTATAAAAAGGAAAGTTGCTACTCACCATATATCAGAGATGTCACGGATAGGCACAAGACAGTGACAAAGCTTTCATCAAACACACACACACACACACACACACACACACACACACACACGCACGCACGCGCAACTTACATTCCATTCTGGATTTTCCATTGTTTGGTTTTATCCCAATGAAAGCAAGACAATACAAATTCAGTATTTCATCCATAAGAAACAAGTTTCTCCTGCAGGACATTCTTATCATTGGCACTTTCTGTAGCACACAACGGTTTTGCAGAGATTCAAAAAATTTGCTCATTGTTGCATTTATCTCTACTTTCCCATTTTTTAGCATTTATTGAATACAATTACCTCTTCATAAGAATATGACTATGTTTAAAAATTGTGACATTTATGGCCCTGGTGTAGCACCAGTCTCGGAATTGGTTTCTTTTGTTCCGAAAAACAGTTTTATTATTATTATTATTATTATTATTATTATTATTTTATCATCATGCCTGTGGTAGCTTTCTCTTCAGCTACAGTTACGGTGGCTTATTGGTATGTTAACTAATGTAGCTATACCAGTACTATTATAAACTTGAACTTTCTGATTGTTTAAATAGTGTGGGTATTGCATTCCATATCAGTTTTCTACTTTACAAATCTGTAAACTGGTTTGTGCCACAGTGTGGTGAACAAAACTTGAAATTATTGTGTAAATATATATCATATTTCTAAAATTCTTCATGTGTTCTGCTGTTTACTGTCTGTTTCTTGTTCTTAAAATGTTACTAGGAAATCTTAACTAAACAGTACTGTTTCATAACTCTTACAGTCCTTGGGACACCTATAGAATGACAAAAATTGGTCTGCGTTTCATTATTTATGCAACTTACTGCACCATGTATGCGCACTTTTGTACAAATCATTATAAATGATACTACAGTAGGACCTTGCTAATACGTCCTCTACGGACCAGATTGGAACCAAAAAACATTGGATTATCAGAGGAACACGTCTGTTGACCCGTAACATCACAAAACAGAACAGCACCACTTTAATGTCCAATTGGAAATGCTGTCTGAAATATCTTTCCATGTTAAAACAGTAAGAAAATGAAAAGAATACACTAACACACTAAAAAATCTCACAAAAGTCTAATGTACAATTTTATATAATCCATTATGGAGTCAAGGTAGCAGTTGTCGTTATACTGATTATCACTGCTAGCATTCACCCGCGATTCTTATACATAATATGTATAAGAATCGCGGTTGAATGCTAGCAGTGATAATCACTAATGTACAATAGCACATGTACCATAAAATACATCTGTATCTACGGAAACCAGATGGCATTTATAAGAGTTGAGGGGCATGAAAGGGAAGCAGTGGTTGGGAAGGGAGTGAGACAGGGTTGTAGCCTCTCCCCGATGTTATTCAATCTGTATGTTGAGCAAGCAGTAAAGGAAACAAAAGAAAAATTTGGAGTAGGTATTAAAATCCATGGAGAAGAAAAAAAACTTTGAGGTTCGCCGATGACATTGTAATTCTGTCAGACACAGCAAAGGGCTTGGAAGAGCATTTGAACTGAAATAACAGTGTCTTGCAAGAAGGATATAAGATGAACATATACAAAAGCAAAATGAGGCTAATGGAATGTAGTCGAATTAAGTCAGGTGATGCTGAGGGAGTTAGATTAGGAACTGAGACTCTTAAAATAGTACAGGAGTTTTGCTATTTGAGGATCAAAATAACTGATGATGGTCGAAGTAGAGAAGATATAAAATGTAGACTGGCAATGGCAAGGAAAGCGTTTCTGAAGAAGAGAAATTTGTTAACATCGAGTATAGATTTAAGTGTCAGGAAGTCGTTTCTGAATGTATTTGTATGGAGTGAAGCCATGTATGGAAGTGAAACAGGGACGATAACTAGTTTGGACAAGAAGAGAATAGAAGCTTTCGAAATGTGGTGCTACAGAAGAATGCTGAAGATTAGATGGGTAGATCACATAACTAATGAGGAGGTATTGAATAGAATTGGAGAGAAGAGGAGTTTGTGGCTTAACTTGACAAGAAGAAGGGACCGGTTGGGAGGACATGTTCTGAGGCATTAAGGGGTCACAAATTTAGCATTGGAGGGAAGCAAGGAGGTTAAAAATTCTAGAGGGAGACCAGGAGATGAATACACTAGGCAGATTCAGATGGATGTAAGTTGCAGTAAGTACTGGGAGATGCAGAAGCTTGCACAGGATAGGGTAGCATGGAGAGCTGCATCAAACCAGTCTCTGGACTGAAGACCACAACAGCAACAACAACATCTGTACAGTAATATATTGTTACTGGTACCTGAAGTTTAACATCTATACATACCTTTTTACAGTACTGCATTGACATGCAGCTGATTTGCACTAAATGGTTTAAAACATGAGAAAGCATGCGGTTAAAAAAAATTGTTCTGGTCTTAAGCAGGACAAAAAACGTGTGTTGCTTAACAGACAACAACTTTGCTTTTGCTACTATGCCCTGCCCTTTCTTAATCTGTGAAATTACTGTTGGAGTAGACCTAGAGCTTTGTTCAATATGCTGAAGGGCTACATCAAACACATTTTTAGCATCTGTATGTGATACGTGAGCCGTAGGTTCATTGCCATCATCTTGTTTCTGTTGTCATATGTTGCTAAATTTGCACTGCCCACTCTGAGATGTTAAGTCATTCATCTAAAAGTTAGCAAAGTTGTAATTCTTTTTTGTGTACCTGTTGACTCAACACTTTGACTGTGTCCTTCCCATTGTCACACACTATTGCCACATTATCAACTTCAGTTCTCGGCTAATGTGTAGTTCAGGGGAATGCTTTCTTTTTCTGGGTCTGCAGCACAGCCACACGAGTGTGCGGCTCCGTGCCACACGGGGCCGTGCCCGCCGTGTCCACTGGTGACGAGCGTCAAGTGCCGCTGTGGCAGCCTTGACAAGGAGCTGCCCTGCTGCGAGCTGACCACGCGCGCCGATGACGCCCGCTGCAGCCGCCGTTGCACCAAGGTTAGCTGCTCTGTACAAACAGAATTATGAGCACAGACAGTTCATCTGAGCCAGGAATCGAGAATATTGACAATTTGTGCCTGTTATTGCCATTGATACTGGTAAGCTATAGGTCCCGGGAATTCTGAGACCTTCAAGAATGTTTTAATTTTGAACTTCAATAAAAATGACAGTAGAAATGTTTTTCGCCGTAGAGCGAAGATGCTGAGTCGCGATAGGCACAATAAAAAGATTCACACAATCAAAGCTTTCGGCCATTAAGGCCTT